>NC_085846.1:69457066-69767899 GCF_035594765.1 Anolis carolinensis
GATGTTTTTACCATCCTTGTGGGAGGCTTCTCTCATGTCCCCG
This sequence comes from Anolis carolinensis, assembly GCF_035594765.1. NCBI lineage: Eukaryota > Metazoa > Chordata > Lepidosauria > Squamata > Anolidae > Anolis > Anolis carolinensis. The sequence goes on from NC_085846.1 coordinate 69,457,110, forward strand.
CATGGAGCTGGAGCTGATAGAGGGAGCTCATCCGCACTCTCCCCGGGTGGGATTCGAACCTGGCAGCTTTCAGGTCAGCAACCCAACTTTCAAGTCACTTAGTCCACTACACCATCTGGGGGCTCCTACATAACATGCTAATCTGGCATATATGTATTGATCAAATGTAACAATGCATTTTACAGCCCTTCTAACTCTGTTGTAACCTTCGTGAAAAACTCATTGTCAAGCACGCTGTGATTGAGTGGTATTTGAGACCAATACTAGTTTTCTCCCCTGGATAAATAGTATGTGCGATCTTGGTGCAGAGAGAAAAGGTCAACATCTTCTCCATGTATTGTGTTCCTAGTCCTGACTCAGTCTCCAGGATATTACTTTTAAAGCACATGTTGGCCATAATAGAAGCATATATGCCAAAATTAAGGAACATTTGGTTCCTTGGGTGTTTTGAACTAAAATTCCCACTGTCTCTTATCATTGGCCACACTGAGGATTTTGGGATGGTTATTTGTCTCTGTTTTTTTAATTTTGTATGGCATTGAATGTCTGCTGACTTTGTTGTTCACTACCCCGAGTCCCTTCGGGGAGATAGGACAGTATATAAATAATAATAATAATAATTATTATTATTATTATTATTATTATTATTATTATTATTATTATTATTATTGAGGGTATTTCTACCTAGACACTATAATCCAGTTCGATGCTGGCTCAAGAGAGAATGATTCTGAACATGACCATACAGCCTGGAAAACATACAACAACCCTGTGATTCTGGCCATGAAAGCCTTCGACAACACACGGATCCCTCCTTGTTGTCCAAGATATTCGCTTATCCAGGCTTCTGCTGGATATATGAGACTCTACTGTATATTGTGTATACATATAATATTGATAATAATATTATAATGTAATACAATATAAGGGTTGTTGTATGTCTTTCGGGCTGTGTGGCCATGTTCCAGAAGCATTCTCTCCTGACGTTCCGCCCACATCTATGGCAGGCATCCTCAGAGGTTGTGAGGTATGGATAAACTAAGTAAGGAAAGGAAAGAATATATATATCTGTGTAGAGTCCAGGGTGTGACAAGGGTCCTTTGTCACTGGGAGCCAGCATTAATCTTTCAGTTAATCACCCTAATCAGCACTGGAGATGTTTTTGTCTCTTGCCTGGGGGCATCTTTTGTCAGTCAAGCCCTCAGAGTTTTGGTTCCCATCTACTGTTTTGATTTTGTAGTTTTGTAATACTGGTAGCCAGATTTTGTTCATTTTCATGGTTTCTTCCTTTCTGTTGAAATTGTCCACATGCTTGTGGATTTCAATGGCTTCTCTGTGTAGTCTGACATGATAGTTGTTGGAATGGTCCAGCATTTTTGTGTTCTCAAATAATATTCTGTGTCCAGGCTGGTTCATCAAATGCTCTGCTATGGCTGATTTCTCTGGTTGAATTAGTCTGCAGTGCCTTTCATGTTCTTTGATTCTTGTTTGGGCACTGCGTTTGGTGGTCCCTATGTAGACTTGTCCACAGCTGCATGGTATCCGGTAGACTCCTGCAGAGGAGAGAGGATCCCTCTTGTCCTTCGCTGACCGTAGCATTTGTTGGATTTTCTTTGTGGGTCTGTAGATAGTTTGTAGGTTGTGTTAATGTCCTCCATTAACTTTGACATACGCCAACAGCTGTGCAAATCAGAAGCCCTCCCACCCAGGCTTTACGGACTCCCCAAAATCCACAAGGACTCCATCCCACTCAGACCCATTGTAAGTGCCATTGGTTCGCCGACCTACAACCCAGCAAAATTTCTGGCTACACAGCTACAAACCCACATTGGGCTCACTGCACATTATATCAAGGACTCTACACACTTTATAGAAAAGATCAGCAACCTCAATCTAAGCACCAAGGACATCCTGATCAGCTTTGATGTGGTGTCCCTTTTTACCAAAGTCCCAGTAACTGACACCCTCACACTAATCAAACAAAACTTCCCAGAAGACATGACAGCCCTGTTTCACCATTGCCTCACCACTAGCTACTTTCAGTGGGACACTGGATTCTATGAACAGAAAGATGGAGTGGCCATGGGGAGCCCACTCAGCCCAGTAGTAGCAAATTTCTATATGGAATACTTTGAAAAACAGGCCCTAGAAACAGCACCAAAAAAGCCAACTGTTTGGTTCAGATACGTAGATGACACCTTCACAATTTGGAGCCATGGAGAGGAAGAACTCAACAAGTTCCTGGACCATCTTAACAGCATCCACCCAAACATCCAATTCACCATGGAAAAAGAAAAGGAAGGAAAACTGCCATTTCTAGATGTTCTGGTCATCCGCAAACCCAATCAACAATTGGGCCACACAGTTTACAGGAAACCTACACACACAGATAGATACCTTCACAAAAACTCCAACCATCACCCAAGTCAAAAAAGGAGCACAATCAAAGCCCTGACAGACCGTGCACAAAGAATCTGCGAACCTCACCTCCTCCAAGGTGAACTCAACCACCTAAACTGGGCTCTAAAGGCCAATGGATACTCCACCACAGACATCAGAAGAGCTGCAAGGCCAAGAACAAGCCATGAGAGTCAAGACAAAGATCCACCCAGAGGAAAGGTGTTCTTACCATACATCAAGGGAACCACTGACCGCATAGGCAAACTGATGAAGAAGCACAACCTACAAACTATCTACAGACCCACAAAGAAAATCCAACAAATGCTACGGTCAGCGAATGTCACAATCCAGGCTGCAGAGCACCAATAACCATGCGCAGAGACCAGATTCTATCTAATATCTTTATTAAAGAAATATATAAAGTCAATAAAAACAAGTGAAGAATATAGTTCAGAAGCAGACCTTTCAGGAAAGGCCAAATATAGTCCAGGAAAATATTGTCCAAAAGAAGATATTAGAGTTCAAGTTATAATCCACTTGACCGAAACACACACTATTTGCCAAGCAATAGTGTGAGGAACTGTCCATAGTCTTTCGAGGCTTAAGGTAAATCCGAAGGAAACTGGAAAACAAGGGTTGAAACTAGGAAGCAAGGTCCGTGTTAAAACGCAAGGCAAGGCAAGACTTGAAACTTGGCAAGATCAAACTTGAAACAAGGCAAACATGAAACAAGAACTGAGTCCATAGAAGTCCGTGAAACAAGGCAAGGCTGGAAACTTGATCCGGGAAACAGGGAACTGGAGTACGATCTCTCTCCTCAAGCTGAACAAATTGACTCCGCAAGGTTCCCCTTGCGGCAAAACCCCTATATAGAGTCTTGTTTTCCCGCCAATAGAACACTTTCCCTGGAGAACAAGAAGTGAAACCCAAACTGTGTCCAGATGCATGACTCCTTAGAATTTCCCAAGGGAAGCAGACCTAATCAGCTAATTGTCTGGCAGCGATTCTGAGGCTCCAGCGATTAGCCTCCCTCGCCCCTCTATCTCTATTATAATTGTCCTTTCGGGAAAACGGGGGAGAATTCTGCCCAAGGCTTGTTTGGTTAACTTCCTGAGGACAAACATCCTCCAGGTGGCGAGGCTCCGATTCAAGCTGAACCGGTGGAAATCCCAAATTTTCCTCCTCATCTGCCACAATAGCACTAGGAACGGGACTACAAGGCCCATGAGACATCACAGCGAAGGACAAGAGGGATCCTCTCTCCTCTGCAGGAGTCTACCGGATACCATGCAGCTGTGGACAAGTCTACATAGGGACCACCAAACGCAGCGCCCAAACAAGAATCAAAGAACATGAAAGGCACTGCAGACTAATTCAACCAGAGAAATCAGCCATAGCAGAGCATTTGATGAACCAGCCTGGACACAGAATATTATTTGAGAACACAAAAATGCTGGACCATTCCAACAACTATCATGTCAGACTACACAGAGAAGCCATTGAAATCCACAAGCATGTGGACAATTTCAACAGAAAGGAAGAAACCATGAAAATGAACAAAATCTGGCTACCAGTATTACAAAACTACAAAATCAAAACAGTAGATGGGAACCAAAACTCTGAGGGCTTGACTGACAAAGGATGCCCCCAGGCAAGAGACAAAAACATCTCCAGTGCTGATTAGGGTGATTAACTGAAAGATTAATACTGGCTCCCAGTGACAAAGGACCCTTGTCACACCCCAGACTCTACACAGATATATATATTCTTTCCTTTCCTTACTTAGTTTTTCCATACCTCACAACCTCTGAGGATGCCTGCCATAGATGTGGGCGAAACATCAGGAGAGAATGCTTCTGGAACATGGCCACACAGCCTGAAAGACATACAACAACCCTGTGATCCCGGCCATGAAAGCCTTTGACAACATATTAATACAATATAATATTTATTTATTTATTACAGTATTTCTGCCCCGGCCTTCTCACCCAATAGGGGACTCAGGGCGGCTAATAATAATAATGCAATATAATAATATTGTATAATATAATAATATTAATTATATATTATATATTAAATGTAATATTACCAATAATATTACGGTTTAATGGTATAGTACAATATAGTAATATATAATGCTAATATTGTGCTATGTTAATAATATAATACATTGTATGTACATACAACTTGTAAGCCGCTCTGAGTCCCCTTTGGGGTGAGAGAGGGCGGGGTATAAATGTAGTAAATAAATGTCTGTGTAAAACCGTTCTGTGTTGGCCCCAAGATGGCATTTCAACCACACCACTAATCTGTACACCTGTGATTCTACTACATCGTTTTCTTTACCTTTGGTAGATACATTGTGAGCACTTTGTGTTACTGTTGGAGAAGGAGTTGTTACTACTGGTGAAGGAGTTGTTACTATTGGTGACGGAGTTGTGAATATAGCTGTGCCAATATCTATTTCTACAGCAGATTCAATGACACTGGACATATTTGGAGAAAATGCTTGCAGATCCCGTGGAGTTCTGAAATGGTAGAATTTTGTAGCCATCGATTGCAGCTCATGTTGTTGTGCATCTTGAATTCCTAAAGCTATAATTTTTATCCCAGCGTCCTGTAACATTTTTGCAGGTCCTTCCACGTCATCCTCTGAAGACCCTGAAACCGTGACCACCACAATCTGGTTTCTGTCTTTCTGAGTTGTTTTGAAAAAGGCTTCATGAACTTTTTGGATGGCATTTCCCGTTCTTAAAGATCCACCTCTGAATGAAAAGCTCCTTTTAATGTGGGCCAGCATTGGGTTTTTGCCTCTAAAACCATTCAGCTGAAATTCGATGTGGATGTCATCGCTGTATTGTGCAAGGGCAACACGATAGTTGTTTGGACCTATTGGAAGACTGTTAACCACTTTTTGAACAAAACCTTTAATTAACGGGAAGGCCCTTCTGCCAAGAACATCAGAACTGTCAATCAAAAGGATGACATCTGTAGACTCAGAGGCTGCAAGAACAGAAAGAGATAGTGAGTACTTGCAATATTCAGATAAGATCCAGTTTCATGCATGTGCAATTGAGTGAGTTTGAGCAATCCTCTCCATCCCGTCTTGTCATGCTATACCCACCAACACCTTGAAAAATGTTAAACAAGGACCCTATTGAATGGAGTGAGCTGACAAGAAAAAAGAATAGGGAGTCCCTAAAAATCAAGGGGAGACATCTATAGTGACTGGAGCCCTTCAGTCCATGAAATGATTTTGGCTTCAATCCATTGCTTAATATTTTGCTAAAATGGCTCAGGAAAAGCCGGACTGTGGCACAAGCTGGTGAGCAACCAGCTGCAGCCAACTGAGACCAATCACTCTGACCAAGAGGCCATGAATTCGAGGCCAGCTCGGAGCCTGCGTTTGTCTTCTGTCTTTGTTCTATGTCAAGGCATTGAATGTTTGCCTTATATGTGTAATGTGATCTGCCCTGAGTCCCCTTCAGGGTGGAAAGGGCGGAATATAAATACTGTAAATAAATAAATAAATAAATAAATAAATAAATAAATAAACAAATAAAAGAAAAAAAATCTTAAATATACAAATGATGTAGTCAGTCATTAATTTTCCTGTATTGTTTTTTCTGCTCTCAGATATACACAAACATGCCTTTTATAAAAATCATCTTATGACATTTTAATTTATCTCTATTTTTGTATTTACTTTCAAATTGTTTTAATTTATTTTTGTTTTGTAAAGTATCCCTGAAGTATCATGGGCCCCTACATAAATACACACATTTTGAATAACAAATATTGTGGGCCATTTGTCCTATTCTGCCCTGATCACATCTGTCTGAAATTGGCTTGTTTTGTTTTGTTTCCTGTGTTACAGAATCAAACCCAGTGGCTGCTGTCAATAAGGACATTGAACTTATTGTAGGGCTTAATTGAACTTTAAAGAAGTTCTCCAAAGTGCTGGCGCCATCCCTAAAATACAATCACAGTCTTGGATAATTCCTGAAAACTACACTAGAGCAAAGTATAAGCTGTGGGCCGCATGAAACTCTTTGGTTCCTCATGTCCTCAAATACCCCTAAACCAAACCCACTTGCCTCCAATCAGTCTCAAATTGGACAAAAATGAAAATGGAAGTCAAGAGATGCCATTGTTGTTTGCATCAGTTCACTGATACAAAACCTGGTACAGACAAAAAAGGGTTGGAAATTGCTTCCTGCCACCTCACAGTTGCCCATTTATGCCTTAAAATTTGGAAACCTAGAGCAGATTCATAACTGGGATGAAAGCCAATGGAAATCACTGATCAAATCCCTGGTCTCACAAACAACAACAACAAGAACAATAATAATAATATCACAAGTGCAGATGGTCCCTGTAGTGATCGGCACACTGGGTGCCGTGCCAAAAGATCTCAGCTGGCATTTGGAAACAATAGGCATTGACAAAATTACGATCTGCTAACTGCAAAAGGCCACCCTATTGGGATCTGCTCGCATCATCTGAAAATACATCACACAGTCCTAGAAACTTGGGAAGTGTTCGACTTGTGATTTTGTGATACGAAATCCAGCATATCTATCTTGTTTGCTGTGTCATAATAAAATAATAATAATAATAATAATAATAATAATAATAATAATTTATACTTCTTTTTATCTCCCCCAAAGGAGACTCACTATAATAATATAACATAACAGATAGTAATAATGATAGGATCATCAAGTCATTTTAAAAAGCATCACTCCTCCCACCCCTAAACCTTTCCAAATGTCTTCTGCAAAGGAAATTGTACTCTAAATTACTGTCTCATTAATGGAAAGATTCTGAAAAGGATACTGAAGTACCAGGTTTCTGTGTTACAGAAGTCTGTGTCCCAACGATAATGAGAAGTAAAGGCAGAAACATCTTCAACTTGCATATAGAAGAGCCAGGAAATAAATCTAGGAAATTAAAATAATATATTTTATCATAATATTTGTACATTTAAAGAAAAACAAATGTTTTACCTATTACCAACAGACGTGTCCAGCTTGCCATCATTTCGATGTGTTCTTGGTTGAAGACACCAAAACCTTCAAACAAAGTGATGCAACTGGCAGAATTGAATATAATTTACTCAACCATTTTAAGGGTTTAAAAAAAATTGTGTCAGAAGAGAATTGAGGCAAGTCGCTTCTGGTGTGAGAGAATTGGCCGTCTTCAAAGACATTGCCTAGGAGACGCCCGGATGTGTTACCATGAGCTAGGGATGACAGATAGATGGCTCGCTCCATCTTGCAGATTCAAACTGCCAACCTTGAAGTCAGCAGTTCAGCCAACCCAAGGGTTTAACCCATTGCACCAACATGGCTCCTACCATTTTAAGTGAAGCCATGGAACATGGAACAACCATTCAACATATTTTAGGAAAGGTCTGACAACATCTTATGTGTGAGGCAGCAATTCTTCAGAAGGGAGGAAGAGAGTGTTTTATAACTCTGAACTACTCCTCCCTGCCTACCTTCAGATTGTATAGCCTGCACAACTATGTATTGATTAGGGAAATCTCCCACCTTGTGATTGAAGGAAGTACTGCAGGCTTGAAACATGTATATTAACATTTAATATGTTTGAAAATAAAAAGATCTTATGGAGATACAGTAATCTATTCCCCTTTCAACTACACAGGTTTCATCTTGAAATCTTGATTCTGACACACCAATGCTCATTCTCTTCTATTGTTGGAGGTGTATTGATTATATATTTGTCTTGCTTTTAAGACACTTTTGACCTCCCTGCGTGGATCACATCTATACAAACTATAAAACTTTATTTAAAACCTGCTTCCATCTCCCGAGGGGACTTCGAGCGTTTCACACGGGGACCGAGCCCGATCAACAGATAAAACAATACGATGACAGCATTTATAATTAAAACAATAACAGTAAAATAACATTCATAAAACAAATAGTGAGCATCAGGACTAAACGGCGGGGCTATTAAGAAATTACAGGGAAAGCAGGTATGTGCAAAAATGCAAGGTAATGCAATTCAGGAATAAGATTGTGCTTTTGTATGGAATTGCTGTTCGTTTTGTGTAGTTTCATTTGTTTCCATCTCATTTTTGCATGTGTTCCCACTAATGAAAATGGGGTGCCTATATGAACAGAATTTTTGTCTGGTTTATGAAAAAACGAAAACTTTTGGACAATTGGCTGTAATGGGAAGGTTCCCGAGGCTCAACTCCCTCGGTATTTGGACTAGACCCATTGGTACACATCTGATGTAAATGGAAGCACTCCTCTCCCAGACTCAGCTTAGGGTTCCAGAGTAACTATTGTTATTAATAAATTTATTATTATTATTATTATTATTATTATTATTATTAAGACCCATTGGTACACATCCAATGTAATGGGGAGGCATTCCTCTCCCAGACTCAGCTTAGGATCCCAGAATAACTATCGTTATTTCTATTATTATTATTATTATTATTATTATTATTATTATTATTAACACTCATTGGTACACATCAACTGTAATGGGAAAGCAGCCCTCTGTCAGTACCTGCTTATTGTTACGGGGCTGATATGAAAAGAAAACGAAAGCAAGCACGATGACTGTGCGGCTTTCATTTTCGTGTCACCTCTCGTTTCCTACGAAAATATTGTCATTCGTTTTGTGTAGACGAACGGTCGAAACGAAACGATAGCATGAAGAAAATGAAGGAAAAAATTTCATGCACATCTCTAGTAATTAGTTTAGACTGGATGGTGATGAATACGGACCTACTGTTCGAAAGCACGTTTCCTAGCCATACATGGCAAGGAAAATGGGAAAAAAGGGAAGAGAATGGAAATCAGTTCTTGCTCTACTCTGTTAGCAAGAACTGAAAACTAGTTTGGCCCAGGCTCATCTTTCTTTACTGGTGTCTTTAAATTAATAGTTATTGATGTATCTTGTTCCTTTAAATGATGCAAACACCTTAGTTGTTCCCTCCTTCTCTTATATTTGCATGTCCAGGAATACAAATAATTAGAGCTGTGTGTTCTCTCTGACACAGAGCAAGTAATTGTTCCTTTTATGGCCAATGTGCATAGGCAGGTTGGAACTCCACTTTGCCTGGCACTGTCTTTTGCTACAATCACTTAGAGTTTGCTCTTCAGCTTAGGAAAAGAGTTAGTGCTGACTTACCATTCTAAAGTGACACCTAAGTTATCAATGCCAGTTGCCAACATTTCAACACAGAACAGGACATACGGTGAGTAACTCCTGTACCTGTAGCTGATTCTAAAATGAGGACACCATTGAAATGACTTTTGTCTGAACCACATAGAAGCCATATAAAAACAATTTAACAATGAAACACATTCTCATCCAAGTACACAAGCCAGTTCCCATTAAAGGTGAACAAACAATAAAATTAGGATCCAGACAGCCACTTTAGACCATCCCAAGGGTGGAAACTTGACCAGTGGGGATTTTTTCCCCCTTTCAGCTTCAGATCTCCAAGCATATCAGAAGCTGATCTGGAATCTCCCTTCAAGTTTCAAAAGTAATCTGCCATATGTCACGATCTGAGAATCCGACGCCATTAGGTATACAGAACTAATTGTGCATTTCCTTGGATCCTGATGTAGTATCTGGTATATTTTAATGTCTGCTTTTGTTTTCATTCTGAATAATAATATAATCTGTGTAGACAAAAAGGGCAGTAAAATGGAGCCCAGTTACACAATAGTTGTATCTTCTTCACTTAGTTTTCTGTCAAGAAGTTAAAGGTTAACAGAATCTCATATTTTAAGATGTTGGTCACAAAAATGAATAATCAAAGGCTATTCTGACAATCAGATAAAATTTTCTGTCAAGATTTAGTGCTGTAGATGTTTTTGCGATCTCTCAGACCTGAAAAGATGTGAGGACAGTACAACACATAGGCTGAAAACAGGTGCCAAGTTGTCTGTAGCACCCTTCATTTTTTAAAAAATTGACGTCACTGAAAAATGGCCCCATATCTCAGGGAATGCAGGGAGCAATTTCACCACATTTCTTATCTGAGCTGTTTAAGGCCTAGGGGGGATTATTTCTTCCCCAGTCAGGAAGGTGTGTGTGAACATTTTTATCCATTAAATAAAAATGGAGACTAGAAAAAATGGAATTGGGGCCCCATGCTGAAATCAATGTGCCCCCCAACTCTTGGTAGCTGTTCATGCCTGAATTAAAGTCATTAAGATAAGATATTAGATATTAGATATGTGCAAAACGGCTGAAATCTTATTAGTAATTCGTTTTGTTTTGGAGATTCAGATCCCCCTCCGGTTTTTTTCCGTAAAGATTTGGAGGGGTCCCGTTCCAATTCATAATCCAAGCCTTGGAATTGCTACATTAAGATTTGTTCCACTAGTGGCAATGGGGAAAGTTTTGCTGCTCATTTCTCTGTCATTTTTATGGCTGGCTATCAGGACAAAACTTGGAATACTCGTTGGCAACATTTATGACTTCAAGACTGCCAAGTTTCAGAACAATTTGGTCATCCAATAAGTTTTAGGAATTTTTGAAAGATTTTAAAAATATTTTTAAACAAACCCCAAGAGGCAACTTGTTGTAGTTGGGCCAAGGGGAGGTAATGATTCTACAGGTGAAACAGCTAGAAGGAGAAAAAGGGCTAACAGAGAGCAGGTGCTTGATGAAGAACAACAAGTAAAGCAGGTTCGGGAAATACTTATGGCTCCTTCAGAGGATCAGACGTTTTATGGGTTTTCTAGTGATGAGGAGTCCATACTAGATGATGATTTCGCAGAGAGTAGAGGAACCAAAAGGTCTACTTGAGAGCAGGAGTCGGATGAGGAAAGAAAAAGGGAAAAGATCCGGGACATACTTACTGCTCCCACGGATGAGGAGACTTTTGAGGGATTCTCTGGGAATGATGGATCTGGGAGACAGATGGAGAGTGCTGACTGGACTCAAGTAAATGTGGATGATGAGCCAGCCCATGGGGCTGCATCAGGGGATTGGCAAGCCTCTCATACTTCTGGGACATGGGGAGATCTAAGTCTTGAACAGAGATGGAGGGGTTGGAGGGATGGGAGGCAAGGTCCAATAACAAGATCAAGATCAGCTGTGATTGATAAGGAAAAGGCGGAGGTCTCATCAGCATCGGACTCCAACGAGTAAGTTAAAAGTAGAGTTTGGAGAACTATTGCTTTGCAGAAGGCAAGGTGTCTTTTGGGACATTGCTTTGTCGCTGCCTGTCTCCTTGGGTCCTGGCTGTACAGCTTCGCTTGTTCCTGAATCCGGATTACTTCCTGCTTTGGCGTTCCTGTTGGCGACTGGTTTGGTATCTCTGCTTTGGCGTTTCTGGCTCCTTGACATCGCTTGCTCCAGCTTCAGCATTTCCTGCTTTGGCGTCCCTGCTTTGACATTCCTGTTTCGGCGTTTCTGGCTTGGCATTTTTGGCTCCTGACTCCGGTTTGCTTCCTGACCACGGCTCTGTTTACTCCCACTTTGGCGTTTCTGGCTTGCCGTTCCTGGCTTCCACTGGCTCCTGAACTTGGCTTGCTTTTGACAACGACAGCGCTTGCCCCTTTGAATTGGCGTTTTGGCTTCCTTTGTGGCTTTTGAATTCAGGCTTGACTCCTGGCTTCGTGTTGAGAGCAGTTAGCTCTCTCCTGATTCTTTGTGCCACAGCATAGTGTGGTGGTTGTTTTTTGGAACGTTTTGACTGTGTTTAAACCGGATTATCAGGCTAGATAATCTGGATTATCTCTCTGCTCCTGTTTAAGTGCTCTGTTTGTTGCAGAAACATTTTCCTTTTGTTATAACACTGAAGTTAAGTGTTTTTTGAGTTTTATATTTCAATTAATAAACACTTGTTATTACTACTTGTGCGTGTGGCATTTTAAGAGGAGTCTGTGTCCTGACACAACTCCTTCCATTTCTGTACTATGAGACAACATAAGCACGGCCGCAATCATGCAAAGTTTTAGAAATATTCATTCATCTACTAATTTTTAGGAATTTAAAAATGTTTTTTCCATTTAAAAATATTTTTAAAAAACTACATGAGGTGTCCCCTCAAATTGTGGCACAATGAGACAACATGAGCAGGGCTGCAAGCCTGAAAAGTTTTGGAACAATCAGTCTATCCACTGGTTTTAAATATTTTTTTCAATTTAAGCACATGTGAATTATCTAAATCACTTTCGTATCAATTAAGACTTAAAGCCCTGGTCTTTTGGCGTGAGCAGAATTTTGCAAAATGTAGTTTAGGGTGGGGCTTTCTGCTAAAGAAATGTAGTTTAGGGTGGGGCTGGGCTGTGGCGCAGGCTGGTAAACAGCTGCTGCAATAAATCACTCTGACCATGAGGTCATGAGTTCGAGGCCAGCCCATGGCGGGGTGAGCACCCATCAATTAAAAATAAAATATAGCCCCTGCTTGTTGCTGACCTAGCAACCCGAAAGATAGTTGCATCAATCAAGTAGGAAATAAGGTACCACTTATAAAAGTGGGGAGGCAAGTTTAACTAATTTACAACGTTGGAATGAGGAAGTGCCATCACAGTGGATGATGAAGCAGCTGCTCCCCCCTGTGGCCAGAATCGAACATCCCCTCAGGAGAAGGTTAAATTGCCTCTGTGTCTGTCTGTTGTCTCTGTCTCGATGTGCTTATGGGCATTGAATGTTTGCCCTATATGTACATAATGTGATCCGCCCTGAGTCCCCTTCGGAGTGAGAAGGGCGGAATATAAATACTGTAAATAAATAAATAAATAAAGGTTCCTGCCTTCCTAAACTACATTTTCCAGAACTCTGCCTGCACCAGAAGAATGGGGCTGCCTGTATTAAAGCCCCAGTGTGATTAGGGAGTTATAAGAAATAATCATAATTGTAAAGTGAAGTGTTGGTCCTGTCAAAGGAAGCAGACAGGTAAGTAGGATCTTGCAAATCTGACTTGCTGAGTGTGGGCACAGAGGACTGTTTGGGGAGAGAGTATAGCTAGTTAGCTATGAGAATGTGTAGAATATAAGCTTGAGGTTGGATAATTTCAACAGAGGAAGGTTACAGACAGAAGGGACAGAAAGAAACAGATTTATCAAAAATTTATTATATGTTTAAGTTTTAAGAAACTAGCATGGACCTCCAAACACACATCTTTCTCTCTTTCCTGCAAATATCACAATGATACAGAGACACTGAGGGGAGGAGACCAATTTCACAGAAAGCTACATGATTTAATTTCTTCATCTGATTGACTGTCAATCACATCTGTCCCCACTCCCTCCCACTCCAGACAATGACAAATGACGAAGTATGTTACATTGAAAAAAAGCTCTGAAATAACAAATATTTTCGCATCCATCTGAAAGTTTCAGAAGCTTGTGTTTTGATTTGTAATGCTTTAGCAGGGCCCCTTTCCAATTAGTAATTTAGAAATTCATATTAATGAATCATAAAGGTAAAAAGGTAAAGCTTTTCCCCTGACGTTAAGTCCAGTCGTGACTGACTCTGGGGGTTGGTGCTCTTCTCTATTTCTAAGCCGAAGAGCCGGCGTTGTCCATAGACACCTCCAAGGTCATGTGGCAGGCATGACTGCATGGAGCGCCGTTACCATCCCGCCAGAGCGGTACCTATTGATCTACTCACATTTGCATGTTTTCAAACTGCTAGGTTGGCAGGAGCTGGAGCTAACAGCGGCCGCTCCCGCCGCTCCTGGGGTTTGAAACTGGGACCTTTCGGTCTGCAAATTCAGCAGCTCAGTGCTTTAACATACTTCGCCACCGGGGCTCCTATCTATATATATAAAAGAGTGATGGCATCAGGGCAGTGGACAAAACAACAAAACTACAGGCCCCCCAACCTCGAAATTTGACAACACAACCCATCATCCACGCCTCTAGGTTGATACAACAAAAAGAAAAGAAAAATAAAGTCCTAATTAGAGGGAGAGCAATAATTGTTTTTATCCAATTGCTGCCAGTTTAGAGGGCTAATCTCTGCCCACTTCGTTGCCTAGCAACCAAGGGACAGCCAGGTTTCAGTTAGGGGACAGGCAGATTTAGGCCTCACTTAGGCTTCTTCCACAGATTATCTAATTTGCACTGGATTATATGGCAGTGTAGACTCAAGGTCCTTCCACACAGCTATATAACCCATTTATAATCTTATATTATCTGCTTTGCACTGGATTATCTTGACTCCACACTGCCATATAATCCACTTCAGTGTGCATTTTATACAACTGTGAAGAAGGGGCCTCATGTAATCCAGTTCTAAGCAGATAATATAAGATGATCAATATACAGTAGACTCTCACTTATCCAACATAAACAGGCCGGCAGGATAAGTAAATATATTGGATAATAAGAAGGGATTCAGGAAAAGCTGATTAAACATCAAATTAGGTAATCGTTATACAAATTAAGCACCAAAACATCATATTATACAACAAATTTGACAGAAAAGGTAGTTCCATGCGCAGTAATGCTATGTAGTAATTACAGTAGAGTCTCACTTATCCAACACTCGCTTATCCAACGTTCTGGATTATCCAACGCATTTTTGTAGTCAATGTTTTCAATATATCGTGATATTTTGGTGCTAAATTCATAAATACAGTAATTACTACATAGCATTACTGCGTATTGAACTACTTTTTCTGCCAAATTTGTTGTCTAACATGATGTTTTGGTGTTTCATTTGTAAAATCATAACCTAATTTGATATTTAATAGGCTTTTCCTTAACGCCTCCTTATTATCCAACATATTCGGTTATCCAACATTTTGCCAGCCCACTTATGTTGGATAAGTGAGACTCTACTGTACTGTATTTACAAATTTACCAGTAAAATATCACAATGAATTTGAAACACTGACTACAAAAACATTGATTATGAAAAGGCAGACTGTGTTGGATAATCCAGAACATTGTATAAGCGAATGTTGGATAAGTGAGATTCTACTTTGATATGAAATAATTTCTAGGATAGAATAATGCAGAACAATATAATCTCTAAAACCAGGACAGTAATAAAGAAATAAAGAAAGTAAATAAAGCAAGGAAATTGGAAATTCCACAAAGGAAACAATCAGGGCCAGCTAACACCTCCCAAGAAAGGATTCTTCCAGAAAGGAAGCTGAGAAGGCAGTGAAGCACTATGTATTACCAAAGTCATTATTATTACTATCATTAATATCCTTACTATTATTATTATTATTATTATTATTATTATTATTATTATTATTGTGTTGCAGTCAACCGTGAAAATGAATACAATCTGGCTCCAAGTATTCAAAAACACTAAAATCAGAATATATAAAAATTAATGTGGTATAATAAAACAGAACAATACAATCTCTAAAATCAGAACACTAAATAAAGAACAACACTCTGAAAATAGGGGAATTCCACACAGAAAACAATCAGGGCCAGCTAACACCTCCCAACAAAGGATTCCCATCATCAAAGTCTGGCCAATCCTCTGTTTTCTCAGGGCCACAGACAGTAGAAGCATATAAAATATCGCAAACAACACCACTCTGAAAACAAGGTAATTCCAGACAGGAAACAATCAGGGCCAGCTAACACCTCCCAACAAAAAAATCACTCAGGGAGGAAACAGATAGGCTTTAAATCTGCAAGGCCATTACATCCTAATCATTTTTCCTAATTGCAGCATTCATACTTGCCTCCAACAGACAAAAAAAAAAAATCAGAAATATTGTATATTCACAACCTTTAGGAAATAATGTCCCCTGATGGCACAGCATGTTAAAGCGCTGAGCTGCTGAACTTCTGGACCGAAAGGCCGCAGGTTTGAATTGGGGGAACTGACAGAGCCCCCACTGTTAGCCCCAGCTTCTGCCAACCCAGAAGTTCAAAAACATGTAAATGTGAGTGCATCAATAGGTACTGCTCCGGTGGGAAGGTAACGCCGCTCCATGCAGTCATCCCACATGACCTTGGAGGAGTCTACAGACAACGATGGCTCTTCGGCTTAGAAATGGAGATGAGCACCAACCCCCAGAATCAGACACGACTGGACTTAATGTCAGGGGAAAACGTTTACCCTTTACCTTAAGTACCACCAATTCCTCAATACTTTATTTCCCAGACCACCATTCTTCGCCACAGCAACGTGTGGCCGGGCACAGCTAGTAGTATATATTAGTATAATGAATCATACTAATCTCCAAATTATGAAATGACACTCCAAAGCTTTGCACATCCCTATAAGGTATACATCACAAGAACATAACATCATAGAATGTGTATACCGAATAAAACTACGATCCATCTAGTACATTACAGTATTGTCAACTCTTACAGAATTATTATTATTATATTCATTTGTATCCTGCATTTCTCTCACTAATGCAGTATTTCTCAACCTGGGGGGTCGGGACCCCTGAAGGGGTTGTGGGGGGGGGGGTTCAGAGGAGTTGCCAAAGACCAGTATTTTCTGTTGGTTATGGTGGTTCTGTGTGGGAGGTTTGGCCCAATTTTATCATTGGTGGGGTTCAAGGGGCTCTTTGATTGTAGGTGAACTACAACTCCCAAATGTCAAGGTATATTTTCCCCAAATTCCACCAGTGTTCAAATTTGGACATATTGAGTATTTGTACCAAGTTTGGACCAAGTCCATCATTGTTTGACTCCACAGTGCTCTCTGGATGTAGGTGAACTACAACTCCAAAACCCACCAAACCCTTCCAGTATTTCCTGTTGGTCATGGGAGTTCTGTGTGCCAAGTTTGATCCAATTTCATCATTGGTGGAGTTCAGAATGCTCTTTGATTGTAGGTGAACTATAAATCCCAGCAACTACAACTCCCAAATGACAAAATCAGTCCCTCCCAAGCCCACCAGTATTCAAATTTGCGTGTATCAGGTATTTGTGCCAAATTTGGTCCAATGAATGAAAATACACCCTGCATATCAGATATTTACATTATAATTAATAGCAGTAGCAAAATGACAGTTATGAAGCAGCAACTAAAATAATTTTATGGTTGGGGATCATCACATGAGGAACTGTATTAAGGGCTCGCAGCATTAGGAAGGCTGAAAATCACTGTGCTAATGGAACTCAAGGCAACTAACAACATCTTAAAAACAATATAAATTAAAATATATAGAATCAGAATAGAAGTATAAATATATAATTAAAAACAGTTAATTAAACATTCTGTAAATAAAAAATATTAGAAATATTAAAATGCCTTTGCAAACTACACAAAAACCCTTTAGAATCTTCAAAACAACACAACATAGCATTAGCAACCCAACCCGCATCAATTGATAAAGGCTGGTGGAACAGAAATGTTTTGGTTGCTGTCCAAAGGAGAGCAAAGGCGGGCTTAATCTGGCCTCCTCAAAAAAGGACTTTCAAATTCTGGGAGCATCCATTGAGGAGTTTCTCTCCCATTTTTCCACCAAGCGGGATTGAGAAGAAGTTGGGACAGAAGTTAAGACAGAATTTGGGCCTCTTCACACAATCTTAGATCCCCAATTTTCCAGATTTCCAGAAAACTATTCTGTTCTAGCCCGACTTAGATAAACCTAATGTTTCCTGATAGACTTCCATCTTATTTTGACCAATTTGTTTAACTTAAATGTGAAAAGGTGTTCAAGTTGCTATAATGGTATAGTCAAGGTGGTATGGCAATATAGAACTTTCTTGACTGTAGTAACCAGTACTATATCATTAACAGTTCAGCTATCCTTTTTGCATTAGAATGAGTATCCACTAGAATGAGTGTCCGTTTTTTTGGCCTATTGGCTCCATCTAACCATTTGGGTGACTAACAACATTTTTATTTGTCCACTGTTTCCCTCACAGACCTAAGTTTGACCACTTCCCAAGCCAAGTAGTATCTCTCCTCTCCTCTCATGCAGACCTTTATATATGTGCTTTACAAGCAAGCTCTATAGGTTGCTGGTCCATGCATTGCTTTCTAGTGCTGTCACCATTTTTAGACCACTAGGCATTGCTCCCTTTCCCCTAAAGTGGAGAGCCAAACTTTTAAGAAAATAGGTTGCACCAGCATCTTTTCTTGGCAAAAGGCAAGCTGAAAAGGCACTAACATCATAGTCAGAGTCTATTATGGACATGTAGGAGAAGCAGTGATACTCCCACAACCTGATATATTTAAAATAGCCTTCCACCCTTGTTTGACTTAAAATCTGTTTATTCTAACATTCTTCTGACCTTGGCAATCAGTCATATTCTTTCCTTCCCCTGTAATATCTGCACGTTTAACAGCTGTTTCTTGCATACACACTTCTTTCAGCTTTAAATTTTTCCATAAGCATTCCCTTTAGTGCAATTAGTTGATCATCATCTTTGAAGTACAATGCTATCACATTTTTTTTCCTTTGCCAGAACCTAATCTGATTTCTTTGACAAGCCAGGTTTCAGTATTCTGCAGAAAAGTTTGAATGAGCAAGAGGAGCCACATATGTTCCTGCAAATACATACTTCCTGTTGAAGGTTACTATAGGAATTTATTATAGTTGTGTGCCTTCAAGTTGTCTCCAACTAACTTATGGTGATCCTAAGATCATGTCACACAGCCTGGAGCTATGCAACGTGCCCAATGTCATCTAGTAGGTTTCTGTGCCCAAACAAGGTATTAAACCCTAATCTCCAGATTTACACTCCAATGTTCAAAGAATTACAATGCTGGCTCTTTCCTATAAGATAGCCACAGTGAATGCAAAAACAGTACACTGTGTAGTGATATCTCTTTAGTGATGTTTAATTTCAGACACTCTTTAAAATTAGTGCAGTTTTAATGTCATATTGAATGTTTGTATGCAAAGATCCTGAATGTTTAACTATACTAGGGAAGGGAGTCACTTTCTGGATTTTTTTTTTTTCGTGTCAGGAGCAACTTGAGTCACTGCTGGAGTGAGGGAATTGGCCATCTGCAAAGCCATTGCCCAGGGGACGCCCAGATGTTTTGATGTTTTTACCATCCTTGTGGAAGGCTTCTCTCATGTCCCCGCATGGAGCTGGAGCTGATAGAGGGAGCTCATCCACACTCTCCCCGGGTGGGATTCGAACCTGGCAGCTTTCAGATCAGCAATCCAACCTTCAAGTCATGAGGCTTTAGTCCACTATGCCATTGGGGGCTCCACTTTCTGGATTACAATAGCTACATACTATAACTGCCACATCCTTACAACCACTTTGAGATTACAACTATAGCTGTGGATGACAGCTCAGTTAACACTCCAACAGTTGCACCCCTAGGCTGCAGAGACATCTTAAAACCACACTGGAGTAATACAAACTGTTTATTGAAGATAATATGTAAGCATTAGCAAATCAAAGTTCAAAGTCACTAAAACAAAGTTATAGTCCACAAGGTACAAGGCACTCAGAAAACTTGAAGCAAGGGTCCATAGAATTCCAAACACAAGAATAAACTTCAATCAAGGTAGTCAAAATAGAGTCATGAACTGGAACATGAATTACAACAGGGGAACATTTAACACAAGAGAGCTATGAACTGGAACAAAGAACAAGATCATCAACTGGAACAGGAGATTCAAAATGCAAGGCTTTTAGAATCATGACATGATAATCCAAAATACCCAGGAACAGGAACTAGGCTCAAGGTACAAGGCTTACAGGAACTTGGCATGAGAACCCACAGAAACAAGGCATGAAAGTCCAAAGGAAACATGATACAAGAGTCCATGAAGCAGGATCAAACCTCTCAACGAGCAAAGTTACCACCTCTGAGCTCACGCTCAGAAGCGGTTCCTCTTAAAGCTAGAAGCAAGGCCCCTTTCCGTGGGAAGTTTCTCCAAATCCCTTTCTCATTAGTAACCATTTGCTCCTTCTCAAAACCTCCCTTTCTTTTCTCTGTTGACATATCGGTTTCTTTCTGTCAAACTCATGACTCTTATCAGGACTGGAATGCCCATCTGCCAAGGGATTACTCAACCTGGACTCTCCCAAGGAATGTGGTTTAAGCTGCTTGCTTGAAATCATTGTGTGCCTGCTTCCAGAATCTTCGGGCTCAGGAACAGCAGACTCATCTAACTCTGGCTGTACAGAATCATCTGCTTCAGGTTGCATGGGAATCCTAGGCCCCAACCCAAATTCATCTGACAAATCAGGTGCAGGCACAATCACAGGCTGAACAGGCCCAACCCCATCTGTAACTCACCCTTTGTGCCAGTGATCTCTTAATTGTTGTCACTGCGTAATCATTCTACCCTGTTTTTCAGTTCAAAAATTAGGGTTTTATATTCGTCCCTTTTAATTCTGTTCACACTGGAGAGTCACAGGCCTGCATTTCGTCTCAGATATTGCTTCTCTTGTCAGTTGAGATAGTCTAATACAGAGTTTCTTCTGAAACTTCTGAAAAAACCAAGTCTATACCTAGTAACTACCGCCCAGCTTCAAACTTTCAATTTTTGAGTAAGGTGATTGAACGGACAGTGGCGGGACAGCTACAGCAATTCTTAGATGAGACTGCAGGCTTAGACCCCTTTCAATCAGGCTTTCATTCAGGTCATGGGACAGAGACTGTCTTGGTAGCTATTACTGACGAAATTCGTCATCAGTTAGACCGGGGCGGATCAGCGCTGTTGGTACTCTTGGACCTTACAGCTGCATTCGACACCGTGGACCATGACTTGCTGATCCATCGATTGGCTATGTCTGGTGTACGAGGGTGAGCTCTTAAATGGTTCCTTTCGTTTCTCCGGGACCAGAGACAGAGGGTGGAGTGTTTAGGCCAAAGCTCTGAGAGCTCCTGCCTTTGCTGTTGAGTTCCTTTTGCCCCTGTTATTTAACATCTACGTCTGACCATTTGCTGGACTAGTGCAGAGCTTTGGCATAGAGTGCTACCAGTATGCAGATGATACCCAGCTACTCTTGCGTCTCGAACCTGGGACAACCACTATTCCTGAGAACTTTAAGCTGTGTTTGGAAGCAGTGATGAGTTGGCTGTCAGCGAGTAGACTAAAAGTGAATCCCGCAAAAAATGAGATACTGTGGCCCGGCCAGCCACCAGAGTTAATCCAGTCACTGCCTGATTTTGATGGGGAAGTTCTGCTTCCGTTTGCTACTGTTAAAAGCCTTGGGGTTGTGTTGGACTCATCGCTGACGATGGAGGCCCAGATCACTGCCATAAGTAAACAGGCCTTTTTTCATCTTCGCCAGGCAAGGAAATTGGCATCCTACCTTTTGACAGAAGCATTGGCAACGGTAATCCATGCAACAGTCATCACTAGGTTGGATTATTGTAACGCCTTATACGCCGGCCTTCCGAAGACAAAAACCCAGAAGATCCGAATGGTCCAAAATGCGGCGGCCAGGCTGCTAGCGGGATCATCTATAAGATCCCATATTACACCGATTCTGAAACAACTGCATTGGCTACCAACAGAACATTGGATCTCTTACAAGATACTGATCCTGACATTTAAAGCTCGAAATGGCCAAGGACCATTATATCTTAGAGACCGCCTCATTCCTTTTTTCCATCAGTGGTCACTTCGATCCTCCCAGGAAAATCTCCTATACGTACCGGGCCCTAGGGAGGTACACCTGGAAGCTACAAGACTTAGAGCCTTTTCGACCTATGCTCCAATTCTGTGGAACTCATTGCCTCCATATATTAGAGCAATGTCGGTGTTGCGACCTTTTGTAAAAGCACTCAAGTCTTGGCTGTTTGGCTGTGCATTTAAGTAAATCAGATCAAATTTACCAAATTGTCACTGCTGAATGTTTTTATGCTGAATGTTTTTATATTGTGGAATGATATTTTAAATTGTAAGTCGCTCGGAGCACTCTGGTGGAGAGCGACTAATTAAGAAATAAAGTGAAGTGAAGTTTCTCAAACTGTGCTCATTCAGATGTCTTGGACTTCAGTTCCCACAATTCCTAACAGCTTTTAAACTGGCTGGGATTTCTGGTGACTGAAGTCCAAAACGCCTGGAGGAACACTGAGAAACACTGGTCGAACATGATCTCAATGCAGGCAGGCAAGGGTCTGCATTGACCTTGTAGGGGGACCAGGAACACAGAGAGTAAAAAAGCAGCCAATAAAACTTCAGATCCATTTGCAGTAGCAATGTAACTTCAATTAAGATTCAGGATATCTCTGTCTGGTGCAAAGCTAACTGCTCCCCTTTTAGGTAGAGAACACTGAATTTCTCAAGAAATATCTGTACTGTTACATCTGGGAGAAGTTTAGGCTTTGTATAGGTAAAGGTTATCAATTGTAGACCAAATAAAAGAGTTTCATCTTTGTTGGAGGTAGAAACCTCTGAGTTACATCGCAGTCCATTAGCTCTCTTGTGTTAAATGTTCCCCGGTTGCAGACAAATTCAATATAAGCACTTAAATTGAAATTTTTAATTTTGTTACAGATGAAAATCTGTAAATTTAAAAGGGAAGTACAGGAAAGCTTCTTTTTTTAAAAAAAACCCAAATTCTACAGTGTGCATTTTGGAACTTTCTTTTAGCTTGAGATAGAGTGGAACAAAGGCCTTTTCTAACACTGGTAGAGTTTGTCTACAAACTTGGCCAGACAGAATAGATGGAAATTCCTACTGGCTACAGCTGCAGGGCAAAATGAAGCAACATTTGGTCTCCTTCCCAGTAGCAATCTCTCCCTTACTGCCTTTGGGGAATCAGCAAGACACAAAGAGACTCAAAACCCTTACACCGAACCTTGAGGAGGTGGAAGAGGAAGAAATTTTTCCTTAATATCCCAGTTGTTCTGTTCATGCATGTATCCAAATCACTTCCCACTCTTGAGGATCTTCTGCTTAAACTACACCAGCTGAATTCCTAGGAATATTATCCAGGGTACGTAACCTTGTACTTTGGGTACTTTGGGTTGTCATTAATGAATTTGTAATGCAAAGTTCAGCATTTGCTCCTTCATCAGGGATACCACTTGGGGCCAAATATTTGTCTAAATAATATTACTGTTGGCATAGAACCCTGTACTGCACTTCTATGCCAACAGTAATATTATTTAGACAAATATTTGGCCCCAAGTGGTATCCCTGATGAAGGAGCAAACGCTGAACTTTGCATTACAAATTCATTAATGACAACCCAAAGTACCATTTTCCCTGGGCCCTTTCACGCCATACAGTCATAGTAGTACTATTCAGCTGTCCTAGCTCCATCCTATGGAATCCGGAGATTTTCATTTTGAGGAGTACTTATAATACTCTATTAGAAAGCCCCAGCATTTTATACAACCTTATTCCATGTAAAGCTGAGTTGCAGTTAAAACCAAGAATATGGCACATAGCCACAAATCATTTTCTGATGTAACACTCCACCTTTTCCCATTTCCCCAAGGTGTCTATTTCTGTTCCAGTGAAAAGGGGAAGCAGCAGAGATTGGTCTCGCTTTTTTTCCTTTAGCTGGAAGCACTGTGACAGGGATTCTTAGAAGGCCGCTGCAAATGATGCCATTGTTCTGCATACAGTTTCAAGAAAATAGCTGGAGAATTGTTTGCTGCTTCCTCTTCACTCCTAGCCAAGAAGTCAGGGGTGGATTTTATCTGAGAAAAGGTAGTTTGGTGGGAATTGAAACATGTGAAAAAGATCTTGGAGTTCTTGTGGACAACAAGTTAAACATGAGCCAGCAATGTGATGCGGCTGCTAAGAAAGCCAATGGGATTTTGGCCTGCATCAATAGGGGTATAGCATCTAGATCCAGGGAAGTCATGCTACCCCTCTATTCTGCCTTGGTCAGGCCACACCTGGAGTACTGTGTCCAATTCTGGGCACCACAGTTGAAGGGAGATGTTGACAAGCTGGAAAGCGTCCAGAGGAGGGCAACTAAAATGATCAAAGGTCTGGAGTACAAACCCTATGAGGAGCGGCTTAAAGAACTGGGCATGTTTAGCCTGCAGAAGAGAAGGCTAAGAGGAGACATGATGGCCATGTACAAATATGTGAGGGCAAGTCATAGGGAGGAGGGAGCAAGCTTCTTTTCTGCTGCCCTGCAGACTAGGACATGGAACAATGGCTTCAAACTACAGGAAAGGAGATTCCACCTAAACATCAGGAAGAACTTCCTGACTGTGAGGGCTGTTCGGCAATGGAACTCTCTCCCCCGGACTGTGGTGGAGGCTCCTTCTTTGGAGGCTTTTAAGCAGAGGCTGGATGGCCATCTGTTCGATTTCCTGCTTCTTGGCAGGGGGTTGGACTGGATGGCCCATGAGGTCTCTTCCAACTCTACTATTCTATGATTCTATGAATTTGTTGTGTTCTCAGGATATAGTCCTGACCACAATGGCCAGAAAAATGAGTTACAATGGCATGAGTTATAGAGTTACAGTATTGTCACTCACTAACAGGATGCTAACTGATTTTGTATCTTGTTAAGTACAGCAGAATGCCTGCTGCAATCCCAGAGCAGTTTGTGGGGTATGGAACAGAATTGGACATCTGAACGGACAACAAAAGAGACTTCAAGATAGGCTTAAAGCTATCCTAACTAAGAACTGGGAAACCCTGTCACTTCAGCATTGTAACAGAAGGTCAGCTGTAACCAAACAGTGCTATAGATTTTGAGTGGAAATCATCTATCGGACAGATGGCAAGCTATTTAACCTCAGCAGACTGAAAGCCAAAACCAAGGTCACCACAACATCTGTTATAGAACTCCAATATGCTGATGACAACTTAGTCTGTGCGCATTCAGAAGAAGACCTACAAGCCACTCTAAAAACCTTCGCAGAAGCATACGAGAAGCTCACTGAACATCGAGAAAACCAAAGTGCTCTTCCAACAGGCACCAGCTAATCCCTCTGCAAAGCCAGGAATATAGCTTAATGGTGTAACATTAGAAAACGTTGACAATTTCCGCTACCCTGACAGCCACCTCTCCACAAAAGTCAACATCGACACTAAAATACAACACCGCCTGAGCTCTGCGAGTGCAGCATTTTTCCGTATGAAGCAGAGAGTGTTTGATGACCGGGACATCTGTAGAGATACCAAGGTGCTTGTTTATAAAGCCATTCTCCTCCCAACCCTGTTCTACGCCTGCGAAACGTGGACTGTGTACAGACATCACACCAAACTCCTGGAGCATTTCCATCAGCGTTGCCTCAGGAAAATCCTGCAAATCTCTTGGGAAGACAGGCGGACAAGTGTCAGCGTGCTGGAAGAAGCAAAGACTACCAGCATTGAAGCGATGCTCCTACGCCATCAACTCCGCTGGACTGGCAACGTTGTCCGAATGCCCGATCACCGTCTCCCAAAGCAGTTACTCTACTCCGAACTCAAGAATGGGAAATGGAATGTTGGTGGGCAGGAAAAGAGATTTAAAGATGGGCTCAAAGCCAACCTTAAAAACTGTGGCATAGACACTGAGAACTGGGAAGCCCTGGCCCTTGAGCACTCTAATTGGAGGTCAGCTGTGACCAGCAGTGCTGCGAAGTTCGAAGAGGCACGAACGGAGGGCCTAAGGGTGAAACATGCCAAGAGGAAGGAGCGTCAAGCTAACCCTGACCGGGACCGCCTTCCACCTGGAAACCGATGTCCTCACTGCGGGAGAATATGCGGGTCAAGAATCGGTCTCTTCAGCCACCTAAGAACCCACCGCCAAGATGGAAGACAATCGTCCTCGAGCTACGAGGGATCGCCTAAGTAAGTAAGATTTTGAAAAGATGTAAATACAGGGCAAAAGGTAGAAACTTGCAAGAGGAGTTGCAAGGAAACCCTTGTTGTGATCACCTTCCACCTGGAAATTTGTACTCAGTGTGAAAGACCATGTGGATACAGAATAGGTCTTCACAGTCACTTATGGATCCACAGCCTAGACTCTACTTCTGTAAGAAGATCATACTCAGCCACGAATGATCACCTATGATATTAATCAGAACAGATGGCCTGCTGAAATCTCGGGGTGGGGTGGAGGAATGATTTACCTCTTCTGGAGGCTGTTGAAAAATGCAATATTAGGTGAGGAAAATGGCAGTACAGAAAATATGAAGGGATCTAGGACAACAAAAATAGAATTGGGGAGGGAGGACATGCTGCTCCAAGACTGTTTTTTCCTACCCCAGGCTCTTCATAGGTAAATATGCAAGGCATCATCTGTCTTTCCACTCATATACAAAAGTAGTTGAAAGTAGCTGAGGTGGGTATAGGTTGGCAAGGAAGGGCTTAAGACAGGAGTTCTCAAACTTTTTAAGCAGAGGGCCAGTTCCTGGTCGCTTAGACTACTGGGGGGGCTGGACTATAGTTTTTTTTAAAAAATGAACAAATTCCTATGTGCACTGCACATACCTTACTTGTAGTGCAAAAAAAATGAAAGAACAATACAATAGTTAAAACGAAGAACACTTTTAACCCATATAAACCTATCAGTATTTCAGTGGGAAGTGTGGGTCTATATTTATTTATTTATTTATTTATTTATTTACAGTATTTATATTCTGCCCTTCTCACCCCAAAGGGGACTCAGGGCGGATCACATTATACACACATAGGGCAAACATTCAATGCCCATAAACACATCAAACAGAGACCGAGACAGAGACAGACACAGAGGCAATTTAACCTTCTCTTGAGGGGATGTTTGATTCTGGCCACAGGGGGGAGCAGCTGCTTCATCATCCACTCTGACGGCACTTCCTCATTCCAGGTCGTAAATTAGTTAACCTTGCCTCCCCACTTTTTTATAAGTGGTACCTTATTTCCTACTTGATAGATGCAACTATCTTTCGGGTTGCTAAGTCAGCAACGAGCAGGGGCTGTTTTTTATTTTTAATTGACGGGTGCTCACCCCGCCACGGGCTGGCTTTGAACTCATGACCTCATGGTCAGAGTGATTTATTGCAGCTGCTCAACAGCTTGCGCCACAGCCCGGCCCCATTTTTGGCTGATGCATTAGTCAAGTTAGTGCCTTCAAGTCATTTCAGTCTTAGGGTAAAGCCTAAGGGCTGGGTAAATGATTTTAGAGAGCCGCATCCAGCCCACAGGCCTTCTTTTGGGGACCCTTGGCTTAATATATCCATCTTCTTTTCCAAGTACACCCAAGTTTAATCTTCAAATATCCCATTGTAAAAGTGCTGGCTGAGGGTTCTCAAACTTGTAATAAAGAAGATTTTCCAAGTTCTGACCTATGTACAATTAGATGTTTTAATCTGTTTTGAGGAGCATGTTTCTACCCATTACTTGTGCTTTGGTATCCCCAACTACATGTCATCATGTGAACAAAAAAGAGGAAGAATCAGAAAGAGAATGAGAAACAAAGTAGTCAATAAATGCACCCCCAAAGGGCCATAAGGTAAACATATCTTATCTTAGAGGAGCTTCTCTTGAACCTCTTGGATCCTATTCAAATAAAAGGGGATTTATGCTCATAGTGAGCGCCTGCTGTTAGCTCCAGCTTCTGCCAACCTAGCAGTTCGAAAATATGCAAATGTGAGTAGATCAATAGGTACCGCTCCGGTGGGAAGGTAATGGCGTTCCATGCAGTCATGCTGGCCACATGACCTTGGAGGTATCTATGGACAATGCCGGCTCTTCGGCTTAGAAATGGAGATGAGCACCAACCCCCAGAGTCAGACATGACTGGACTTAATGTCAGGGGAAATCTTTACCTTTTACCCATCTAAATCTCATTGATTTTCAGTGGATCTACTCCGTGCATGACATCTGGATATGATGTTTCTTTCACATTTCATCAGTTTTCATCATATAAATATAAGCACAAATACAAAGACTATGTGCCAAAAGGGTTAAAAAATAGTTTAGACTGCAATCCTTTTCTGAGCAATTATTATTGTCTTTTGTTCTAACAGATCTTGATATTGTTATTCTTAGACTATTTCACACACATCCACACAAATTGGATCATGATCCCCATAGCATTCTCAAAATGTATCTCTCATCCATTTACAAATTCCAAAATAAACACATTGACATGATTTCAAGAAGCAATTGCCCGTATTAAAAAAAATCTGGCTGCTCTTAAATCAGCATTATTTGGAACTTTCTCTACAAATAAGTGTTCCAGATTTTTGAACAGACATTGCCAGATGGGGGGCAGGTCACAGCTTGAACTACAAGTTATTGGTGCAGTGAGGTTTATATTCCTGAGATTTTAACATGTGGTGTACGTGTGGCATTTATGTATCCACGTAGCTGTGAAAGTGTGTATGTTCCAATAGTAGATGTGTGTTCTGGTTCCATCTTTCCGCTCTCAAATTCACTCACTTTCATACCCCTTAAAGACTTCTGTAACCACTTATATGGTCTTTCAACCAACCACCTGCTAAGGTTATGTAGTCTTTTGTCCCCACTAGATCGAAATAAAAATACTTGTAGGCAGGAGAAATGAACTCTATGAATCACCTGCGGCTACTACCACCTGTGTTGTGTGGCTTCAAGTTATTTCAAGTTTATTGCAACTCTAAGAAAACTTTATCACTGAGTTTTCTGCAGTTGAGATTGTGTGATTTGCCCAATCATCTAGTGGATTTCCATGGCTGAGGGGGGAATTGAACCCTGATCTCCAGAGTTGAAGTCTAATGTTCTGACCCATTACACCAGTGGTTCTCAGCCTGTGGATCTCCAGATATTTTGGCCTTCAACTCCCAGAAATCCTAACAACTGGCAAACTGGTTGGGATTTCTGGGAGTTGTAGGCCAAAACACCTGGGAACCCACAGGTTGAGAACCACTGCTCTACACCATGATGGCTCTCTACTACTACAGAGGTCTTACTTAAAAATTTACAGAGGTAGAGTGCAAGTGCCTCTACATAGACACCAGCTTGACTGCCAAGACTCAATGCTATGGAATCTTGGGATTTGTAGTTTAGTGACACCAGCACTCTTTGACAGAGAAGGCTAAAGAAATCGCAAAGCTACAGCTCTCATAATTTGATAGCATTGCAACATGACAAAAATACTGATGTCAAACTGCATTAATTCTGCAGAGCAGCCACACTCTACAGTAGTAAATTGGGATACTTTCAAAGTAAGCAAGTTAGAAACATCCAAACCAATTTTGGTGCAGGAGCACCACTGGTGAGTGCATTTCAGTTTGCAATGAAGCACAGTCACTGTACTTTAAACACACACACAAAAAAAACAAACAGCAGCATATATCTTTCTAGGAACTCCCTGGCCCTTGCTCAGCTAGACAAAGAATACTAGATCAAGTAGCAGACACTCATAAGCTGAATTTGATCCAGAGGGCTTTTTTCAGCCTTCTCAAGGCTTGCCCCATCATTCCTCAAGTACTATGACTTAGGGTGCTTCTACACCAGTGGTTAATAATAATAATAATAATAATAATAATAATAATAATAATACCTGGCTCTGGCTCACGAATGGGACGCTGAAGAAGGAGACAGAAGGCCTGATCCTTGCAGCCCAGGAGCAAGCCATCAGAACAAATGCAATTAAGGCCAAGATCGAAAAATCAGCTGATGACCCAAAATGCAGACTGTGCAAGGAAACTAACGAAACCATTGATCATCTCCTCAGCTGCTGTAAGAAAATTGCACAGACAGACTACAAACAGAGGCACAACTACGTGGCCCAAATGATTCATTGGAACTTATGCCTCAAGTACCACCTTCCAGCAGCAAAGAACTGGTGGGATCACAAACCTGCAAAAGTATTGGAAAATGAACATGCAAAGATACTGTGGGACTTCCGAATCCAGACTGACAAAGTTCTGGAACACAACACACCAGACATCACTGTTGTGGAAAAAAAAAAAGGTTTGGATCATTGAAGTTGCCATCCCAGGTGACAGTCGCATTGATGAAAAACAACAGGAAAAACCCAGCCGCTATCAGGACCTCAAGATTGAACTTCAAAGACTCTGGCAGAAACCAGTGCAGGTGGTCCTGATGGTGATCGGCACACTGGGTGCCGTGCCAAAAGATGTCAGCCGGCATTTGGAAACAATAGACATTGACAAAATTACAATCTGCCAACTGCAAAAGGCCACCCTGCTGGGATCTGTGCACATCATTCGAAAATACATCACACAGTCCTAGACACTTGGGAAGTGTTCGACTTGTGATATGAAATCCAGCATATCTATCTTGTTTGCTGTGTCATAATAATAATAATAATAATAATAATAATAATAATAATAATAATTTTATTCTTGTACCCTGCCTCTATCTCCCCACAGGGACTCAGGGCGGCTTACAAATGCAAAAGAGTATACATACAAAAACATCAAATACCGAAAATGCACAAATGAAAACTTAAAACATACGATTAAAATCAAACCATTAATAAGACAAAGTTAAAATACATCAATAAAAACATAAGGATGGGCTGATCAAAGTGCACTAAGTGAGACTTGTAAACATGGAGGAAGTTAAAAGTGCTATAAGAACATGGGGGAGAACCCAAAAGTGAGTTGAACCCTGAGGCTATATTAAGAAATTACCCATGCGGATGCAACCGATCAAGGATAACCGTTCTCAACCTGGGGTTCCCAGATGTTTTTGGCTTTCAGCTCCCAGAAATCCTAACAGCTGGTAAACTGGCTGGGATTTCTGGGAGTTATAGGCCAAAAACAACTGGGGACCCCAGGTTGAGAACCACTGTTTTATGCTGTAAAATTAATACAGTTGACACCACTTTAACTGCCATGGCTCAATGCTGTAGTTTGATGAACCAACAGCACTTTTTGGGAGAGAAGACTCGAGACCTCACAACACTACAACCCCTATGTTTCTGTAACATTGAGTCACAGTCATTGAAATAAAGATGCACCTTTTGTACATAACTAAGCAAAAGCCATAGATGTCACGACCCAGGCTACAGAGCACCAATAACCATACGCAGAGGCCAGATTCTATCTAATATCTTTATTAAGGAAATATATAAAGTTAGTAAAAGCAAATGTAAAAGTTAGTCCAGAAGCAGACCTTTCAGGAAAGGTCAAAATTAGTCCAAAGAAACAATGTCCAATATGAAATATTAAGGTCCAAAGTTGTAATCCAATAACCGAAACACTCACTTTGCCAGGCAAAGTGAGGGGAGATGACAAGGTCCTTTAGTCCATGAACTTGAGCAAGGCTAGGAAATAACTTGATACTTGAAACAAGGCTTGAATCGTGGAACAAGTTAACGAGGAACAAGAACAAGGTCCGTGGAATAACTTGGTAAAATCCGTGAAACAAGGCAAGGTTTAGTCCTGGGAAACAAGGCAAGGTCCGTAGGTAAACAAAGGCTGGGAAACAGGAGCGAAGGCTGGAAACAAGGACAGGGCTTGAGCAGGAACGAGGCTTGAAACGGAGCGCGCTGTCCAGACACAACTCGCTCCGGAGGCTGACGAATTGACTCCGCAAAGTTACTCCGCGGGTAAAACACCTATATAGAGTCTAACTTTCCCGCCGAGAGCAGTTCTCTGGGAACCAGAAACGAAAGCTAATCTCTGAGACCAGATGTTTGACTCCTTAAAGATTCTCATGGAAAGCAGGCTTAATTGGCAAATTCTTAGCAATTATTCTCGCACTCCTGCGCGAGGCTGCTTCCAAACCTCTCTGTTGTTTACAAAACTCATGGCGAGAAAACACTGGAGATGTAGCCTCAGTATTTGTTTGACATACTTCTGGAACATAATCCTCTTGCAGGTGCAAGGTTCCCAGATCTGGCTGGGAAGAATCTGTCTGGGAAGAATCCAGTTCTGACTGGGAAGGTAAAAAACCCAAGTTTTCTTCTTCATCAGGCATCACAATGTCATGAGCAGGACTACAAGGCCCATGGGTCATCACACTATCCCCCTCCTCAAGCCCCCTCCCAAACTGGGACTCTCTCCCCGAGGCGCGAGGTCGTGGCTTGGCGGGATAGGTCTGATGGAAGCGACGGGTTAGATCAGGAGCGTGAACTGTGGAAGCGTCTTCCCAAGAGCGTTCCTCAGGGCCAAAACCCACCCAGTCAATGAGATATTGCAGGCGGCGGCGGTGAAAGCGAGAATCCAAAATGTCCTGAACCTCGAACTCGTCCTCCCCATCCACCAAAATAGGGACGGGGGCCGGCCGGTCTACATCTGGCCGCACACCATCCGCCGGAAGGAGCAGGGAGCGGTGAAACACTGGGTGAATGCGCATTGAGCGCGGAAGTTGGAGTTTGAAAGTCACGGGGTTAAGTTGCGCCACCACTGGATAGGGGCCAATGAAACGGGCATCTAACTTCCGGCAAGGGCGATGGGAGGGCAAAAAGCGAGTGGACAGAAAAACCCGATCTCCTACCTTGATTTCGGGGCCCGGCTGGCGATGTTTGTCCGCATGACGTTTATAGTCCTCCTTGG
Organism: Anolis carolinensis; assembly: GCF_035594765.1. Taxonomy (NCBI): domain Eukaryota; kingdom Metazoa; phylum Chordata; class Lepidosauria; order Squamata; family Anolidae; genus Anolis; species Anolis carolinensis. Next base: position 69,489,783 of record NC_085846.1, read on the forward strand.
CTTGTTCCAGTTGCTGGAGCAAAAGTTGTTGCACCGCTGTGAGTTCCTGCAGCCAATCTTCTGCTGCGGGAACTTCTGAAGTTTCAATGACAGGGGGAAAGAAACGTGGATGGAAGCCGTAGTTTGCAAAGAACGGCGTTTCTTTTGTAGAAGCCTGGACTCCATTGTTGTAGGCAAATTCCGACAGTGGTAACAGAGAAGCCCAATTGTCCTGTTGGTAGTTTACATAACAGCGAAGGTACTGTTCCAAAGTGGCATTGGTGCGCTCCGTTTGCCCATCCGTTTGGGGATGATGAGCTGAAGATAAACGAGAGTCTATGCCCAATAGTTTTTGTAGTGCCTTCCAGAAACGAGAGGTGAATTGGGATCCACGGTCTGTGACCAAACTCTTGGGCAATCCATGTAGTCTGAAAACATGTTGGAGGAATAAATCTGCAGTCTCTTGGGCCGTGGGAAGACCTTCACAGGGAATGAAATGGGCTAACTTGGTGAAAAGGTCCACCACCACTAGGATCGTGGTGAATCCACAGGAAGGTGGTAAGTCAGTGATAAAATCCGCAGAAATTATTTCCCATGGGCGAGATGGGTTAGGAAGGGGGTGTAGAAGCCCTGAGGGCTTCTCCCTTCTTATCTTGGAGCGCTGGCATACTGGGCAGGTGTTAACATATTTTTCCACATCCTTGCGGATCTTGGGCCACCAGAAATCTCTTAGGATCAAATGCATGGTTTTAAATAGTCCGAAATGCCCGGCTGGTTTGCAGTCATGACACAGACGAAGTGCTTTTTCCCTGCCCGGTCCGGGTGGGATATAAACATGATTTCTATAGCAAAGCAGTCCATCTTTAAGCGAAAAGGGAAAATGCAGACCTTGACGAAGTTGGTCCTGCGCCCAGGCATCTGCTTGCTGACTAGCCCTGATTTCTTGAGCACAGATGGGCCCTGGAGTAGAGGGAGTTGAATCAATGGGAGTGGATTTGGTGTTCCCCACTGTGAGCGTGGCAAAGTTCTCGGGTTGTAGTAGTTGGGATTCAAAGGTCTCCTTGCGTCCTGCAGCGTATTCCGGTTTACGTGACAGGGCGTCTGCTTGCTTGGTTTGGGCTGGGGTCACATAATGAATCTGGAAGTTGAAACGTTCAAAGAATAAAGCCCAACGTTGCTGCCTCTGATTTAGCTTGCGGGCAGTTCTTAGATGTTCTAGATTCCGATGATCAGTGTGGACTTCAATGGGAAATTTGGCCCCTTCTAGCCAATGTCTCCAAGTTTCAAAAGCTGCCTTTATGGCTAATAGTTCTTTTTCCCAAATGGTATAGTTCCTCTCTGGTGCGGTTAGTTGACGAGAATAATAGGCACAAGGATGAAGGTGATCTCCCACCGGTTGTAGGAGCACAGCCCCAATTGCCACATCAGAGGCGTCCGCTTGCACCACAAAAAGGGTTTCAGGATCTGGATGCTGAAGGATTGGCTGGGATGTGAATAATTTCTTTAGTTGCTGGAACCCTTTCTCTGCTTGATCAGTCCAGCGGAAGGGCTGTTTTCCACGGATGCAGCTAGTGATTGGGTCAGACCAGCGGGCAAAATCTGGAATGAACTTACGGTAATAGTTCGCGAACCCCAAGAATCGCTGCACCTCCTTCTTGTTAGTTGGCGCCCGCCATTCCAATACTGCTGAAACCTTGGCTGGATCCATGGAGAGCCCTAGAGGCGAGATACGGTATCCAAGGAAATCTACCTCTTGCAGATCAAAAGCGCATTTTTCCAGCTTGGCATAAAGTCCATGATCCCGCAATCGTTGCAACACCATTTTGACGTGGTTCTCATGTTCTGATTGTGATCTAGAAAACACCAAAAAATCGTCCAGGTAGATTATCAAGAACCTATCTAGATAGTCCTGGAAAATGTCATTGACAAAATGCTGGAACGTTGCGGGAGCTCCGCATAATCCATAATTCATAACTCGGGACTCGAATAATCCGAATTTAGTCTGGAAGGCGGTCTTCCACTCGTCCCCTTCTCTGATGCGAACTAAGTTGTAAGCTCCCCGAAGATCCAGCTTGGTGTAAACCTTGGCTCCTCGAAGTCGGTCTAGTAGATCCGAGATTAAGGGCAGGGGATAGCTGTTCCGCTTGGTGATATTATTCAATGCTCTGTAGTCCACCACCAAGCGTAATTCCCCTGACTTCTTCTTCACAAACATCACTGGGGAGGCGGCTGGGGATTGAGAGGGTCTGATGAATCCCTTGCGAAGGTTTGTCTCTATGAATTCCCTGAGAGCTTCTTGCTCTGGTTCAGTCAGGGAGTAGAGATGCCCTCGCGGGATCGGGGCCCCCTCCACCAAGTCAATGGCACAGTCATAAGGTCTATGTGGGGGTAATTTTTCGGCTTCTTTTTCATTGAATACATCCCAATACTCGGAGTACTTCTTTGGCAAGGTGATAATGGGCTCGGTGTCTGTGGCATGGCAGACCTTGGCTACGAGGCAATGGTTTTGGCAGTACTTTGAAGCAAACTGCAGTTCTCTGTTGGACCAGGAGATGCTTGGGTCGTGAAGTGTCAGCCATGGAATCCCCAAAATCACAGGGAAATGGGGAACCTCAGTAACAAAGAAGGAAATCTCTTCCATATGTTCCCTTATCCACATCCTGGTGGGTTCCGACCACTGGCTTACGGGGCCCGTCTTGAGAGGGCGGCCATCGATGGCTTGCACCACACGGGCATTCTTGAAGTCATGATATTGTAATCCCAGAGAGTCGGCATACTCTCTATCAATGAAATTGTTGGTAGCTCCTGAGTCTATCATGGCGTGGATCATGACGGGTCCCTTTTTTGCTGACCATAAGGTGACCACTAGAAGGAACAGGACCCCGGTTGGCGGCTCTTGAATGGGTTTCTTGACCGGGTTGGCGAGCCTCTCTACGCCCGGTCGTTGGCTTCCCCCGCCGGCTGTGTGCCAGCCGCCTCAGACGTCTTCGTCTCCGTGGAGGACGCCGCCGCAAGACGGGCAGCGGGCTTCCCTTTGGCTGGGCACTCTCTGGCGAAGTGGCCCCCATTCCCGCAATACCAACAGAGATTTAGGCGTTGGCGGCGGGCCTTCTCGGCGGCATCTAATCTGGGACGCACATTGCCCAACTGCATCGGCACCTCCTCGCTCCCTCTGGGGTATGGGGATGGTGGTGGGGGTCTCCACACTGGACGCGGCTGAACGCTGGCGGGAGCGGGGGGTTTTGCCCCAGCTCTACCGCTCTGGCCTCGTACCCACTGCTTCCTGTTGGCAATCATGACTTCAGCCCGTAAACATTGATCGATGAGTGCTTCCAGCGTTTGGGGAGGATCCACCTTGGAGATTTCCTCCAGCATTTCAATGTTGAGACCCTCCCGAAATTGTCCTCTGAGGGCAACATCGTTCCAGCCGGTGTTGTGGGCCAGCACTCGGAACTCGGCTATGTACTGAGACATGGGTCTGTCTCCTTGGAAGAGGCGGCGGAGTTTGTGCCCGGCTGCCTCCAAATTGTCCTCGATTCCCCAGGTCGCCTTAAGGTGGTCCAAGAAATGTTGCGCTGACCTTAGATGTGGGGAGGCTTGGTCGAACAGAGCCGTCGCCCAGTTAGCCGCTGGCCCGTCTAGGAGACTGTAAATCCACGCCACCTTGATGTCTTCCTGGGGAAACTCGGCATCACGGGCCTCTAGATAAGCTTGGCATTGGCGACGGAAAACATGAACCTTAGAAGCTTCTCCAGTAAACTTGGTTGGCAACGCCATGGCCGGAAGACGGATTCCGCGTTCCTTCAAACCCTTTATTTCCCCATCCTGTGCATTGAGCTTATCACGGATTCGGTCCACCTCATCCTTGTCGATGGTGTAGGTAATCGGCTGGCCGCCCGGCACGGTTCCGGTAGACATTCTGGCCTTGGTTAATTGGTGCTTATGGGTGGCGGAGTCAAACTGTCACGACCCAGGCTACAGAGCACCAATAACCATACGCAGAGGCCAGATTCTATCTAATATCTTTATTAAGGAAATATATAAAGTTAGTAAAAGCAAATGTAAAAGTTAGTCCAGAAGCAGACCTTTCAGGAAAGGTCAAAATTAGTCCAAAGAAACAATGTCCAATATGAAATATTAAGGTCCAAAGTTGTAATCCAATAACCGAAACACTCACTTTGCCAGGCAAAGTGAGGGGAGATGACAAGGTCCTTTAGTCCATGAACTTGAGCAAGGCTAGGAAATAACTTGATACTTGAAACAAGGCTTGAATCGTGGAACAAGGTAACGAGGAACAAGAACAAGGTCCGTGGAATAACTTGGTAAAATCCGTGAAACAAGGCAAGGTTTAGTCCTGGGAAACAAGGCAAGGTCCGTAGGTAAACAAAGGCTGGGAAACAGGAGCGAAGGCTGGAAACAAGGACAGGGCTTGAGCAGGAACGAGGCTTGAAACGGAGCGCGCTGTCCAGACACAACTCGCTCCGGAGGCTGACGAATTGACTCCGCAAAGTTACTCCGCGGGTAAAACACCTATATAGAGTCTAACTTTCCCGCCGAGAGCAGTTCTCTGGGAACCAGAAACGAAAGCTAATCTCTGAGACCAGATGTTTGACTCCTTAAAGATTCTCATGGAAAGCAGGCTTAATTGGCAAATTCTTAGCAATTATTCTCGCACTCCTGCGCGAGGCTGCTTCCAAACCTCTCTGTTGTTTACAAAACTCATGGCGAGAAAACACTGGAGATGTAGCCTCAGTATTTGTTTGACATACTTCTGGAACATAATCCTCTTGCAGGTGCAAGGTTCCCAGATCTGGCTGGGAAGAATCTGTCTGGGAAGAATCCAGTTCTGACTGGGAAGGTAAAAAACCCAAGTTTTCTTCTTCATCAGGCATCACAATGTCATGAGCAGGACTACAAGGCCCATGGGTCATCACAATAGAAGACCTAGCAACAAACATGGTGAAGAAATGCAGGATCTTGAGCAGGAACATAGTGAATGAGAGAAAGAGGAAGGGGGAAAGATGAGGAAGAGAGGAGGAAGAAGAGGAGGGGAAAGCCTGGAATAAAGGAGAGGAGGAAAAAATCTTTTATGAAATATCTGCTTTTATTAAACTCTATGGTTCTGCTTCATTAGGAACTTGAATCTTAGTCCATCTCAAAACAAATAAACATATAAAAAGAGCAGAGTGTTGATAAAAATGTGGTTTTCCTGTTGTGCTTCTAGTCTTCTGTGAACTAAGGAATTTTTATCCTTATCTCGTCCAGAACAGGAAAAACAAACCAGCAGAGGCAATGTTTCATAAAGGTTAAGGATCCCATTTCCAATCCCCCATCTGTGACACTCACTGGTAGAGCCGTCCCTAAGCAATTTTTAGGAGTAGGCAAAGAGAATTTTTGCGGCCACCCAGAATGTTGGCGCCCCCCTCCCCGAACCAATCGCTGCAAAACTTCATCTTCCCGCTGCAGCCTGGCCCTTCTCGCTGCGACCTGGGCCTTGCCGTGGCCGCCATGCAGCCCACACAGCTTGGCTCCACCCACCCCACCACGCAACTCCACCCACCCTGTCACGCAACATGGTGGGCGGAGGCGCACGGCATGGTGGGTGGAGCCACATGGCATTGTCCTTCCCGCCGTGGCCTGGGCCTTGCCGCCATGTGGCCCCGGGAAGGACCAGGCCGTGGCAGGAATAACCGGCCCCAAGCCAAAGGAGGCGAGGGGTGGTGCCATCATCCCGGGGGGCTCGAGGGCGCCCCGGGACAATGGCGCCACAGGCAAATGCCTCCCTCGCCTGGGGGGCAGACCGCCTCTGCTCACTGGATGACCTCAGGCCAGTGACTGTCTGTCTGTCTTTCAGCTTGACCGACTTTTCAGAGTTATTGCAGAGATATATATTGAGTATGGGAAAAGAAGAAAACAAAGCCAGTGTGTAGAAGGAGAGGCACTTCCTCATGTATCAAAGTCCTAAGTTGTTTAGCGCTTTGCATTTCATTGCCATGAATTTGAATTCAGGCCGAAGTGAATTGGTAGGAATATTACATTAGAAGACAGTATACCTGCGGTTCTCAACCTGTGGGTCCCCATATGTTTTGGCCTTTAACTCTCAGAAATCCTAACAGCTGGGAAACTGGCTGGGATTTTTGGGAGTTTGGGCCAAAACACCTAGGAACCCACATGTTGAGAACCATTGCTGTAGACTTGTTTCTGCCAAATTCCTTCAAATGATGTTGCCACAGAAGAAAAAGTAAGTTGCATGAATCCATCAAGGATTGTAGGCATTACATTGGAGCTGGATTGGCAAAGGCTGTGGGACACTTACATCCTTAGCCAGTCTCTGATTTCTCTCTCCTTCTTCACAGTTGGACTTTTGAATCAGATGGACTTGAACCCCCAGCTGATTGACATCTAATGTTTTCAGGGGCTGGTGACAAACATAGCGTATATTTGGCATTCAGGGAGATACCCTACTAACCAAGAAGTGTAACAGACATTGGTCAGAAACAAGATTCATTTCCAAAATCAAGGATTTGCTCTACACACAATTTCCTAGTAGAGTGGGAACAACACACTGCCAAACAAAAAGGACAAAAGTGACAGAACATTTGTATAACTTTTGTCATAGCTTGTTTACACACTGAGATACTTAGACATTAAGCATGAAATACAAATATATCTCGCCATAGTTGAGAAAACTGTGACCAGTTGACTTGTATGCCTGTTCAATTTGCAGTTGATGGGCAACTTCAAGCCCCACATCTCCCCGCTTCAGAATCCTTTAATTATAAATAAGTATGGAATAAACTGCTCTTCAAATAATGATGATAAAGATCTCTATTATAATTGCATTCAATCTACTCTGCGTTTCCTTTCTATCCTTGTTTTATGAACGGTTGTGGAACTATATTTCTATCTGCACTGAAATTTGTACAATTTATTTAAAATATTATTGCTTTGTTTCTGTCTGTTTGTCGGTCATAAACATTTCTGCCTTGGATTGTCAATCATTTTAGCTGTTCACACATTAAAAGGTGCATATTTTTATTACATTGCATGGAATTCAATGTTGGATCCAATGCGATTCTTTCAATCTGTATCACATAAAGATATATTCCAATAGAAGGCCGCACTCCATAAAGAAGAACAGAATCAGTGTTATTTCCAAGAAGCTTTCATAAATATATACTACAAAAAGAATAAAATGCCTAATTTGCTATTAACACACTCAAATCAATGTGATTAAACACTTTAAATGTGTGTTGTGATTCTATTGTACAATTTAAAATTGTGCAGTATTCATGTACAAAAACATGAAGGACTTGGATCAATTTAAAAAAAATGGTTTCAGTGAAATTCACACCAAATTTAAGTGAAAACACTGTTTCACTGTTATGTATGCGTCAATGGTTCCATCACTTTGAGTTAAAGGTCCAATTCTAATGTGTTTTGTTACAGGTCTATTTATTTTTTTCATTGACGTGTATTAAGAAAATCTGCAGGAATAATTGTATAAAAATATATGCAAATACAGTAGAGTCGCACTTATCCAAGCTAAACGGGCCGGCAGAAGATTGGATAAGCGAATATCTTGGATAATAAGGAGGGATTAAGGAAAAGCCTATTAAACATCAAATTAGGTTATGATTTTACAAATTAAGCACCAAAACTTCATGTTATACAACAAATTTGACAGAAAAGGTAGTTCAATATGCAGTAATGTTATGTTGTAATTACTGTATTTATGGATTTAGCACCAAAATATCATGATATATTGAAAACATAGATGACAAAAATGGCTTGGATTATCCAGAGGCTTGGATAAGCGAGGCTTGGATAAGTGAGACTCTACTGTATGTATATGTGAATCATTTTCTTCCAAACACACTAATATATCTAGGTTCGGGCCTTCCAAATTGTATTTAATCTAAACATGTGTTTTCCCAAAATGTTTTACTGTAAGGCAAGGCTATTTCAAAACATTCTGGTGTGGAGCCTTTGGAGCTGAAAATTGCATTTACAAAATTCAGAGAAATGCGAAATCCAGAGAATAATTAATAATTACACATTTGACAGTTTCAAAAATGTAATTTCAAATTAAAATGTCAAAAGTCAAATACTTCAGCTTCCCTACTGTCAAAGATGGTTTGCTGTTGGCTCATTTTGCTAAAAGAAAAGGAAGACAAAGACTACAAAAATGCCATTAGTAAAGAATAGCCCTTGTCTCAGTGAAACTTAACACTGAGTATTTATTCTTAGGATTGCATGCAAACATTCAGGCAGAATATTCTTCAATATTCACAAGCATTTTGTGTAGTATTCTCTTTAATTGATGGTAGAATTTTGCAACACTATGCCAAAGAACAATGCAATAAAAACAATTCAATGACACTCAAAGTTTATATGGTGATGAACTACAGTTTAATTATAGTCAAAGCTCCTTCTTGAGTATCTATTTCCCCCTCTTTCCCTTTTCAGAATCAAGACAATGTTTGGCTAGCCTACCATCACAAGGCACACATTACTGTTTCATGAGCGCATTACATATAAAGATCATGGATTCTAAACAGATATCATTCCAACAGTACAACACTTTGCACATCTAGTAAAAGGTAAATAAATTGAGTCTAACTGCCTCTTAGAAAAATGTACATCAGATGGCAAGCTGGCAGGAAAAAGTGACATATCATAGTAGTAAGTACCATTGATTTCAATAAGAGGCTTATTCTTTTTCATATTTAATGTTTTCAGTGTTTTTATACTGTTTCAAACTCGTGATGTTTTAACAGAATAGTTTTTGCAACTTTTCTGAGAAAAAGTTTTATCGTCTTTTTCCAAACTCTGTAATTTGCCTTGTTCTGTACTTTGAGTCACCTTTGGTCCCTTGTTGGGAGAAATGTGGTATAGAAATTAAATAAATACTGTGTGCGTGGTATTACCACTTCAGTCTTTTCACTAAATTTCTTAGATTTTAAAATGTTCTTAACTTTAGATAGATTACTGTATATACTCGAGTATAAGCCTAGTTTTTCAGCCCTCTTTTTAAGACTGAAAAAGCCCCCCTCGGCTAATACTCGGGTGAGGGTCCTGGTTGGCTTATATTTGGGTCAGCTTATACTCGAGAATATATGGTACATTTATTATTTTTCTCTATTATTATTGGTATTATTACATTTATTATTTTTCTCTATTATTGTTGCTACTATTATATTTATTTTACTCCTTTATTATTATTATTATTATTATTATTAATAATAATAATAATAATAATAATAATAATAATAATAATGCATTTATTATTTCACTCTGGTATTATTATTATTATTATTATTATTATTGCATTTATTATTTTACTCTATTTATTATTACATGTATTATTTTACTCTATTATTATTAAAAGGATACATAAGGGCATATACATTGAAGAAGATGAGAATAATGATTTGATCAGAGTTGGACAGTCTTATCTTAAATTTGAGCTTTATGTAAATATTCAAAGACATTTAACCTACTGATGCCTCAATTAACGTAATTTTATTGGTATCTCGGCTTATACTGGAGTCAATATTTTCCCAGTTTTTTGTGGTAAAATTATATTTTACCAGTTTTTTGTGGTATAAATGCATGTAATAAATAAATAAATAATAATAAAATTAGGTTCCTCAGCTTATACTCGGGTTGGCTTATATTTGAGTATATATGGTACATCCATTGTAAGTGCTGTTTGTTGTTTCCCCCCAGATTAATACTTTACTTTTGCATTTTTAAATAAACAAAATATCCAGGAGACATGCAAAAAAAAAACAACAAACCAAAATACCAGAAATGGACACAATTTTCAAAAAGCAAAAAATGAATGCACGATTCCGTAAAGCATGTTCCTTTATTTCCATCTGCTATGTACAACATAATACACCATAGAAGAAGAAATATTAACTTCATCAGTAATTTAAAATCAGGATTTGTATGTATATATGTGTACAGGTGTGTGCACACATATATGCCATTTGAGTATCCTTTATCTGAAACGTTTAGGACCAGAGGTGTTTAGGATTTCAGTTTTTTTTTAAATTTTCAGATTTTGGAACATTGGTGTATACATGATGAGATATCTTGAAAATTCAGGCTAAACACAAAATTAATTTACATTTCATATGTACTTTATAGCTGAATGTAATGCTACACCTCATATTTATGTTGTGCATGAAACAAAGTTTGTGTACATTGAACCATAGAAAGCAAAGGTGTCTCTGCCTCAACTATCCATGCTAACAATTTTGGATTTTGAATTATTTCATATTTTCAAATAAGTGTTCAAACTGTGTGTAGCAGCATGTGTGTGAATGTGTGTATTTATCTGAGAGACGTCACAAAAAAATATAAAGTGAATATATTGTAAAAGAAAAACGTGATCAGAATTACAGTAGGGTCTCACTTATCCAAGCTAAACGGGCCAGCAGAAGCTTGGATAAGCGAATATCTTGGATAATAAGGAGGCATTAAGGAAAAGCCTATTAAACATCAAATTAGGTTATGATTTTACAAATTAAGCACCAAAACATCATGTTATACAACAGATTTGACAGAAAAAGTAGTAATGCTATGTAGTAATTACTGTATTTACGAATTTAGCACCAAAATATCACGATATATTGAAAACATTGACTACCAAAATGGTTTGGACAATCCAGAACCTTGGATAAGCAAGGCTTAGATAAGTGAGACTCTACTGTATGTCTTTTTGTCAAAAACGTTATCAGTATTACAAACTAACAAGTAAAAATAACCAATCCTTTAATATTCATTCAGTACACCATGCCAAACATCCATATACAGTAGAGTCTCACTAATCCAAGCTAAACGGGCTGGCAGAAACTTGGATAAGCAAATATCTTGGATAATAAGGAGGGATTAAGGAAAAGCCTATTAAACATCAAATTAGGTTATGATTTTACAAATTAAGCATCAAAACATCATGTTATACAACAAATTTGACAGAAAAAGTAGTTCAGTACGCAGTAATATTATGTTGTACAGTAGAGTCTCACTAATCCAAGCTAAACGGGCCAGCAGAAGCTTGGATAAGCGAATATCTTGGATTATAAGGATTGATCAAGGAAAAGCCTATTAAACATCAAATTAGGTTATGATTTTACAAATTAAGCACCAAAACTTCATGTTATACAACAAATTTGACAGAAAAAGTAGTTCAATACGCAGTAATGTTATGTTGTAATTACTGTATTTATGAATTTAGCACCAAAATATCACGATATATTGGAAACATTGACTACAAAAATGGCTTGGATTATCCAGAGGCTTGGATAAGCGAGGCTTGTATTAGTGAGACTCTACTGTATTTACGAATTTAGCACCAAAATATCATGATATATTGAAAACATTGACTACAAAAATGCCTTGGATAATCCAGAATGTTGGATAAGTGAGGCTTGGATAAGTGAGGCTTGGATAAGTGAGGCTCTACTGTATGTCTTTTTGTCAAAAATGTTATCAGTATTACAAACTAACAAGTAAAAATAACCAATCCTTTAATATCCATTTAGTACACCATGCCGAACATCCATATATTTCATTTTAGAAAATGTCATTTTATGATCTATTTTTTTTTAAATTCTTGGAAATTGCTAACATTAATGGATGGAATAAGGAGAAACCAAATGACCAGCACTATGTCTGATATGCTTACCTGTTAATGAATGAAGACACTTACCAATTAATGCGCTGGTCATAACATCTTCTGCAGTGAAATGACTCCAGAAAAATCAGCTCTTTATGAACAGCTCTATCACTAGCAGCAGCACATGAATCTTCCCACAAGACAGCAATTTAGCAAAGCTGATTCCTTGGAAATGGGTCGCAACCAACCTAAAGAAAGAAGCATGTACCCCAGCCCCTTGGACACTTTCCATTGCATCATCAGTTTCGAATCCTCCCTGAAAAACCAAAGTGCCAAAGTCTGAGCTTGTGTTTTTCATGGTTTTCATTCCAGAGGTCCTTCTCTTCCTCTGAAGATCCCATTCATTTTCAGAGGTGACCTCCTTCCACCACCAGATTATGCTGCTTACATTACAGCTGGACAGAAGAGGACTTTGCTCCCTGTGGTTTTGAATGCTGGGGAGAATGCTGTTCTGTCCTCTCTATCCTCCACTCCGGCACATCTGTTCGTCTCCACCACTTCTTATCACAAGCTCAGCTTGATTAGCCAAGTAATTCAGCAACTCTTTGGCAATGACCTGCTCTGGAAAGGTTTTGGAGAAAACTGGCAGTTCATCAGAGCAAAGAATACTATAACAACCAACCGACAAAACTAAAGAAAAAACATACGCCTGTTCATAACTGTAAAAGGCACATAAAGATAAAATTCAGAATAAATCTAAATTACACCTATGTCTTTCCTCCCTTCATTTCCTTGTACTGTTTCTTCACAACATTGGAGAAATAGCATGTTTTTAAAACATTCAAATTCAGGAGTGAGAAGCATTTTTCTTCTGGTTTTGTACTTCCTTGGGAGAAATGTAGCAGTGTCCATGTGCTACTAATAGGCAAAATCAATGTAAATCCTGGTTATAGGTAAAGGTTTTCCCCTGACGTTAAGTCCAGTCATGTCTGACTCTGGGGGTTGGTGCTCATCTCCATTTCTAAGCCGAAGAGCCGGTGTTGTCCGTAGACACCTCCAAGGTCATGTGGCCGGCATGACTGCATGGAGAACCGTTACCTTCCCGCCGGAGCGGTACCTATTGATCTACTCACATTGGCATGTTTTCGAGCTGCTAGGTTGGCAGAAGCTGGAGCTAACAACGGCCGCTCACGCCGCTCCCGGGGTTTGAACCTGGGACCTTTCGGTCTGCAAGTTCAACAGCTCAGTGCTTTAACACACTTCACCACCGGGGCTCATGTATGTGATTCAAAGCCAGTCTTGGTAGAGGGAGAATTTTAAACTAGGTTTTAAACATTGTTGAATATTGTTTTTAATTGCTTTAAACATTCAGAAATTGAGAGCAACAAGTAAATATTTTAATTAATCAACAGATAATATATAATAGATAATAACTATTTACAGACCCACAAAGAAAATCCAACAAATGCTACAGTCAGCGAAGGACAAGAGGGATCCTCTCTCCTCTGCAGGAAACTACCGGATACCATGCAGCTGTGGACAAGTATACATAGGGACCACCAAACGCAGTGCCCAAACAAGAGTCAAAGAACATGAAAGGCACTGCAGACTCATTCAACCAGAGAAAACAGCCATAGCAGAGCACTTGGTGTACCAGCTTGGACACAGGATATTATTTGAGAACACAGAAATGCTGGACCATTCCAACAACTATCATGTCAGACTACACAGAGAAGCCATTGAAATCCACAAGCATGTGGACAACTTCAACAGAAAGGAAGAAACCATGAAAATGAACAAAATCTGGCTACCAGTATTAAAAAAACTCTAAAATCAAAACAGTAGATGGGAACCAACACTCTGAGGGCAGAGGACGGCTAATGACTGAACAAAGGATGCCCCCAGGCAAGAGACAAAACCTTTTCAATGCTAATTAGGGTGATTAACTGAAACATTAATGCTGGCTTCCCAGTGACAAAGGACTCTTGCCACACCCTGGACTCTACACAGATATATATTCTTTCCTTTCCTTACTTAGTTTATCCATACCTCACAACCTCTGAGGATGCCTGCCATAGATGTGGGTGAAACATCAGGAGAGAATACTTCTGGAACATGGCCACACAGCCCGAAAGACATACAACAACCCTATGATCCCGGCCATGAAAGCCTTTGACAACACAATAAATAGAATATAATACTGGGTGTATGATACATTTTAAATGGCATTTATAGACTTCAAGAAGGAAGAAATCATAACTGGATTTCATAAACTAAAAAGCAGATCTATTTAGATCATATGATAACTTCTAAAAATAGCAGAACCTAACTGTATAGAGACGATAAATCAGCTATGTGCTACCAATAGGCAAAATCAATGCAAACCCTGGGTATACCAGAGATGAAAGCAAACACATCACCCCTTCTCTGTCGCTTTCCCCCCCTCCCTCGCTTTCTTTCTTTCCTGGGCTGCAACGTTTTTGGCAGAATACGTTTGTCAAAGGTGTGAACCAATGGCTTGAACAAGGCCTTGGAAACTAAACCGGATGGCCCCATGGAATTAGGCAAAAAGATGCAGATGGTGTACAGACAAGTCAGCTCGATTTATTGCTTTGAGTTAGGTCAAACACTAAGATAATTTTTTATGAAAACATGGAACTAGGACAAATTATACATTTAGTACATGTTTTATAGAGCTGTTTCGCTCAAGTGGTGAAAGATGTCTGTTGGTTATAACCCATCATTTGCCCTGTTTGCTTATTATGGCATTCATTTTTGTATTTGCAATTATCTTTTTATCTTGCTTTGAATATGCTTTCTGTGACTGGTCATTAGAAGGTAAACATGGGCTTAATTTTCATGCATCTCTGAGGATATACCATTGTTGAAGAACTTGAGAAGGTTGCTATTTCCAACAATAGCATCATAGAGTTGGGAAAAAACCACATGGGCCATTTAGTCTAACTCATTGTCATGCAGGAAAAGTACAAAGTACCTCTGACAGATGGACATCCATCATGTACAATATGCCGTTTCTTGATATTTAAATGGACTCTGAAGTCCCTTCCACACAGTAGAATAAAATCCCACATTATCTGCTTTGAACTGGGATAAATGGCAGTGTGGACTCAGATATTCCAGTTCAAAGCAGATATTGTGGGTTATCCTGCCTTGATATTCTGGGTTAGATGGCTGTGTGGAAGGGCTCTGAGAAAATCTAGGTAAGCTGTAGTCTTTGAAGGAGAAAGTGCATTCTTGGCTGTAAGATTTGTCGCAAAAACCAGATGATATGAATCAGTACAACAGTGAAGCATTTAATAGTGTGTTTAGGCAAAGTTAGATGGAATCATAAACATTTTTTTAAAATCTCATAAAATGATTATTTGACTGCTTTGTTGATTTAATTGTTGTCTTATGGAACTGAAGCATTGTTGAATTCCCAACATTCTGCCTATATTATTATAAACATCCGAAAAGGATAGGAATCACAATTTGGATTTCATATATCAAATTATTTTTTCTGTAGATTCCAGCTACTAAACAAAATTCTGCCTGTATTTAAAAGGGACAGCTGTCAACATATGGTCTGTAAAAAACAAAACAACTCACTAAGCAGCAAAACTCCAGAATAAACCATATATTCTTTTTATCTAATGGCAGTATTATGTTTGGCATGATCATAATGCCGTTTTCAATGGAATTCACAAAGACAATGTTCAGTTTCAAAATCAGTAATATAACTGCAATATCGTGATGAGGTTACTATTTATGGATTACTGGCTACAATGGGTAAGAGGTTCTGTGAGACACGTCACAAATACGTAACTTTTCTAAGTTCCAATTGACTCCACTTTCTCCTCTGTATCCAAGTCAGACTGCAGTTACCTAAAACCGTGGGTATGAACGAGTGCCATTAAATAACATGACTTGGCATACCATAGAATTTGATTAGAGGACCTAGAGATTCCTAGAAAGGTATTCCCTCTGCAAATTTTTAACTTTGTGGATGAAAATGGTGCCGAGGGAAGAGGAGCTCTGCTAATCTTCGGTGAGGGAGAAATCCCAATCTGAGTTAATCCATCACCCCATGCCAACCTCTTGCGCTTGGTGTGTCAAAATTCACCAAAAAGCCTAGCATGACTTGGGTGGTGTGTCACTTCGAAAAAACCCCCCATAATTTCTCAATATATATAGTTTAAATAACAAAAATGTATCATTGTAATATATAACTGTATTTAATAAATCAAAAACTATTTACTACCATTATTTCCATGTACAACCATCTATGGTACCTCTTGCAGTTTCCACGCTGATTTCTCTCTATTCTAGTTTCAATGTAGTCATGAATAATGAATAATATAATAATAATATAATAGTAATAATATGATAATATACTATAATAATAATAGAATAATAATAGAATGATTATATATATATACAGTAGTGTTTCACTTATCCAACACTCACTTATCCAACGTTCTGGATTATCCAATACATTTTTGAAGTCAATGTTATCAATACATCCTGATATTTTGGTGCTAAATTCATAAATATAGTAATTGCTACATAACATTACTACGTATTGAACTACGTTTTCTGTCAAACTTGTTGTATAACATGATGTTTTGGTGCTTAATTTGTAAAATCATAACCTAATTTGATGTTTAAGAGGCTTTTCCTTAATCCCTCCTTATTATCCAACATATTCGCTTATCCAACTTTCTGCCAGCCTGTTTATGTTGGATAAGTGAGACTCTACTGTATATGTGTGTGTGTGTGTGTGTATATGTAATGTGCATAATTCCCATGGAGTAAACAACAAAACCACTGGACCAAATCACACCGAATTTGGCCATAAAAGACATAGTCATCCAATCAATCTGCATGCGGCAGTGTGTCAGTAAAAATGGCTAGGCGTGTCAGTGTTGACACGCGTGTCATAGGTTGGCCATCAGTGACCTAAGTGGTAAGTGTAATACTTCACTTCAAGTATTTCCTGGGAACCTCTGGCATTACTACTCCCCTTTTCTTCCTACTTCAATTTAAATTGATCTATTTTTTTCTGAAATGACTTGGCTGTGTTCAAGAAATAATTAAGTAAACTAATTAAGATTTATTTATTGATGGCAGCAGATGCTGGAAAGTAGCAACAGTCTCTGTTTTCAGCTCTTGAACTGTGGGAAAGATTACAGAAGTATGCTAAATTGAGGCAGGCCAGAATAAATGGAAATGTGTTTAATAAATTCATTAATGGTTTGAATGATAGCACTGTTTCTCATTATGTTTCCAAAGAATCATGGACAATTGCTGAATGTTTACAATGCTGTGACAGAGGCTACAAAATATTTGTCTTGTAAATTTGTTAATGTATTGTGGTCAAGATCCTATTTAGTCTGTAAAGCAGAGTTATGCAATTGTGGTGAAGCTGGGAGCCCATCTTCTTCTCCTGGGACTTCTCCTGGGACCCTCTATAGACTGCATAGATCATAAAAATGTTCTATTGCTGTTGAGCCATGGCACCCCCCTCCCCAAAAGTTTAAGAACAATAAGAGACTTCAAGCAAGAAATATGATTTTTAATTTATTTTTAAAACATTTTCCGAAGTTTCAAAGTTTGGCAATATCGAAACCACTAGAGCAGGCATGGGCAAACAGAGCCTCACCACATCCTCCTGCAAAGAGGAAGACTTGGCATGTGGTTGCCCATGTTGTAGCCCAGCCTGCACCTGATAGCTCAGGTGAGCCTTGTGATCCTTGGGTTTGGCCTGTTCAGTCTGTGATTGTACCGGCACCTGATCTGTCAGAAGACTCTGGGCTGGGGCCTAGAATTCCCATGTAGTCAGTAGGCTTGCTCAAAAAATTCAATTTCCCCATTTGTCGTTAGTAATTCGTTTGTTTTGTTGCTTTTGAAGCGATATTCGACACAGATTTTCCCATCGTGTGGATCCCGCGGTTTCAAACCACGATAGCCCATTTTTCTGATGTCATCGGGTTTTTTTTTTCCGTAAGGAAAGCAAGCATTTGCAAATCACCCAAATTTGTTTTGGTGCACTGGGGCAACCTAGCCTGTTGTTTCCTCCCTGTGTTTCCTCCCAATCGGAGAGCACGTTGAACTCAGGGGAGGGGCTTGTACGTCCTCAATGAAAAGAGCCTGCAGGGCGCCTCGTGGCTCATTCGCGCCGGGGATCTGGAGAGGGTGGTTGGTTGCCTTAGAGTGAGTGTGGTTCCAGGCAAGATTTTTCTGCTGCGTCACAGCTTCCTTACCTGGTGGCTGCAGGGCTTTGTGCTTGAGAGGATCCAAAGAAGACCGGGGGAAAGGGTGGGTGTGGAGGGAAAAAAAGGGTGGGTGTTTGGGGAGGAGGGTGTTTTTTAAAAGGGCCTGTGAGCTTTTTTCCCCACCAGCTTGGCATTTGCCATTTGCCCACCAGCGCTATAATTTTTCTGCTGCGCCATATTGTCTGGCTTTTTTGTGGTTTTCTTGGGAAACTTTTCTTTGCATATACTAAGGCGTTAAAGTGAGTTGCAAATACAAGAATGCAAATTTTCCAATTTTCATTTAGCAAAGTCTGGCAAACCGTGGAACTCCCATAATCCACAGAAGTAGAACTTGGGCAAAAGGAGGGGGCTTTATTTTTCCCTTTGGTTTTCTTTCACTGCCCAGTGCCCACGGGCAGGCTCTGCCTCTTACGCTTTTCAGTGTTTGCAAAGTCTGGCAAACAGTGGAACTCCCACTGTTTGCCAAGCAAGGTGAAGCAGATGATTGTTAATGAGAAAAGATTTTGAACAAACTTCCCACAGTAAAAGGCCTTGATTTCAGCGTTAAGATTTTCAGAGGTGGTAACTTTGCTCATTGAGAGCTGTTCCTATTTCATGGGCCCATGTTTTATGCCTGTTTCATGGACTCTTGTTTTATGCTTCCTAGAATCCTGTGGATTTTCATGCCAAGTTCATGTAGCCATGTATCTTGAGTTTTGTTCAGTCTTGCTTCTTGTTCCTGGGGATTTTGGATTATCAAGTCAATGTTCCTTAAAGCCTTGCAGTTTGGATTTCTTGTTCCAATTAAAGATCCTGTTATTTGTTCCAGTTTTGTTCCTGCTTCTTGGATTAATTTTGATACCTTGGTTAAAGTTTATTCTTGTGTTTGATTTGCATGCACCCTTGCTTCAAGATTCTCAAATATCTTGTACCTGATGGACTAAAACCTTGTTTTATTGACTTTGAATTTTGATTGCTTACGCTTACATATATTCTTCAATAAACAACTTACTTTGCTCATAGTCTGGGGCTTCAGTGTGGTTTGAGGTGTCTCTGCAGTCTAGGGGTGCAACAGCCCAGGGGTTCCCAGAAGAGCCCTGGGTAGCTGTGTGTCCCTGCCAGGCCCTCCTCTCAGTATCTTTTGGCTTTAAAAATGGTATAGAGATTTTAATATAAATGGATTTGTGCACAACATTACTTATTTACTCTGTTGATACACCTAATCATTGTGACTGGCAATAGTTCCCTTGCGCAAATGCAATTTATTAAAACAAGGCAAAATAGATACAGGCAGCACACACAAATGTAGCCTCTATATGTGTGTGTGTGTATGATACTATATTGCAGAAGACATTGTTTATGTAATTACTGTTTTTAAAAATCAGAACAATTTCACATTGTGAGATTGTTTTCTGTTTGGCTTGGCGGTAGAGGTTTCTGTCTGCAATATTTAGTTCTCCATTAACTACTAAATTTCTTCAAAATGATCCATTTCTACTTACAAATTTTGGAATCTTATATTAGGGTTGCAACATGCTGAGGATATGATTCATTTAAAGGAAAAGCTCTATAGTCTTTGACACACTTTTAATTACAAACCCACAAAGTGATTAAATTGGAAAATCCTTCAATAAATTACATTTTATCAGAGTCATCATTTTTTCCAAGCCAGACCACATTTCCACTCTAAAATGCCACAGTTGATCCAACAAATTTGTTTGACAAGACAGAATTGCATTCTTTCTCAACAGTTTCCATTTCACTTGACATCAGGGACCCATTAAATGGGATCTCTGAAATAAAGATTTTGCTTCAGGTTAAATGACTTTAAGGGTCCTTATGTACAGTTTGACATCACTTAAACTGGCATAGCTCAATGCTATGGATTCCTGGGAGCTGTTGTTTTAAAACAGTGGTTCTCAACCTGTGGGTCCCTAGATGTTTTGGCTTTCAGCTCCCAGAAATCCTAACAGCTGGTAAACTGACTGGGATTTCTGGGAGTTATAGGCCAAAACTGTCAGGGTATTGTGTATTGTGAAATGTAAAAATCAATCTGGATACAGCAATTATGGAGTTAATGAGAGTCTGCTATGATTGATGTATCACAGGACCAATGGGGTCAAGTGTGTTTTGACCGGGACTTACTATCTGGTTCCTGTGGAATGTAGTGGGAGTGTTTTTTTTCCCCTGTGTAGAGCGGAGAACAGCGATGAGCAATGTGCTGTGTGTATGCATGGGTGCTTTCGGCAAGCACTCATGGAGGAAAGGACTGAATTTGCTCTATTTGTATATAGATCATGTAAATAAAGTTTAATCAACAGTTGGATTTCGTCTGCTGGAGTGAGTTTATCCAGTGCTGTTTTCCACACGGGGAAACAGTCTGGAGAGAAGGAGGCAGACCGGGATGGTGAATTTTTTGGATTTCACTCTGCTACCCATCAGCCCCGCTGACAAAAACACCCGAGGACCCATAGTTTGAGAACCACTGTTTTAAAAGATCTTTAGCCTTCTCTGCTAAAGATTGCTGATGCCTTACCAGACTAAAACTTTAATGAGTCCATAGTATTAAATCATGCCAGTTAAAATGGTGGCAAACTGCATTAATGCTACCGTATAGATGCTCCACTTGTTTGTATTTGAATGTATTTTGTTATTGAAGCAGTGATAATGTTGATGTTCACAGATAACATCTATATGAAGAGAGAGAGGGAACATATATATTGTGGAAAATGTGCATCTTATTTCCCCTCAAATACAGTAATGCACTATATTTTCCCTCAGATACAGAAATGTTTTTTTAAAAAACAACAACAAATCAACCCAAAAGAAATATATCAATAGCAATTTAGCAAAACCAGAGACTTCTGCCAAATCTTATCAGATTTATGGTCAAATATTATGAAACAGAGTTGAACCCTGCAATGCATAATTGTAAGGTTATGTTCTCTGCATAACTAATGACAGACAATGGGGGATATATCAAAATAGCCTGTAATCTCCCTTCCTGGGAATGTCAACGACCTGAAAGTATCCCCAGTTATCCATCCAGATATAAAAATGGAAAAAAAAGATTCAGTCAGTAGATAAAAGTGGACTGCTGCCTCAATCTGCTTCTCCAACATAACTGCAATCACCAAAAGCATCTGTAACTGTAGATAAGTATTTCATATTAATGTATGATGCATAGCCCATATTAATTAATCTATATATGTAAAAATGTAATATGCATTTTACTATGGAGTAAACAACAAAACCACTGAACCAAATCACAACACATTTGCCACAAAAGACATAGTCGTCCAAAATATGTCTTTCAATTAAAAAAACATAGAAAAATAGTCCAAATTACAGAGGATGAGGAAGAGACTTTCTCCCCCAACTGCCAGTTAGAAAGGTAGGCTCTGCTGCCTTTAGCCCCTCCCCCTGCGCTGCCATTAGCCTCTTCATATCCTAGCAACTCCTTCAGCCAAAATGGTGCCCAGGGCACAGGCAGAGTGCACTTAGGTCTGATAAACACTGCCTATAAAATACAGATTATCTGATTTGAACTGGATTATATGGCAGTGTACACTCAAGGGCCTTCTACACAGCTATATTACCCAGGATGTCAAGGCAGATAATCCACAGTATCTGCTTTGAACTGGATTATCTTGAGTCCACATTGCCATATAATCCAATTCAGTGTATTTTTACAGCTGTCTAGAAGGGGCCTCATATAATCCAGTTGTAAGCAGATAATATAAGATTATAGATGTAATATGTAATAATTACTGTGGCATAATAATACAGAACAATATAATCTCTAAAACCAGGACAGTAAATAAAGAGGCAAAACTCTGAAAGCAGGGAAATTGGGAATTCCAGAAAGGAAACAATCAGGGCCAGCTAACACCTCACAAAAAGGATTCAACCAGGCAAGAAACAGCCAGGCTTTGAAGCTGCAAGGCCATTAAATGCTAATCAAGGAGCCTAACTGCAGCATTCATACCTGCCACACTGAGACTATTCAACCTGGCCAACCAAGGATTCTGCAAGGTAGAAACCGGCCAGGCTTGCAAGCAGCAAGGCTATTCAGTGCTATCCAACCTGGACAAACCAAGATTTCCCCTAGGTGAAAAACCCCCAGGCTTTGAAGCCACGAGGTTACTCCATCCCATTCAACCTGGCCTAGCAAGGATGCCCCTATGTAGAAAGCGGCCAGACTTTTAAGCTACAAGACTATTCAAGCTGGCCAAACAATGATTCCCCTACAAAGGAAGTAGCCAGGCTTCAAAGCGGCTCTTTGATTGAGGGTGCTAGTTCAGCTACTCCAGAAAACGGCCAGGCTTTGAGGCTGTAAGGCTATTCACTGCTATTCCACCTGGCCAACAAATGATTCCCATAAGCCATAGCAACATGTGGCCAGGCAAAGCTAGTAATTTATAAAGGGGCATTTCAGTTTAAGTACACATTTGTGTCATATACCAAATCATTTTTGTCCTAATATCTCTATCCTTTGCAGTGATAAAGCTGGAGTGGTTATTTTGTAGAGCATTTGCAAGAAGCTCTTCAGTGTTCATCCCATCTATGCTACTGGTGGTTGTAGCCACAGCCAAACTTTCTGCTGCTATTTTGCCCTTGCCTGGAAAATTTTGCGCTTAGGACAGTGGTTCTCAACCTGTGGGTCTCCAGGTGTTTTGGCCTACAACTCCCAGAAATTCCAGCCAGTTTACCAGCTGTTAGGATGTCTGGAAGTTGAAGGCCAAAACATCTGGGGACCCACAGGTTGAGAACCACTACCTTAGAATTTCATAAGCATGTGTCATCTACAATCCCTGTTCCCTTCAATGTGCTTAACATCAAAGCTGAGTTCACTCATATATTATGCATGTGTGTGTGTTGAATATTTATTCGTCTAGAGCAGGGGTCCCCAAACTAAGGCCCGGGGGCCAGATGCGGCCCTCCAAGGTCATTTACCTGGCCCCTGCCCTCAGTTTTATAATATAATATTTTTATATCAGTTTTAGTAATATAATATATTGTATATACATATAATATTGATAATAATCCTATGTTATACAATATAATACTAATAGTAATACCATATAATAATATTAATTATATGTTATATATTACATATTATATAATAGTATAGTGGTATAGTTCAATATAGTAATATATAATCCTAATATTGGGTTATGCAAATAATATAATACATTGTATGTACATACAGCTGCTCTGAGTCCCCTTCGGGGTGAGAAGGGTGGGATATAAATGTAGTAAATAAATGCAGTAAATAAATAATTAATTTTAGACTTAGGCTCGGCCAAAGTCTGACATGACTTGAAGGCACACAACAACAACAACAATCCTAATTAACTTGACTATCTCATTGGCCAGTAGCAGGCCCACAGTTTCCATTGAAATCCTAATAGGTTTATGTTGGTTAAAATTGTTTTCATTTTTAAATATTGTATTGTTCTTTCATTGTTGTTGTTGCTGTTGTTGCACTACAAATAAGACATGTGCAGTATGCATAGGAATTTGTTTGTAATTTTTTTCCAAATGATAATTCGGCCCCTCAACAGTCTGAAAGATTGTGGACCGGCCCTCTGCTTAATAAGTTTGGGGACCCCTGGTCTAGAGCAGGGAATCTCAAACTTTTTAAGCCAAGGGCCGGTCCACAATCCTTCAGACTGTTGAGGGGCCAGATTATCATTTGAAAAAAATACAAACAAATTCCGATGCACACTGCACATGTCTTATTTGTAGTGCAAAAACAACAACAACAACAACAACAACAAGAACAATGAAAGAACAATACAATATTTAAAAATAAAAACAATTTTAACCAACATACATTTATCAGGATTTCAATGGGAAGTGTGGTCCTGCTTCTGGCCAATGAGATAGTCAAGTTAATTAGGGTTGTTGTTGTTGTTGTTGTTGTTGTGTGCCTTCAAGTCATTTCAGACTTTGGGTGAGCCTAAGTCTAAAATTTATTTATTATTTATTTACTGTATTTATTTACTACATTTATATCACACCCTTCTCACCCCAAAGGGGACTCAGAGTGGCTTACAAATTATATGTACATACAATATATTATATTATTAGCATAGCACAATATTAGCATTATATATTACTATATTGAACTATACCACTATACCTTAATATTATTAGTAATATTATATGTAATGTAGAATATGTAATCAATATTATTATATGGTATTATTATTAGTGTTATATTGTATTACATTATAATATTATTATCAATATTATATGTATATACAATATCTTATATTATAAAACTGAGGGCGGGGGCCAGGTAAATGACCTCGGAGGGCCACATCTGGCCCCCGGGCCTTAGTTTGGGGACCCCTGGTCTAGAGGAAGGGTGGCAAATTACAGGTTGTTTTTTTTTTTTTTTTGCTGAAATACACTTCTTAATATTCCTCACAATTGTTCGACTGGTAGTCCTACAAATCTAATTACATTGACGGATGGATGGATGGATTGGAGAATTAAATAAATATACTGTGATAGATGGGAGATGCAGTTTGGTAACATCTGGAGGGCGTTTCATTGCCTACACAAGTTTAGTGAGCAGTTATTGCTGATCAACTATAATCAGTATTGTTTGTACTTTAGCTTATTTATGTTAGCATTGTCTGTACATAATTCCTTGATTTTAAAATATCTCCTGAGTACAATCTGGTGTCTGGAGGAGTCGAAGAGTTTATGCAATTCATGAGAAATCCCTGACTCACAGCTACAGTTCACTTCAAACTAAATTCTATGGAATTTTTTTTAATTCCCCCTTGAAACGATATTCTGTTGACCTCTTAGTTCCAGCAAACGTTGACACAACAAATTAACTCTCCAAAGAGCATATGTCAAAGTAGTTAAGCACAACGTCCATTTCTTCAGAAGAAGTGAAATGAGGGTCCAGAATTCTCCTCTGAGTTACTGAGAAAAGATAAGGGATATTTGGCTTAAGAAAGTGCTAGACATTTAAAAAGGTCTTCCAGACTTTTGCTTTCTATCAGTAGCAAGTTGACCAGGCCTATGTCCAGTCTGGGACCAGATGTGACTTGGCTTCTTTTCGGAAACATCTGGCCCCATCAACCATCCAAGAAGAATTGTGCCAACTAGTTAAATAGCAGTGTAGGTAGCATTGTTCTGATTGCCGCTGGGATTCAACCAGAAGGATGAGTCTCAGATGATGTTTGTCAAAAGAACAATCACCAGTCTACAGGACATTTAAGGAGGAAAAAAGGACAAATGGTTCTGCAGTCTGCACATTCAGTACAGCCCTGGAAAATAAATAAAAAAGTTATTTCCCTTCTCTCCCAGGGGCCTTTGAAGTGCTTTCAGTTTGTGTGTAAAGCAGATTTGGGGTGCATACTGTGAAATTCATGCAGTTTGATTCCACATTAACTCTCATGAATTAGTGTTATGGTAGTTTTAAATGCCTTCAGCCTTCTCTGTCAAATAGTACTGTGCCTCACCACACTACAAACCCCAGGATTCCATAGCATTGAACCATGGCAGTTTAAAAATGATGTCAAACTGCATTAATTCTACAGGATAGATGTTCCCCTATTCCTTGAAAGAAACATGTGGAGTCTGAGCAGAGGATTTTGAAATGCACATAAATAAAGAAAAAAACCTACCGTATATACTCGAAGATAAGCCGAGTTTTTCAGCCCTTATTTATGAGCTGAAAGAGCCTCCCCCGGCTTATATTCGGGTCAATGTCAAGCCAGCAGCAGATCCTGGAGGTCACAGTATGTTTTCTTTTCCAAAACCTCCCTCCTCTGCTTCTCCTCCCAGGCTGGTTATCTTATATTTTTTTGAGAGAGAGACAGAGAAGAAGCGAATGTTTTCAAAAGCGAAAGGAGAGTGTGAGAGAAACCCTTGCAAGCCAGATTGCATGGGCAGAAGGGGAAGAAAAAAAGATATTCTTGCAAATTTGCACGATTCATTGCTATTACTATTACTACTACTACTACTACTACTACTATTGCAAGAACATTTGAGTCCAAAGGGAGGGAAGGAGGGAAAAGACAGCAACAGAAGGTGTGTATTTCTTTTTATTCCTAAAGAAACAAAAACGAGGTGGGCTTTTTTGGTAGGGGGAGAGAAGTTTTAAAAAGCCTTTTCTGGCTACTTTTAGAGTTTGAAAAAGGGAGAAAGAAAATTGGTGGGAAAGGGCAGGAGAAAAGAGGGCAAAGTTGTTTTTAGGGGGACTTTGCTTGCATTTCTTCCTTGGGTAAATGCATGTCCCAAAGCTTCTAAATATTTATATAGATGTTCCCCCTACAAATACATTAATATATGAATTTTTCCCTCATATGTTTACAGGTCTTTGCAAATCCTATGTAAATATAGATAACTAGAGATTTCCATGTACCTGTATATCTGTTCCTATATGTATAGATTAATTTTATATATGAATTTTACCCTCACATGTTTGCAAGTGCAGAGGGAAAATGTGCGCATGCACGCACACACACACAGATGACTAGATAGATATAAACATTGATAAATTGGGCTTGGAAATATTGCAGGAGGAAAATGCACATAGAGAGAGGATTTGCAAAGGTTTCAGGGGGAAATACACATGTGAAATTAGTATATATAATGATAGAGCTATATCTACCTCTGCATTGTTTATGTAGGCATTATATGTTTTCCGGTTACTATGTTGGAAGCTGGCCTGAGTCCCCAGGGGGAGATAGATAGGGCAGGATACAAATGAAGCTGTTGTTGTTGATGATGATGATGATTATAAAGTTATTGTTGCTTTTCCACTTATAGAGTTAGTTTACTGTTTTTCTTTGAAATACAGTAAATATTCAAAACATTTAACCCACTGATGCCTCAATTAATGTAATTTTATTGGTATCTAATTTTATTTTTGAAATTTACCAGTAGCTGCTGCATTTCCCACCCTCGGCTTATACTTGAGTCAATAAGTTTTCCCAGTTTTTTTGTGGTAAAATTAGGTGCTTCAGCTTATATTTGGGTCAGCTTATACTCAAGTATATACGGTAAATCTAGTTGAAGAGAGGTAGCATTGGGTAGTGAATCTGTGGGGGAATGGATTTGGTGGTGATATTCATATTCATTTGGGGGCCATACAGGAATTTAAAGATAAATCTGAGCTATTTTCCCACTCCAGTAAAGATGGGTTGGCATATGGAAGATGTAGGAACATGGCCCTCCAGATGCCTTTAAACTATAACCGCTGACACTCGCAGCCTCATAAACACTGGTAAATAATGTTACAAGTTGCAGTTTAATGATATCTGGAATGCTCCATTATACTCATCCAAAGTATATGAAAATATATTGGATCATTTTTTTAGATGTCGTCTCACATGTCTCAAAGTATCCAGGACAAGTCTAGCGGAGCTGAATCTGGTGTCTGGTAAGACATGGCTGGCTATCACTTCAGGGAGAAACGTCTTTGGATACATGACAGCATGCTTGCAGACTTCTGTAGCACATCGGGATTTCTGGCCAGGTGTCCCCCTGAAAAAATATTGTTGTGTACTTTTTAAAAGAAGTGTCAGCCAAATTACTGGGAGTATTCTGCTGCTTTGTTTCAATATTTTTTTTTTGCATAAACAGTTACAAGAATATTAAAACAAAGTGCAATCTTTGAGGTGGAATAGAGACACACCCATTAAATAAATATATATATTGAAAAGTACAAGCCCCCCTATCCTATACCCTACACCTCACCACTGAGTCATATAATTTAATTCATATTTATGGGGTGATGCTGTTTTAAAGGACAGTGCTTTTGATCCAAATACAACTACTGAAAAACAGCTGTATTGGGATGAAGAGTTTGGACTGTCATAGGGAGGAGGGAGCAAGCTTGTTTTCTGCTGCCCTGCAGACTAGGACACAGAACAATGGCTTCAAACTACAGGAAAGGAGATTCCACCTGAACATCAGGAAGAACTTCCTCACTGTGAGAGCTGTTCGACAGTGGAACTCTCTCCCCGGGGCCGTGGTGGAGGCTCCTTCTTTGGAGGCTTTTAAGCAGAGGCTGGATGGCCATCTGTCGGGGGTGCTTTGAATGCGATTTCCTGCTTCTTAGCAGGGGGTTGGACTGGATGGCCCATGTGGTCTCTTCCAACTCTACTATTCTATGATTCTATTATTCAAATTCTTGCTTGGTAAATGTTTCAAACACCAAAAGATGGGAGTTCCATGCACCCGACTTTTGGTGGATGAAAGTCCCACCAAGCAAAAATTTGAGCCAAAAGGAGACAAACAAAGGTAAAGCCAATGCACCAAAGAGGAGTGGGGAGACAGTGACTGAACTGGATCTTCCCAATTCTCGCTTGGCCATATCATTGGCCTTCTCCTTTAGTCAATCATGCAAACCAATTGTTCTGTCACGCGCTGGGCCTGTGACTGATTGTCTATTATATAGGACATATGCTTTACGCCCAGTGGGAAGCCAGGGTGCCTAAAGAAAGGTTGTTGAGGAATTTCCCTGAAAAGATGGCCTTGAAGTCTTTAAAGAAATAACAAAATCTTTATTGACGAACAAATAATAAATCTTCAAGGAGTCTTGTCCCCACAGGACAGGCGATTGGCTTTGAATAACTGTGAAAACCCTCTTATAACCCCTCCCAGGCTATCTATTATCTGGGCCTAGCTGGTCTGGGACCCACTGCCAACTCCAAATGCGTCTGGGTGTTGAGTGGACCTACCAGCCAAGGCTTCCAGATGTTTCTGTGCTGTTGTTCTGTATCCCTGGACGGTCAATATCCCTGGTGTTCTTGAAATATGAAGCTTTTTATGGGACGAGCTGGTCTACGTCCTATAGCTGAGCTTTCATAAGTGAGACTAACTTAAAAATGGCTCCTTCCTTCCCTCCCAGAGCCCTGAACAAGGGGCGGAACCAAATAATGGTGATTGTCCTATGATTGCAAACTTTTGCAGAAAGAAAATAAAGCTGAAGTTTCTGGTACAGCTGTACCAGCACACCAATCCTGTTGAAGACTGGCAGCATTTAGACATGTCAGAAATATTAAAAACTACGTAAAAGATGGGAGAAAATTTAATGATACTCAATACAAAATTTCATGCTATATGAAAGATTACATTTTAAACAAAAAATAACTAGCAGATATAGGGAAATCAAAACATTCGTAGCCATAGAGGTGTTAATTTGTTTGAGTTAATTGTAATCTTGATGTAAACTCTTTGTGAAGCCACTCTTTGACATGACATATAATTCCTTGATTCCCATCAGCACAGAATCTGATTGCACCATTTCCCCTAATTAAGAGTTTTTAAACTGAGAAACAGATGCAAATAATGCATTTGGCATCTTATATACTTTCAGCGTGATTATATTTTCCTGCTGAGATCAAAATTTCATTCCAGCAAAAAATAGGAACTTCATATTTAATGAGATAGATATGCTAATCAAAGAATGGGCGGTGATTATTACAAATGTAGGCAAAACAAAGATTTTCTCTTCTTGAAACAAAGATTTTTCTCTTTTACATTTCAATAAATTGGAGAACGTTCATTCAGCATGGAAAATGTTGATTTGTCTATGCGATACAACATGAAATTATTCTAAATAAGTTGGAGAGTATCATTATTTTATAAAACAAGGGCTGTTTTAAAGATGAAGTCATATTGATTTCAGATGCTGGATTACAGAATTAGAAGCATGTAATGTGATGCAAATGATGTCAACGGGATTAAGGTAGATTAATTTAGCTACACAAAGCTATTCTTACATTTCTTTGTCTGTTTTTCATTTTCAAACGGAAAGAAATCCAGACTATTTTGATGTCAAACTTTTTTCCTCATGAATTGGTCTATGAATGTTGGTGCACTGTAAAGAATATTGGATTATTGGCATACATGCTAAAAACATGGTGTTATTGGGATTTTTTTTTAAAAAAAATGAGCCACTAAAATTATTTTGCACACAAGTATTATAATAGATTTTTGTCTGATCCACTTTCTTCCACTTAAATGTGAATTGGCAATCATTTTGAGAGTGATAATCATTACCAGATTTTTTAAAAGAAAACAAACCACTAATGTCCCATAGGTTTGAACAGATATCTTCATGACTGACTTAATTCTCTTTTTAAAAATATCTTTATTAAACATATACGCTGCCAACAAAAATATTTTGGCTAAATAAAACACATAGGGGATTACCATAATTCACTCCCAAAGCTCCTATGATACTTCAGGGTTGATCTAATAAAAGTTCTTTAGTAAGAAAAAGGAAAATCACTTTCTAGACACTGAGAGATCATTTGTTATACTGTCCCCCTTTACAGAGAAGACCAAGTGTACATTGAAAGGACAATAGAACTCAAATCAAATGTGATATGAAAAACTTAAAATACAATAATACATCCCATAAGGATACACTTTATGGTTACATACATTCAGACATGTATATGCATGTAAAGGTAAAGGTAAAGGTTTTCCCCTGACATTAAGTCTAGTCATGTCCAACTCTGGGAGGAGGTGCTCATCTCCATTTCTCAGCCAAAGAGCCGGAGTTTTCCATAGATGCCTCCTAGGTCATGTGGCTGACATGACTGCATGGAGCACTGTTACCTTCCCGCTAGAGCAGTCCCTATTGATCTACTTACATTTGTATGTTTACGAACTGCTAGGTTGGCAGAAGCTGGGGCTAACAGTGGGAACTCGCCCCACTCCCCAGTTTCGAACTGCCAACCTTTTGGTTAGCATTTTCAGCGGTTCAGCAGGTTTTTTTTTCATGTCAGGAGCAACCGGAAGGTGCTTCTGGCGTGAGGACATTGCCCAGGGGACACCCGGATGTTTTGATGTTTTATCATCCTTGTGGGAGGCTTCTCTCATGTCCCCGCATGGAGCTGGAGCTGATAGAGGGAGCTCATCCGCGCTCTCCCCAGGTGGGATTAGAACCTGGCAGCCTTCAGGTCAGCAACCCAACCTTCAAGTCACAAGGCTTTTATCCCCTAGGCCACTGGAGGCTCCTAGGCTCAGCGGTTGAACTTGCTGCACCACCAGGGGCTCCATGTATATATGTAGAGGTGTGAATTTCGGTTATACCCGTTCTATTTATGGTATCCGGATTTCAGTGGACCCCAGATCCATTTTTCAGAAGTCTTCCAAATTCAGTTGGGAAAAATTTGTTTTTCGATCTGGCAAGTGAAAGATCTGGGAAGATTGGGCCTATTGGGGGCCATGGTGAACTTACGAGGCTTCCCTTTCTCTGTCATGTTTAAGATATCAATCTTAAGAAGTCACCCTTCCTTGGATTGTTTCTTCTTATATCCTTCAATCAAACCTTGATTAAAGGCATACATTACCTCTTCATTTTATGGTGGCTTTAAAATTTTCAAGATACCTCTTCCCCACATTTGAAGCTTGCCTCGTGTGAAGAGTACCATAGGTGGCAGTTTCTTAAGTGTAGAACATAAACTGCTTATTTAATGTAATTTAGGGTCAAAAAGCAAGCCAAGCGATACAGACCTGCGATTGGCACTGAGAATTTAGACCACCCATCTCTCTCTCTCACCTGCTTTCAACAGGAAAATGCTGCTGGCTCACACACTCACCCAGCCCCCCTCCCCACTCACCTGATCCCCCCCTGCTCACTCCCTGCTTGTCCACCCCCGCTCACCTGTTCACTTGTCGCCTGCTCATCTGCCCCTCCGCCTGCTCACTCGCTCATTGCTCACTCACCCACTACCAGCTCTCTTGCCTACTCCCTCCGCTTACTTGCCCATTTGCTCACCACCCACTTGTCTGCTTGCTTGCCACCTGCTTGCTCGCTGCCCATTTTCTCACTTGTCCACTCCCTCTGCTTGCCTGCTTGCCCACCCCACCCACTCGCCCTACTCCCCACTCACCCACTTGCCTTATCACTGGTTTGGATTGTGGTTTGGGCACTCAATCTGTTAAAGGTTCACCACTACAGACCTGGGGATTCCAAGAGAGAACATGCCTCTAGGCCAGGGGTCCCCAAACTAAGGCCCGGGGGCCGGATGCGGCCCTCCGAGGTCATTTACCTGGCCCCCGCCCTCAGTTTTATAATATATTGTATATACATTTAATATTGATAATAATATTATAATGTAATACAATATAACACTAATAATAATAATAATATTTATATATAATATAATAATATTAATTATATATTCTATATTACATATAATATTACTAATAATATTACAGTATAGTGGTATAGTTCAATATGGTAATATATAATGCTAATATTGTGCTATGCTAATAATATAATATATTGTATGTACATATAATTTGTAAGCCACTCTGAGTCCCCTTTGGGGTGAGAAGGGTGTGATACAAATGTAGTAAATAAATGCAGTAAATAAATAAATAATAAATTAATTAATTTTAGACTTAGGCTCGCCCAAAGTCTGAAATGACTTGAAGGCACACAACAACAACAACAACAACAACAACAACCCTAATTAACTTGACTATCTCATTGGCCAGAAGCAGGACCACACTTCCCATTGAAATCCTGATAAATGTATGTTGGTTAAAATTGTTTTTATTTTTAAATATTGTATTGTTCTTTCATTGTTCTTGTTGTTGTTGTTGTTTTTGCACTACAAATAAGCCATGTGCAGTGTGCATCGGAATTTGTATATTTTTTTTCAAATGATAATCTGGCCCCTCAACAGTCCGAAGGATTGTGGACCGGCCCTCGGCTTAAAAAGTTTGAGGACCCCTGCTCTAGGCGTTTGTAGGATCCACCTGCACTTCCAGTGTAGGTTAATCATGGATTTGTACTGGCATACCTAGGACCACATGACATTAAAGAAATTCCCCATCCTACCATACTTCACTGATGCAGCTAGCATGGAGCACACCAGATCTCATCACACATCTACTTCTGGTGGGGCTCTGTGCCAACTGTTTCGGTGAAGTGTGGTAGAAAGTGGAAGCCTAAAGATAGGAGACTCCCTGTGTTCAAGTTGAGAATCATGGGGACAACCCATGCCAGAAAGCTATGCAAGTGGGTGGTGTGGGCGGTGCGGGGCACTGGGCAACAGATTCATGCGGCTGCCCCATGATTTGCCCTGCTGCCTTACAGTCCTCTGCTGTCCCCACATTAAGGACCTCAGTGTGATGAGGTCCTAAGAGAACTGCCCACTAAAGTTTAAAAGGGTTTTTAATTTAAAAATGCTGTTTCTCCACTCATGTGTAGTTCTTGCAACCCTAATCCCAGTAAAAGCCTACTGTATACCCTTTTATACTTTCTTTAACTCTGCTGCTTGCACTACTCACTGTTCTATCTTTCCTATTCTCTTACTCACTTCAGCTTGTGCCATATGCTTCTATCTTCTTTCCTACCCACCAGTGCTTGCACTGCTTGCTCTCCTGTTTCTCCTCTTTCCTCCCTCACCTCACCTTGCACTCTTGCAGTGTTCCCCTCCCTTCCTGTGAATTTCTTACTGCTGTTTGTGTTTAATTCTTTTTTAATGTTTGCATATTGGTATATTTTAAATTGTATACTAATACTTTTTATGTCAAATTGCTTTGAGTCTCCTTTAGGAGAGATAAAGGAGCGTATAAATAAATACATAATAATATTTCTTGCAATCTTTCTGAACTTCCCAGAAGGATATCTTTCTCACAGAAAAAAAATGATGGAAGTGTTTCTCCAGCTTTTGTCCAAATCTTGGAATGTAGGTGAAATGATAGTCCAAACCAGGGGTCCCCAAACTAAGGCCCGGGGGCCACATGCGGCCCATCGAAGCCATTTATTCAGCCCCCACAGCACAAAGGCAGAAGGGGGTTGGACTCAATAGCCCAAAGGGTCTCTTCCAACCCTCTTTTTTATTATTATTATTATTATTATTATTATTATTATTATTATTATTAACATTGAGGCGGGGAGGCCATCTGTCAGGGGTGCTTTGCTTGTGCTTTTGGTGCACAAAGGCAGAAGGGGGTTGGACTCAATGGCCCAAGGAGCTTCTTCCAACCCTCTTTATTATTATTATTATTATTATTATTATTATTATTATTATTATTAACATTGAGGCGGGGAGGCCATCTGTCAGGGGTGCTTTGCTTGTGCTTTTGGTGCACAAAGGCAGAAGGGGGTTGGACTCAATGGCCCAAGGAGCTTCTTCCAACCCTCTTTATTATTATTATTATTATTATTATTATTATTATTATTATTATTATTATTAACATTGAGACGGGGAGGCCATCTGTCAGGGGTGCTTTGCTTGTGCTTTTGGTGCACAAAGGCAGAAGGGGGTTGGACTCAATTGCCCAAAGGGTCTCTTCCAACCCTCTTTATTATTATTGACACAACAACATTGTATAACACAGCAAACAAGATAGATATGCTGGATTTCGTATCACTAAATCACAAGTTGTTGTTGTTGTTGATGATGATGATGATTATTATTATTATTATTGCTTGGCGGCCAACTATAGTCCGGCCCTCCAATGGTCCGAAGGTTCGTGAACTGGCCCCCTGTTTAAAAAGTTTGGGGACCCCTGGTCCAAACTAACATGTCTACAATCCAAGCAATATAGCACACCTGTCTGTCTGGGTATGCCTTCAACACAACTGTGATTTATAGCGACTTTATGAATATTCCTGGACAAGGTCTAATCTGAGGTGGTTTTGGCAGTTCCTTGCTTTTAAATTTAGCCAATGGTAGCTAGTATTCAATGACAGTCTCTCATCGAAGGACTAAGCACAGCCTACCCTACTTTAGCTTCGAAAATTACATGAGATGTAGTGCCTATACAGTAGGCATAGGCAAACTTTTTGGCCTTGGGACCGCATTGGGGGCCTGGCCAGGAGGGCCAGATCGGGAAAGAGGGTGGCCGGGCACACATTGGGTGGGATGGACCTGGGACAGGGAGGGCCTGGGAGCGGGCAGGACCAGGAAGGGTGGGTCATCCTCAGGTTGTCTTCTTGGCACAAGGACGGGGCTGCTCACCCCATCCTTATGCCGGGAGGAAAACGAGACATGCAGCAACTTCCCCAATCCTCCTCCCCAATACTTCTCTCTCAATCTTCAGGCTGTCCTCTAGGCATTATACCAGGAGGAGGGCAAGACTGGCAACATCCAAGAGCACTCCAGAGAGATCTCAACCACTACGTGCCTTCCTCAAGCTGTCCTCCAGGCATAAGGACAGGGCTGCTCATACCGTCCTTATGCCGGGAGGAGGGTGAGACATGAGGTGGTTGAGAGCATTCCAGAGGGCTCTCAACTGCCGTGTGTCTTCCTCCCCCATCCTTTCTGTATTAGGATGTTGCAGGCCACCATTTTCCCCGCCAAGAATGCAGGGAAAATGAGGAGGGCCTGAGGCAAGCACCCAGAGGGCCACATCTGGCCCCTGGGCCTTGGTTTGCCCATGCCTGCTATAGGGTATTTAAGAAATGGAAACCCCAGGTAAGCTAACATGGTTACTTTTGATTTCCCAGGAGTAAAGGAACACCTTCATTGATATCTCAAAGTCCTCCTTTATCTCTGGGTGGCCAAGAGTAGCTGGAATGCATCCCCACTCCACACCACTGATTACCAGGAAAATAAAGATGGACCCCCAACTCCCCATATGTTTTCTGTACCCAGATTGAATAGTGAGGAAAATTGAGAAAGTTTATCCTTCCCCTGTGGGGGTATTTTTTACGGGTTTGTTGAAAAACAAACTGCGTGCAAGTCTTGTCAGGCTTATCCAGCCCCTTTGTGCATCCACAATGAGCAAAAGAAACAATCCAGGAAAATGGAAAAATCAAAATTTACTCTTAAGTAGCAGAGTCAAGGAGAAAATTAAACAAGCAGCTTCAAAAACTCAGAACCTCCAGCTACAAAATAACTCACTCCCTTTGAAGCAACAAAACTCACATAAAGTTCTTTGCATTAAATTCATGCATCTTCTTGGAGATTTCTTCAATGGTGCAAGGAGACAAGCATAGTAGGTTCTCAGCCAGGATTCGGTAAGTCCCAAAAACATTACAAACATTCCCCCAAGTATACCCCATTCAGGGAGTGGTTCAAGCTTGTTCTTCTTGATTGCTCCAATTACCCAACTATGAATTGTAATTGACCAGGTGTTTTCCCCTTAACACACACATACACAGAAACTTAGTCAAATACATGCATATACAGTAATAGTATTGTCATATTGATAGTAGGCTACACACCAACTGAATTATCCCATTGTGATTTTCTCACTTTCTCTCTCCTTTCTTTCTCCAGGATATTGCTGCCTTCTTTTTCTTTGTTAGAAAAAGCAATATAATGCAACTCAAAATGTGTTTTGTTAAGGCCATTGCAGATCTGGCAAAAGAAATACGACAGGATTTCAGACATTTGACTGAGCTCATTAGGCTGCAAAATCGGAAACACATGGCTTAAACATGATAAAATTGTATGCATAGAAGCTTTAAAAATAATTCAAGCTGTAAAATGAACACATCCTTCAACCACTATCAACACCAACTTGCCCAGCCAAAATTAAAAAAATCTTGCCACAAACACATCATGAGTTTGAAACAGCATTGTATACTACCTGTTCCATCTCCCAGGAGTTTGATTTTACAAGTTGCCCATAGTTGTAGAAATAGCACCTGTTTGCATTTGTTCTAGGATTGCTGCAGATTCTGCAGCACTCTGATCGTTAGCTATTAGTAGAGTTTGTAGCCTGTTTGCAAAGCTTTTCTGCTTGCAGCCTGCAAATGTATCTTATTGTTCTGGAGACCGCCCCTTTTCTTGGGGAAAGGAGGCTCCATTTTGAAAAGGCTTATGCCTGAAGAAGAAAGTAGATGTGCTTGTGTTGCCAAGCCAGGCCAACTCTGACAAAGCCATCGTAAGTACTGACCTGCCTTTAAAATCAGTGCTGAGCATAAATAGGGAAATACCTGTTCTTTCTAAAAAAAAAATAGTAGCTTAACACTGGGGCAGAGAATATCTCAGGATTTCTCTGCCACTGGAGGAAGTTCTACCTACTTCGCCTCAAAAACTAGCTTGGAGCTTAGATAGTTATAGACCTGCTCTTTCTGATAGCTCAGGGCTAGGGTAAAGAGGATCCCAGGATCTCTTCGCCTTTGGAGGAAGTTAAACTAGCAACTAAAGGGGAAAAGCAAGAAAGGAACATCTGTAAGGTTTTATAAGTTGTTTACATTTGCAACCTTAACTATGTGTGCCAAGTCTGTCATAGACTTTGTGAAAATAAAATGTTGTTTGATTGTTCAACTTAAAGTGCCTTTGGTTACTGGGATTTCCAGAGCTTCTAAGTAAGGCTCCGCAGTTCACCTGGGCAAAGGAAGAAGCACATCTCAAAGCTTTAAAAGGTGCCTGGGTGTGACGGCATACTACCAAAAATGAAAGAAACAAAAATAATTAAATAGGAATTGTGATATGGAGTCCAACTATCATTAATTATAACAGCTTGACATAAAAACTTTCTCACTGCTGACAGCTGTAGTACAAATCTTCAAATGAGAAGAAAATATTAAGAGTGAACTGTTCTTTTTAAAACGTAGGTGTGTGCTTTAGATTAACCTTGAATTTAATTATTTTCTTCTTACTTGTTTCTTATTTTGGAGTTTGGTAATCTTGTGGGACCTTGTGGTCCTTGCTCCCTGCACACGAAAAAAATGTTAAAGCTCTGAAAAATGCCATTTGCCTTTGCCTCTCAGGTTCATGTCACATTTCCCACAAATAAACAGATCCCATGACCCTATCCTACAGCAGTTTTTTTGGGGGGGGGAGGGGAGGCTTCAAATTCTTTGCCACAGAATACTAGTGTTGGAGATCAGGCATAAGGAGAAGTCTACATAGGTCAACCAAATGACAAATCCCAGGATTATATAGGAAGCAGACGGGGTAGCCAAGGTAGTATTAAACTGCTTTAATAGTTTAGCATAAATACAGCCAACATATCTCTTCAGATTGCTTCCCATAAAATGCAGAAATCTGAAAAAGAAACTTTGAATATCATGTATGCAGCAGTGATACAGAACAATGCAGCACCATGGAATAATTAATTAACTTTTAAAACTATTTTTGTGTTCAATGTGTTTTCGAAGGCTTTCATGGCCAGGATCACAGGGTTGTTGTATGTTTTCCGGGCTGTATGGCCATGGTCCAGAAGTAGTCTCTCCTGACATTTCGCCCACATCTATGGCAGGCATCCTCAGAGGTTATGAGGTGACCTCACATAACTTACTTTATATTATATTATATACCATAGTAAAGGTAAAGGTTTCCCCTGACATTAAGTCCAGTCATGTCTGTCTCTGGGGGTTGGTGCTCATCTCCATTTCTAAGCCAAAGAGCTGGCATTGTCCGTAGACACCTCCAAGGTCATGTGGCCGGCATGACTGCATGGAGCGCCGTTACCCTCCCGCCGGAGCGGTACCTATTGATCTACTCACATTGGCATGTTTTTGAACTGCTAGGCAGGATATATATATAATACTTTCCCTTTTTTTCCCTTTTTGCTGTATATAATAGACATCTGTGCATATAGATACAAAAATATTGACAATTACAGTGGGCCCTTCACTTTTTTGAGGATTAGAAACACAGGATATCTGCAAAAGTGGAAAGTCCATGAAAAACACTTGTTTATTGGAGAGAACACCTCTCCTTCTAGAGTGACTTCTGCCCAAAGTTATGCTGGAGGACCTAGAAATTCTTAAAGAGGTGTAATCTCTTGGAAACTTAAAGTCCTCCTGCATTACTTTGTGGTCAACCTTAGTAGAAGTTGCCTATAGAGTTGTCCTAGAGGTTCTAAAAATTCCTAGAGAAAACATATTAATCAAATCTGTGAATAATCACATTCACAAGAGTTAAGTCCATAAATGTAGAGGATTGACTCTATATGTTTTTTTTTCAATATTTGCTAGGCTTGTGCATGTAGGCTGAACCTTGATCCATTTCTGCTGGCCAGATTCTGGTAGACCCCATTATCCATTTTCATGTGCCTCCCAAAAACGGGTGGGTAGCCAGGTAGCCATTTTTGGTCCGCAGCCGAAAAATACAGCTAGATCCGGCCCACTGGCAGCAATGGGGAACTTATGAGGTTCCCCTTTCCCTTTCTGGGACCATTTCCTTCATTCCTTCAAAGGAGCCTGGGTTTTCAGCAACAGGATTAAGGAAGTACGGACCCTTTTTTTCCCCCCCTTCAAGGGATTCTGGGTTTCAGCAACAGAGTTAAGGAAGCAGACACAGCTTGTGTAAAACACTGAATAGCATACCTGTGTGTTTGTGTATGCCTCCCCGAATAAGGAAGGAGGAGCTGTGATCGGCTGCCACGTGGTCCTGTAATGGATGAAAAAATGTGATGGCTGCGTCCTTACCATTATGGCCATCCGACCAAGCCGGATTGGCCAAAGAGAACCAATCAATCTGAATCTGTGGACAAGACTAATATTTACACAGCAAAGCATTTTATATCACCATAACTGTACTTCAACTTTGGAGGGACCCAGGGCCAACAGTTATTTAAAAGAAAATTCCACTCTAAATAATGGAATCTATATTACATAAAGATCACCATTTCCCAATTAACTTCATTTACAGACAAATGTATGTAATCTTGCTTTTAATGTTAAAAAATACACCTCTTAGCCTTTCACATATTCCAGTAGTGATGAAGGGATCAACACAGATCTCATCTAGCTTTCTATTGTTGGGATCGTTTTCATTATCCCTATTATTTTGCTGCAAGGTTGTATAAAGCAGGGATTATTTTCCAGATCATCCAAAGTACATGTTGCTGTCATGCTGTGTTTAACTCAAACATTAACCAAGTTTCTTTTAACTGCCTAAAGCAGTGGTTCTCAACCTGTGGGTCCCTAGATGTTTTGGCCTTCAACTCCCAGAAATCCTGACAGGCTGGGATTTCTGGGAGTTGTAGGCCAAAACACCTGGGGACTCACTGGTTGAGAATCATTGGCCTAAAGGGACCACAGCTCAGTATGTCTCCAACAGCTAATAATGGTATGATTTGTGTAGTCATGGTCCCATTTCAGTGCTTGCTAAAGTGGTGCTGGCAGTCACCTTTCATGGCAGCTCTCACATCACCAACAAAAACAAAATTGACATAACAAATACACAAAGAATGCTAAAACAGTAATGATGATGTGTAGCAGAGTGAAACACTGAAATGAAAATAATATCTGCAGCTATTGCTGATATAAAATGTGGTAAGTTAAGCTATATACACCAAGAAGGAATTCACATATGAAACATAAAATATAACACATCCACATATTATGAATACTATCAAAAATCATGGAATACTATGTGATCTATATGGATAAAAGCACACTTAATGCTTTGTCCCAATTAAGCAAATATAATAATAATAATAATAATAATAATAATAATAATAATAATATTTTTTTAAAAATCCAACCAAACATAAAAATGTATGGTTGGCAAGGCAAAAGATAGAAGAAAAAGAGAAAGGCCACATTCTAGATGAAAAATCAGGGAAGCTATGTTCCTGAGTCTGCAAGATCTGAGTAGGGCTGTTGATGATAGGGTAACTAGGATCAACAGCAAGACATGTTTGCGCAGAAAACAATATTTTGTGTGCAGCTAGCAGCATTTTCTGCAGAGAAATAATATATCTGCACAAAAATGTTATTTTCCACAAAGAAACAGGTGTTTGCTACACAGAATAACCAGAATACATTTTGAATTTTAAAGATTCTTGTGTGTCAAATATTTTATTTGTCAGGCCACAAAAACATTTTTGACCATTCTTTGAATCTTTCTGAATAGTCTTTCTAAGTGAAGCTGCGCTGGGTTTTAGTCCAAACTTTAGAGAGGTTATTGATAGTGCTAGATTTCTTGTGGGTTAGGTTTTAGTACCTGGGATTCAATTTTATTAGGAATATATTCATAACCTGTTAGGATTATGATACCAATATGGTTAGATATTGGTGCAGAGTAGCAAAAACACAGAAGACTAGAAGTTTATGTGAGCAGAGGTGAGAAAAAGAAAATAGCCAGCCTCCCTTTCCCTTTAAAAGGTCATGCGCATAAAATAAGCATCAGAGACATCAAAAGTAAAATAGTAAAAATATGTTTACTCACAATCTTGTATGATTTTTTTTTCCGTGTCAGGAGCAACTTGAGTTGCTTCTGGAGTGAGAGAATTGGCCGTCTGCAAGGACGTTGCCCAGGGGACGCCCAGATGTTTTGATGTTTTACCATCCTTGTGGGAGGTTTCTCTCATGTCCCCGCATGGAGCTGGAGCTGATAGAGGGAGCTCATCCGCACTCTCCCCGGGTGGAATTCAAACCTGGCAGCCTTCAGGTCAGCAACCCAACTTTCAAGGGACAAGGCTTTTATCTCCTAGGCCACCAGAGGCTCCGGATCTTGTATGATGATGGTCATACAGGCAAAAACATCTTAGTTCAAAAAGAATACAGTTCAGGATACTACATATCTCTTAACAAAAAGTAACATCAGCATGGCATGGCTGGATCAAGAAGCAGGAAGAGGCAAAAGAGGTGAAGAGAGAGAATAAAAAAAGTCTCTTCTTTTATGCCCCAAATTCTAAAGGCATATGTCACTTCCTGTAAGTCTGCAGGAAGTATACTCCCATTTCCCACATCACATGGAAAACCCCAAAATGGTGCCATCAACTCTGGAATGCAGCTTTGGCTTCAAGTTACTAAGCAACAAACAAAACTAACTACATCCCACATTGAAAATGCATGCATGATTGCTACATAACCCAACAAATTTCAAAATGAAATCAAGTGAATTCACTACCGTACTTTTCTAGAAATCAGCTACTCTCACTGTGTGAGATTATATGCCCTTGATCTGTGAATTATGGCTCTCAACTTACTATCAAGTGGAGTGGGTGAGGATCAAGTTTATGGCATCCAAAGATGGATGGGTTATTTTGTTTTCCAATGTGAAAAAGGTTTCTTAATGCAGTTTTGCCCCATGTTAGCCAGAGTCAAGGAATGCTCCAGAGCTTCCTTGAGACTCCGAATTAGTCCCACACTTTGTGGTCAAGCAATCTGTTGGGCGAGGGTTCTGAATTGGAACCAACCCAACTGTTCACACAGCTATCTCACTTTCCCTAGATTCCACGCCACAGGGACAAAGGATGGCATCTATCTTGGTGGTCCTACTACCATTCTTGTGGCACCCACAAAGCTCTGAAGAGCTCTTGGCTGTCTCTGGGTGCGATTGCTGATATCTGCAAGTGTCCCCGTGCACACTTGGAGAGGGGAGGGGGATCACCCCCCCTTTCATTCCTCCCCTTTCTAAGTTACAAAGGCACTCTTGCAAACATCAGCAATGGCACTCAAGGATGGCCAATGGCTCATTGGACTCCTGCAACAATGGAGATATGACCACCAAGTAAGAGTGGCTGTCCAATGGGTCAGAAGAGACCAGTGAAGTTGACCCAGGGCTGACATGCAACAGTTCCCCGGGTTTTCAGTCCATGTAGATGCAACCCAAGTGTGGAATTGGCTCTTCTGAATCAGGAATCAAGATTATCATCTACCATTGCCCATTTGAGACAGAAGCACTTAAAAGTCATCTGGAACCTACACTACTTTGTCAAAGACTGATTAAGTGAAATTCATATGTTGCTTTAATCAAATGTTGCTCTGACATTATGATTTTTTTTGTTAAAAACATCTGTATGTAATCTTGATTCCCATCTTTGAAATAAATTATCCTTAGAATTCCTTAGTATGTCTGAAAACTTTTCCATAAGCACGGTAAATCCTCTTGTTTCAAGAACACAAGTCCAAATTGGGCACAGAGAAGTTTTATGCTCTTTTGACCATAGTTTGGAAAGATCATTCAAATAAATGCCTGTAACATAATCCACTTACTCTTTCTCTTAACCATTCTTGACTTCCTTTAATAAACACTTGAAGACTTTAAAATTAAGATGAAAAAGTGGCACTAAATTCAAAAGTTAAACCTTATTTTTCATAGAAGAAACAGTACGTACTTATATTAATAGCCTGTCTGCTCTTAAAAAGATGCTATTTTTATTTGGTATTTATTTGGCTTCATGTTAGCACAATATGAAATGTGGCCTCTCCTCCTCAGAAAGACAATGTATTCATGTTTTGCTGGATGACTTTTGGACAACTCGAAAATGCAATCACAGATTTCTCTCCTCCTCCACTGCGTCAATTACACCTAGGCATGTCTCATTTTTTTAAAAAGTGTGTTTCCTGCATCCTGGCTATAGATGATGTGGATCTGAGATAATTTCTCAGATCAAGGAAGAGGCTCAAAATAAACAAACACCATTCTACAATGAGAACCATGTTATTCTTAACATTTTGGTTAAACCATGAGCTGTTGAACTTGCTGACCAAAAGGTCGGCGGTTTGAATCCGGGTAGCAGGGTGA
Organism: Anolis carolinensis; assembly: GCF_035594765.1. Taxonomy (NCBI): domain Eukaryota; kingdom Metazoa; phylum Chordata; class Lepidosauria; order Squamata; family Anolidae; genus Anolis; species Anolis carolinensis. The sequence continues at coordinate 69,533,039 of NC_085846.1, forward strand.
GCTCTTGCCGTTAGCCCCAGTTTCTGCCAACCTAGCAGTTGGAAAACATGCAAATGTGAGTAGATCAATAGGTACTGCTCGGGCAGGAAGGTAACGGTGCTCCATGCAGTCATGCTGGCCACATGACCTTGGAGGTGTCTATAGAAAACGCTGGCTCTTCGGCTTAGAAATGGAGATTAGCACCAACCCCCAGGGTCGGACACGAATAGACTTAAGGTCAGGGCTTTACTTAGTCATGCTGAAATGTAGTGAATGGACACTGATTCTAGCATCTTTTCATGCTACGCAATTATACTTCTATGATTCCAATTTAACCATTAGAATCCTTAATTTGCAGTTTAGGGAAGGGTAGTTAGAAGTCTCTGCGAGAGTGTTGTAATGCTTCACCAAACTAGGGTCTCATAGGTTGTTGCCATGGGAGTAACAGTGGGATTACTATGCTATGATTGGGTAGTGTGAAGGGGCCATCTAGCTAAGATCAGTATGATGCCGAAGTTAGCTTACCTTTTGTCCTCTGTGATCTTGGCAACAGGACAATGGCATGTAGAAATGTTTTTTATAAAACATATATTTTTTTTGGGGGGGGGGGGGGGTCCAAGCACATTCTTCTGGATCCTGGGGACTTAATTTAAAATGAGATTAATACAGTGCTGCACATTTTATCGCTATGAGGTTGATACAGAATTTATCTGGGAATACAGCCATAGTAATCTGGACACGGATAAACATTTTGCATGAAAGTATATTACAGTAATTGCAGAATGGCAAATGCCTCACACTCTTATCTTTGTTCAAAATGGGATCATTATTTCCCAGCTATTGTAAGAGATTCTGAAAAATTGAATCTTTCCATAAGACTTCTCTGAAGTTTTAGAAATTTTTGCGGGTTCCACGTATTTCTTTGCTGCTTCTCCAGTTGTCCCCGTCCTTCAGTTTCCTTCCTTCTGCCTGTTTACTCTCCCCCATTCTTTCTTAAATATCTATCTCCCCATTGCAGCACAGAGGGATGCTTGTTAAATCTTCATTAAGGATGTAAACTCTTGTCTTACAAAGATATCTAGGAAACATTATTTGCTGTAATTTTTCAGAGCCCAGGAACTGTGGCCAACTACGCTTACAAGATGAGCATTTAGAGGAATAAAGAGGTCTGCATAACATCCTAATATGATAACTTACACAAATAGCTACAAATGTTCAAACAATTCTATAACATACATAGAAATGTATGCAAAGGAGACTTTCTTTTGGGAAAATGTTCAATTTTAATGAAGATCCGAGAAGCTGCTCATTGTTTCATGCTTTCATCATTGAGGCTGTGGGGAAATAAACATTTGGTTTGGAAAGATAACAAACACATTTAAAAGTTGCCTCTTGATGTCTGGCAACTTTCAAGTCAAAGAAACTCCAAATCCATCCTACATTTTCGTCCAAATGTTAAAATAACCATCTATGACCTCATCACACAGGACTTTTTTAGCATCTTAGGATGCTTCCCCATCACAAAACGTCAATGAACTTCCACTCCTGGAGTGGAAGCATTGCAACACAGGAGGCTTCCCTTGTTGTGCTGGTTCAAATGGAGCCAGGACACATCTGCACGGATTTCTTATTTTAACTGGTTTTGCTTCAAAAACAGAACAACATAAGATTTGGTGGAAGATTTTTCTGACCCTCTTTAATTTGGTCCATTTCACCTAGAGAATGCATACTTATTTTAAAGATAAATGGAGCAGAGATATGGAAGGCTGCCTGATGATATCTGGTTTGGCCCTAAACAATGGAATGTCGTCCATGTTCTAGAAAGATAAATGTATTGCTGCTTAGTAATCTTATCTCAGATTTCTATGGAACAAGTTGCTTAGAGTTTTCCCAGAACTTTGAGATATATTGTAGTTGACAAATACTTGGTTCTGTACAAATTCCATGTTATTCACAATATATTCACTGCATGCTTTCAGTGTTTCCTATCTCTTGGGACTTTATCAAACCAATTCACAGGTCCACTAGCATTGCATTGGCATAGTTAGTGAATATATATTAAGTCTTTGACATTGTACCTTTCATCATTAGTGTAATTGTGCCAATTTGTCATTTCATACTTCCTCACACCCTTGTAACCAGGCCTTCTTGCACTCCTGCAGTATCACCATCATCATCATCATCATCATCATCATCATCATTATTATTATTATTATTATTATTATTATTATTATAGGGCAGTTGTGCTATTCCAGCATTTAAAAACAAAAGGGGCAAATATAAAATAAAAGGGATACAAATAGTTTGGGAATAACTAAGAGGAAGGGGAGAGAGGGGGAGAATTACACTCTTAGATGTCACTTTACTGCTGGCAATTATGGGAAAGAGATTTACCACATCAAGATAGGTGATGGAAATATTGAAGGATTGGGAATTATTTTTTAAAATTAAATTCAAAGGAAAAAAAGACAAAAAAGCATGTTTACATAAATTACAATGTTGTTTTTTAAGGACTACAAGTAGCCCCAAAGTTACAAACAAGATAGATTCTGAAAGTTTGTTCTTAAGTTGAATTTATATCTAAGTAGGAACAGGAGCCCCGATGGCGAAGTGTGTTAAAGCACTGAGCTGCTGAACTTGCAGACCGAAAGGTCCCAGGTTCAAATCCTGGGAGCGGAGTGAGCGCCTGCTGTTAGCTCCAGTTTCTGCCAACCTAGCCGTTCGAAAACATGCCAATGTGAGTAGATCAATAGGTACCGCTCCAGCGGGAAGGTAATGGTGCTCCATGCAGTCATGCCGGCCACATGACCTTGGAGGTGTCTACAGACAACGCCGGCTCTTCAGAGTCAGAAATGACTGGACTTAACGTCAGAAGAAACCTTTACCTTTTAGGAACTGGTACATTTTCTAAGTGTTACTCGAGCCAAAAATATAGATTTTTTTCTGCTTTGGAAAGCATAAAAGGTAAAGGCAAAGGTTTCATTAAGGAGCTTTCAAGTTGATACTCTCCTTGGACTATATGGCCATCCTGACATGGTGAGGAGGAGACAATTGCCAGAGTTCGATTCATGAAGTATGATCAACAAATGATTTCTGTTTTCCTGAAAATGAATCAAAATAATTTTGGCCTCTCAAGTTGGCCTGATGATGGTCCATCAGTGAAGAGTGCATGACGAAAGAGAGAGGGAAGTACAGATAATATAGGCACACTGTGTGGATGGTCATGATTTCATTGTTTACAGGTGGAATGTCTGTGTTTATTTAGAGCATGAATTCAAACTCTCTATCAATCTTCCTTCCAGCTGATGAACTGCAAGGAAACAAAAAGGATTGCTAGGACAGTGGATCTCACAAGAACATGGATTGCTATGCCCATCCCCCTTCCATCTGAAAGTGAGGCCAGCATGCAAGTCTGAGAGCTGTTTTATTGGACTATATGTTGTCCAATCGTCCAGTTGTTACAGCTGTGTTATCTATAACCAGTTTTATGATTATGGGATCCCAAGGCTACATAATGTTCCCAATAATTAGGGATCAGGAATTCCCTTAGTGAACCAGTCTGTCCTGGTACTTAGGAGTAGGAGTAATAATAGTAATAATAATAATAATAATAATAATAATAATAATAATAATAATAATAATAATAATTTATTTGTTTGACCAGTCATATGACCATTTCAAAGTGCAACATAAATAAAAACAAGGCAAAAAGGATGGGAGGACAGGCAGCTGACCATCTGTTTGCCGACAAAATCTTATTTTCCTGATTCTTCTTTCAGGAAATGTGCTTTTTTCTTGAAAGCTTTCAGGATAAAAAGGCTTACTCTAATTATGGTGGATCTTTCTTGTCCTTGCAAGAGGGCTGTCAGAAGATCATTTCTGTTGGGAGACCTAAAATTAGATAGTAATGGATGTAAGTAACTGTGTCTAAGATCGGCATATGCTGGGCAATCAATCAAAAAATGTTCAATATCTTCCACTATTTGATCACCCCAGACACAGAATCTCTCATTTCTTGGGATGTTACAGTAGCAACCAGTTTGCATCATAATACCGAGTTGTTCAAACCTGGCCCTGGTGTATATTCTTCTTAAGGGCAACGGAACTGTAATAGTCAGATAGTGTTCTAAATGAGTATTCATTTTGTGGGAGGCTAAAAACTTTGTGGCAGAAGACCTACCTATACTTGCTAGGTCCAATTGAGCATAGATATCATGAGTGCGTTGCATGAGCACTTGTTTTGCCCTAGGTCCTAGATCATTCAAAAATTGTAAAGGAAGGCCAATTTTAGCCATCTCATTGTTTAAGGCCACTACCCATGATGACTTGTGGGCACGCTCGTCTTGATCCTCTAAACATAGGTGAGGAAGTCTACTGGAATTCATCTGATTTACCTTTGACCAGTAATTGAATTGTCTCATTAAAATTTGAGCTTTTACTGGGAGCATTCCTAGCTCTGCCCTTACAGCAGCCATCAGTGTTGTTCTGGAAAGTCCAAGGAGAATGCGAAGCTGCTTAACTTGGAAGGCTTCGATCTTGGCCAAATTGGTGTGCCCCCAAATTTCGGCCCCAAGTATGAGTGTTGGCATTATTTTTTTCTTAAAGACTTCCAGGGCAGGCCTGATTGTGCCTGGGTATCTATGATGGTATAGCTTGTAAATGGAACCTGCTGCTTTTGTTGCTCTTTGTATACTATGAGTAATATGATTAGACCAAGCACCAGATGATGAAAACGTAATGCCTAGATATTTGTAGCTATTAGTTTGTTCCAAGTGTACACCATTTAGGGTCCAAGTGTACCGCTTCCTGTTTTTTCCAAATATCATAATTTTGGATTTATCCTTATTCATAATGAGGGAATTTAGCTCACAATACAAATTGAATTTTGCCAGAGATCTTCTCAGTCCCACTGGAGACATTGCCAGGAGTAGGAGTAGTAAGTGAGTGGGTAGGGGGCAGGAATCACTACATGGTGGTTTATGCAGTTTTTAACTCACTAATGGGATTTTGACCAATATTTATATTGACCCTGAATTAAAGGTACCTTCGACTTCCCAGGGAAGTGGATACAGTTTATTGCTTTCCTTTATTCTGCTGCCACCTCCTAGCATCAGTGCCATAGCAGTCTTCCATCTTTCTGATGGCCTTGCCTACATTCACCCAAAACTTCAATTTGGATCAGAAGTCACTCCTGGATATCCATACATCTAGGGATGTCTGATCCGTAATACAGGGTAAAGCATGCTACAACATGATACAAACTCAGGGACACGGTATATTCATCAAGAGTCAGTTCATTTCAGTAGGCTGATCTGATCTCAGTCAACAAACCTTCAATTTTAATGCAACACCAACCAGGTTAATTTGGTTATTTCTGATTTAGCATGGTTAAAAATTAATACCCATTAGGCTTACTCAGTTATGATGGGAGAGGTGTAAGAGAAAGTTCATAGGGCATAGAGTTGGGGAGAACCACAGAGAGATTAATGGAGATGGATGATTTCTGAATCATGTAGCCATGAGAATCATGGCCATGATGGAATCACATTTGAGATTAAATTTCCTCACATGAGAAGTCCCTTTGCATCAGTATTGATATGTGCATAACAATGGGGTATACACCTGGGTGCATAGTTAAAATGAATTTCTGCATATTTCCTCTCTCTTGCAGATCTTGGCTAATGCTACAGAATAAAATGTGGGCCTAATTCAAAACACCTTTTCTGATCTGTTTTCTTATTTAGTCCTTTGAGGTGACAAATCAATGAAGACTGCAAAAATAAATCTCTGAAATAGACCCTTTTGTAACAAACCCATCTTGTGAATTTACATCATTTGGACGTGGTGGGGGGAGGCTCTCCATTGTTGCCTGGAATATATTGCCAAGAGAATGTCTCAAAAAGATGAAGTTGGTGATAGTTTGGCTTGCTGACACAGATTCATCTGGAATCCATTACACTGGTTTACACTGTCCAACAAAATTCTGTTGCAAACATTTCCAGAATTTTTCTTTTAAAAAAATGAACGCTAGATAGTATCATGAAATATACACTAAGTAAATATTAGCTAACCAGGATTCTGTGAAGCATGATGGCATAGTGTTGGCAGAACCATGTTATTCCAAATCTCTTTTCACACATGCAAATCACTCCCTAGGTCCAGTTCTTAGGTATTATCAAAAGTATCAAAGCTTTGATAAAACTGGGGAAACATATTATCCAAAAATACGCACAGGGAAAATGAATAGGAACCACTGAGAGAGAGAAATTAAATGTAGAAGACATCACACTGAAAACCACAACTTTTTATATTTAAAAATACAGATAGTTTTAGATTTTCTGATGTATACTGTCTATTTTTTCATAAGAGATATATACTGAAGTTTGTTTAACTGAAGTTTGTTTAAATTGTGGAAACTTTATAGTAAGATAAAAACATGGAAGTTTAGCTGTACTTTGGAAACAATGCACAGTACTAAAAGCTTATCATATTCATTTCAAATTCAAATGAGTTTTTCCATATATATATAAAGGTAAGGTAAAGGTTTCCCCTGACGTTAAGTTCAGTCGTGGCCGACTCTGGGGGTTGGTGCTCATCTCCATTTCTAAGCCGAAGAGCCGGCGTTGTCCATAGACACCTCCAAGGTCATGTGGCCGGAATGACTGCATGGAGCGCCATTACCTTCCTGCCGGAGCAGTACCTATTGATCTACTCACATTTGCATGTTTTTGAACTGCTAGGTTGGCAGAAGCTGGGGCTAACAGCAGGCGCTCATTCCGCTCCCGGGATTTGAACCTGGGACCTTTTGGTCCGCAAGTTCAGCAGCTCAGCAGTGTTCAGCTTTAACACACTGTGCCACCTCCCCCCCCCCCCCGCCCCAAATAAATAAATTATGGTCTGCAGTTCTACTGAGACATACAGTAAGCCCTGTGTTGACTTTTTTCCTTTGTTCTATTGTAACTTTCATGAATTTCCTTTGGAATGTGGCCTCACCGCACCCCTTATCTCAGGATGTAGACTCATGATTATCATAAAACCCTCATAATGCCCCAGGAAGACACATGGGACACTCAGTAGATTTGGGCAAGAGCCTCTGGGACTTTTCCTGTTTCTCTGTGATATGATCTGATTTATTCCTGGGAACGTTTCTTCATTTGTGCCACCTCCCTGACATTCTCACTGAATTGACCAGGCAACCCGAGCAGCCTGGACTGGCATTCGTATTAACAGGAGCTGAGTTATCAGTATCCTTTTCAGCTCGCTTGCCCCACGGCATTCCTTTCTAATTTCATCTCTCTCCCAGGTGGGTCAATAAATGGACATAGATCTTTAAAATAATCCAATGACAGTTTACTAAATTTTCTAACCATAGTGGAGACCAACCAGAAATGACATCAGATGAAACTCTGGACCTACCAGGGAATTGATCCTAGCTGGCCACTTTTGTACCAATCAGAAGCCAGCACAGTAGTCTTGAATAGCTGTTAAAGTATAATAAATATGCCTATGTATTTGCAATTGCAGTATGTCCGTTCTTTGGGGTGCCATCTCCAGTGACATCTTCTTTGGCCATTGAGAAGACTCTGGTTTTGCCTTCAAGCTGTCTGTGTCTCATCTGGCCTTTTGGGAAGCTTGGCACACCAGGATCTGAACCCACAGTTCTTGGCAAAGGCTGAAATTATATAACACTGTGATAAACAAAAAATGAAATATTGGACACATCTATTTCTCTAACTATTTTTACACATCAAATATGGGTATAGTTAAAAGTTTGGAACCCTAAGCCTTAAAATTGAGTGGATATACCTCTTTCCTACATTACTCTTTCTCACAGAAATTGTTTTGTCCAACATTAAAACAATAGACACACAATTTACTAAGGCTGGATCTACATTGCCATATAATGCAGTTTGGAAGTGCATTATATGGGCAGCATAGACCAGGGGTCCTCAAACTTTTAAAGCAGAGGGCCGGTCCACAATCCTTCAGATTGTCGAAGGGCCGAATTATCATTTGAAAAAAAACAAAAACGAACACACTGCACATGTCTTATTTGTAGTGCAAAACAACAACAACGAAAGAACAATACAATATTTAAAAATGGAAACAATTGTACCCAACATAAACCTATCAGGATTTCAATGGGAAGTGTGGGCCTGATTCTGGCCAATGAGATAGTCAAGTTAATTAGGATTGTTGTTGTTGTTGTGTGCCTTCAAGTCATTTCAGACTTTGGGCCTAAGTCTAAAATTATTTATTTATTCATTTACTACATTTATTTATTACATTTATATCCCGCCCTTCTCACCCCGAAGGGGACTCAGAGCAGCTGTATGTACATAAAATATATTTTATTACAGTAGAGTCTCACTTATCCAACATAAACGGGCCAGCAGAAGCTTGGATAAGTGAATATCTTGGATAATAAGGAGGGATTAAGGAAAAGCCTATTAAACATCAAATTAGGTTATGATTTTACAAATTAAGCACCAAAACATCATGTTATACACCAAATTTGACAGAAAAAGTAGTCCAATATGCAGTAATGCTATGTAGTAATTACTGTCAGCGGGGATGATGGGTAGCAGAGTGAAATCCAAAAAATTCACCATCCCGGTCTGCCTCCTTCTCTCCAGACTGTCTCCCGGTGTGGAAAACAGCACTGGACAAACTCACTCCAGTAGATGAGGGTTCAGTTGGTAGTCCAACGGCAAACAACTTTATTTACATGTTCTATTTACAGACAGAGCAAATTCAGTCCTTTCTCCTCCATGAGTGCTTGCCGAAAGCACCATGCACACACACAGTACATTGCTCATTGCTCATCGCTGTTCTCCTCTCGACACAGGAAAACTAACTCCCTCGCATTCCACAGGAACTAGATAGTAAGTCTTGGTCAATACACACTTGACCCCATTGGTCCTGTGATACATCAATCATAGCAGACTCTCATTAACTCCATAATTGCTGAATCCAGATTGATTTTAACATTTCACAATACACAGTACCCTGACAATTACTGTATTTACGAATTTAGCACCAAAATATCACGATGTATTGAAAACATTGACTACAAAAATGGCTTGGATAATACAGAGGCTTGGATAAGCGGGGTTTGGATAAGTGAGACTCTACTGTATTATCATAGCACAATATTAGCATTATATATTACTATATTGAACTATACCATTATACTGTAATATTATATGTAACTAGCTGTGCCCAGCCACGCGTTGCTATGGCAAAGTGGTGGTGGTATTGGTTAAAAATTGTTGTGTAATTTTTATTTGACATTATTTGTATTTTTTAATTCATTTTATTGTAAGTTATCTTTTTATTTAATATATTTTATTATTTTCTTGTATTATTTTTAGTTATTTTCTGTTATTATAGTATTTTATTGTATTAATTATTTAGTGGTTTTAATTATTTTTTAGTGTTTTTTATTATTTTTATTGGGTTGCTAGGATACCAAGTTGGAGGAGCTTAGCCTTCTAACTGGCAGCAATTGGATAAAAGCAATTATTCCTCTCTCTCTAATTAGGACTTTATTTTTCTTTTCTTTTTGTTGTATCAACCTAGAGCCATGGATGATGGATTGTGTTGTTAAATTTCAAGGTTGGGGGGCCTGTAGTTTTGTTGTTTTGTGGGTCGCCGTGATGCCATCACTCTTTTATATATATAGATATACAATTAATATTATTATATGGTATTATTATTAGTATTATATTGTATAACATTAAAATATTATTATCAATATTACATGTATATACAATATATTATATTATTTAAAATGATATAAAAATATTATATTATAAAATTGAGGGCGGGGGCCAGGTCAAGGATCTGGCCCCTGGGCCTTAGTTCGGGGACCCCTGGCATAGACCCATATAATGTAGTTTAAATTGATCAACACTGACCATGTAATGAAGTTCCTAACTGCATTATATGGCAGTGTAGATCCATCCTATAACTAGCACACTTTTACTTTTTTTTCTCTAGTGGTGACAATATCCACATTTAATACTTCCTTTTAACCTACATATAACAGCTGTGGCTTATCAAACTGGCTTAGCATCCTCTTAGTTATTCTCAATTCTGAATTACAAGCAGCTGTATTTATTTATGTTTCTTACAGTTTTACTGCTGTTCTCCGACAAGATACACGATGACTGCTTAAGCTATGCACCATGTGGGTTTAGTTTAACAAAACAGCTTTATCCGTAGCCATAGGGGGTTAGATTTGTAAAAGGAAGAAAACTAACCAAAGGGTTTACACATAAGTGTGCTATGCAGTACCATAAAAGGAAAGCATTTTGGCTATTATCATGCTTACATTTGTCTAAGACGCTGAAAAAAAACCCTCACACAATAAGAGAAACACCTGTGGATTTAGTTTCACTTTTCTCATGTGGTCGTCTTGCTTTAACATGAAGTGGGAAAGAACATGAAGAAGGGTGCTTTTGGATTCCGGGCCACATTTCGTGACTTTCCTTAAGGAAAGAAATCTTTAGGAAAGACATCCCTGTTCTTTCCCAGAGTTCCTTGAGTCCACCTTGTTCATAGCATTTTGCATTACTGCAGGGTTTTCAGCATCAGTGAAATTACACACTTTGTATGTAGCAATACATCCAAATTGTCAGTTTGAGTGATCAAGTGGCAAGTTGCTTTGTTCAGTTTACTACATACCGTATATACTCAAGTATAAGCCATCCCGAATATAAGCCGAGGCACCTAATTTTACCACAAAAAAACTGGGAAAACATTGACTCCAGTATAAGCCGAGATACCGATAAAATTACATTAATTGAAGCATCAGTAGTTTAAATGTTTTTGAATCTTTACGTCAAACTGTAATTTAAGATATGACTGTTCAACTCTGATTAAATCATTATTTTCATCTTCTTCAATGTAAATGTGCTTATGTCTCCTTTTAATAATAATAGAGTGAAATAATAAATGTAATAATAATAAAAATAGAGTAAAATAAATAAGTAACAACAATAATAGAGTAAAATAATAAATGTAATAATAATAATGACTAGAGTAAAATAAATAAGTAACAACAATAATAGAGTAAAATAATAAATGTAATAATAATAATGAATAGAGTAAAATAATAAATGTAACAATACCAATAATAATAGAGAAAAATAATAAATATACCGTATATACTTGAGTATAAGCCAAACTGACTATAAGCCCACCAGGACCCTCACCCGAGTACAAGCCGAGGAGGTTTTTTTCAGTCCTAAAAAAGGGCTGAAAAACTAGGCTTATACTCGAGTATATACAGTACCATGCCTTTGAGCAGAAAAAAAAATAACTTGCAATTACAATAGATGATGCTCATAAGCAAACATACAGAACCAGGGCAATTTTATATTGGGCCCACAGTATCCACTGGTGTTTGGTCTTAGGACCCCCGTGGATACCCAAATCCGTGGATGTTCGTCTCATTATATACAACAGTCTAGCAAAATGTTACTGTTCCATTATCTGGGTGGAGGTTACTATGGGGCGCTAGAGAGAGAAGGATAGTCCATTTTATGGAGGGGGGGGCAGTTGAAGGAGGAAAACCATTTTCTCTTTTTCCTGTTATTCCCCCCACCCATGTCCCCATAGTAGAAACAACCTTTGTTTATGATATGGGAGGGGGAATAACAAACAAAAATGGGGGAAATTATTTATCTGCTTCAACTCCCCCCCCCCCCCCCATAAAATTGACTATCCTTCTCTCTCTAGTGCCCTCTGCCCAGATAATGGAACAGTACCAGCAAAATGATTTCATTAATATAAAATGGCAAAATCAAGATTTGCTTACTGAAATGCTTTTACAAATATTTTCAAGTTGTGTTTGATTGAATCAGTGGATATAGAGTCTGTGGATATTGATGACCACCAGTACATGTAACAGAGAACAATTTCTTTAAAGTACTCTACTATTCCTGTCATCTTTCCAATATCATCCATGGCCTCTGTTTTGCCCCCATGCTATTAACTACTTGGAAGGTGAACAGGCTGTGCAAGGAACAGATCAGAGACTATATAGTTGAATCAAACAATCATTTATTAACTCACAAGAATTTTAGACTTTCTCTTCTCCTGAGCCTCACTACAAAGTCTTAATGAGGAGAGGTAAAGTCTTTGAGAGATAGACACAATTCTGACTGAACTGAGGTTCATGAATCCTTATTTCTTCTTATTGTCTCTTTCTTGTATTTTGTTCAACTGTCTCTAAGATGGTCTCAATAATTAACTTTGACTGGACGTGATTAGACTTGAATACAGCTCTGACTGAACTTGAGCTCCAACTGGACTTTCTGACCTTTCTCTTTCTTTACCTTCCAGTCATGAAAAGTCCGACTCTTCCAAGTGCCTTGCAATGAGTATGAAATTGAGTAAAGACCAATAGTTTGCATCTTAATGCAGATAAAATATTAATTAATAGGTGGGCCATCTAATGTTCATTGGGCATAGAATGCTGACTAACTGATCTGGGACTAATGCTGAACTAAAGAGGCAAGGAGTGATGGCAATCCTAGATAGAAGCAGTCTACTAAAGTGCAATATTCCACCGCAGAGCCCTCTATTTATATATTTAGCAAACTACCAACTTTTTATATATACATGAAAAAAATTACCTAGAGTTGCTTGAATTGATATTATGATTTGAATGAAAGACAGGTTTAAATATAGTTGTAAACCAAACATTGTTAACAGGATGCCTTGAGAAATTGTCAGGAGTGCAGGACAATCTGTCATGGAACACCATTTCCAACCAAAAGCATGTTTTCTACCAGTAAAAACTACTTCTAATCAGAAGGTGATATATAATGAAGTGCCACTGAAAAGTCAACTTAAATAAAACAATTTCAATAGATTCATACAACTATTTTTCCTGTAGTAACGAAGGTCAGTCATGGAAGGGGGTTGCAAAAATATGACCCCCATATCCATGAGACTTTTAATTTCACTTAATCCCATCTGAAAAAATATGACCTTTCTAGGCATTTTAGGTCCTCTCTTGTGATTTTAAGGTATGCTTCCACTAGAAGTTGACCAAAGAGTTGTCATGGAGGACCGAGAAATGCTAGTGAGCTGCTTTCTCTGGGCATTTTTGGTCATCCAGTGTGATTTTATGGAATTTGTCTACCAGACGTTGGCTGTCTATAGAGTCAACCTGGAGGACTTAGAAATGCCAGAAAGGTGTTTCCCCTAAGCATTTTCTAGTTCCTCCAACATGAACCCATATGTAGCATTTGCCAGAAGCCATTTCAGTAGGGTTCACTGTGATATTCAATTTCACTTCCCTCCCACAAAGGATATAAATGTATAATATTGAGGTTTGCTTAACTCAAGTTAATTTGTAATCTGATTTTTTCTCTCTTTTAATGCCACACTCATTCTAGAAAAAAATATTACCTGCAGCCCTGAGGCTTCTCTATGAGTATTACATGTTTTCCTTACTGATAGAAATGGGCTAATTTACTGCAATGTTCCCCTGAGTCTACTGGGATTGGTAGAAACACTGTTTGCAAATTTTGTGTGCCAATTTTTTAGCTTTCTTTAGCCTGGAAAATTTATCTGCTAAACAATAGAAGTTGACATTATGAAAAGCTTACTTAAGCAACAATCTGGAAGAGAATTATATTTTAATAGCAACTAGGCAATTAATACAATATTCACTCATACTATATTTCTTTCTAACTATATATTTTCTTTCTAACTTTGCCAAATATATTGTGAAAGATCTAAATAAATGTTGAAGTATGCAACTTAGTGTTCCTCTTAAAAGACAACCACCACCAAGAAAAAAAGTTTAGCTATGTGTCTTATGTTATGTATCTTCTAAACTTTCTAGAAAAGAAGGTAAGCTATAATGAAACAACTTACTCTTCAGAAACAAGGCACTGTTGTTGATTGCCATCAAGTTGTACACATGGCAATCCTACAAATCAGAGTCACTGTATTAACAATAACACTGCTGAAGTCCTGTAGACTGAGGGCCATGGCTTCCTTGTTGAGTCCAGTCATCTATAATGTGGTCTTTTCTTGTGAGTCACAACTTCTCGTGATATGACCAAAGTAAAACAGTTTCACTTTAGTTATCTTTTTGGGAGAGACTGGGCTTGATTTGCCCTGGAACCTATGTATTTGTCTTTTTAGAAATCCTCGATATCCATAGAACTCTTCTCCAGCTCCACATTTCAAAGGAGTTCATTTTCATCCTATCATCTTTCTTCATTGACCACTCAACCATTCATAGAAAATAGAAATACAATGGCATGGACAATCCTAACTAGCTCTTAATTATCTTTCTACTTCCTTCATAGTTGCCCTTCCAAGTTCAAGTCTTCTTCTGATTTCTTAACTGCAGTCCTCATTATGATTGATGACCAATTCAAGGTATAGCAAATTTTGAACTATTTCAGTGCCTCCAGTATTGAGGAAGATAAACTAGCAGAGATATATGTAAGTGTTCTAAGGATGGGATAATCCCTAGGTTTGTCAGAAGCTGGTTTCACACGTCCCTAAATGAACTACTCGGGGCGCTTCCAAACAGCACCAAAAATCCATGTTTTATATCTGAAAAAATCCCGGGACTTAACAACAGTCCACACACAGACCTGTTAGTCCCAGAATTGGGTCCTCTGCCATCCTCACAGCCTTCCTCTGTAGCAGATCAAGATGGAGGGTGGATGGGGACATCCGGTGGAAGTTTTTTTAAAAATCCCTCCATTATGCGCTGTACCATATATGTGCTCATGTGAATATCTTAATGTACACATATCTGGTCCAGCGCTTAATGGGGGGAATTTTTTAAATAACACTTCAGTCAGATCTCTCTCTTCCCCCAATTCTTAATTCAATATTTAAAATAAAGAGTTTCAGAGAGTTTTAATTGTTTTCCATTTGTGCTTCCTTTGTGCCACCTGTGTGTTCGTTTGACAGCCAGATTACCTGATCAGCTGTTCTGGGCTTTTAAAAAGTGCACATGCACGGGAGCAGTCTACAAATGGCGGAGGGAAGAAAAGCATGTGTTTTGCATGACTGCAGGGATATACAGAGATTTAAAGATGTACATTTGTCAGGCAGAATCAGATGCACCTTTTAAACACATGCTGTTTAGCCCTTAACACAATCCTTCCCACACATCGGCTAAACATATTTTAGAACCTCACCCCCTTTTGAACCAGTTCGTTCCGGGTTTTACAGCATGTGTAGAAAGGCCCTCAGTTGCACACACTGCTATGTGGAGTAACTTCATTATTCAGGTGGTGATAAACTCAATGAAAATAAACTTTTCACATAATTCCCCTGAATAAAGAAATGACAGGAAAAGCAATAGTTTTTCATTGCAAAAGCCTAGTTGACCTTGAGGTTGTTATATTAAAGGAAATGGCTGCTAGAAGGATAGCTAATGTGCTGGATCCAAGGACTGCTGATCTGCTGGGAATTGTATTGTAAAACTGGAATTTCTGAGAAACACAGCAATTTGTCTAACATTAACCTTAGCGAGATCGTCTAGAAATATGTCTGGCTACAAATATCCTAAGTCCATCAATGTGTTCATCTCGAGTAAGAGCATTTGAGCTTCTGCAGCAATTATTTCTTGCTGTCAGAGAAGATCAGGCCATGATGTTGTAGGCTCAAACAAACTCTCCGAGTTGCACTAAATGACTTTTCACCCTGGTCTTGGTGTTTGTCCATAATTGTTATGGAAATCTTTGCCATGCATTTATTCTGAGATCGAACATAGAAGGAAATGACAGAATGACAGAAGTGCAAGCATCAAACATCTCCTAGATCTAGTTTTAATGCCTGATGTCTTTTACTCTTCCTTTCGAGAGCTGTAATATTCAAACAGATATCTGGAGAGCCTGGAATTCATGGGGAGAAAACAACTTAGTAGCTAGTTGTTAAGTAATCTGTTTTATATTCCAGTTTAAAAGGCAATTAAATAATTGAAACCATAAAATTATGAAAACAACATTAAATCCAAAAGACAAGAATGTAATAAAACAGTAAAATAAGCAGTAATTGAAACAAACTACTGAAGCTCAAAACAAAGCTGTTGCCCCCAATGTCATCTTGACCGAATGATTGAAGACAATAATGTGTTTTCAAATCCAACTAATAGATGGTGGTCAAGTGGAAGCCTGCCGTTGCTAAGTGCAGAATAACACTAAGTAATATAATTTACCACTCTTATCTGGAATCAACAAAAAACTACACTAAAACTGTGACACTGGAACTGTGGGAACACAGCAGTCCTGGTAAGAATCAGGGACCCTTTACATCTGCAGCAAAGATGCAACAAAATGTCAAAGCCCCCCCCCCCCCCTTTCTGGCTTAGCCACAACTACCTGTTAAAAAGCATACACACAACCACTTACAAGAAAAACAAACTATGAAACAAAACTCATTTTTTTGAGACTTGACTGGAGTTTGTGTCAGTAGTGATGAGTGCGGGATTTGTTTCATCTGTTTCATTAGTCTATTTGTTTCGTATCGTCCATTCAGATGCATGAAATGAAAGATGCCATTTTCGGACGAAACAAAAGGCGAGAGAGAAAGCTGCACGGTCACCTTGCTTGCTTTCATTTTGCTTTTGTTTCAGGCTGCGTAACAATAAGCAGGTACTCACAGAGGGCTGCTTTTCCATTACAGCTGATGTGTACCAATGGGTGTTAATAATAATATTAATATTAATAACAATAGTTACTCTGGAACACTAAACTGAATCTGAGAGAGGTCTGCTTCCCCATGACAGCTGATGTGTGCCAATGGGTGGTAATAATAATAATAATAATAATAATAATAATAATAATAATAATAAATTGAAGGAAAAGCTGAGAAGGAGAAGACCTGGCTATGGCTCACAAATGGGACCCTGAAGAAGGAGACAGAAGGCCTGATCCTTGCAGCCCAGGAGCAAGCCATCAGAACAAATGCAATTAAGGCCAAGATCGAAAAATCAGCTGATGACCCAAAATGCAGACTGTGCAAGGAAACTGATGAAACCATTGATTATATCCTCAGCTGCTGTAAGAAAATCGCACAGACAGACTACAAACAGAGGCACAACTACGTGGCCCAAATGATTCATTGGAACTTATGCCTCAAGTACCACCTCCCAGCAGTAAAGAACTGGTGGCATCACAAACCTGCAAAGGTAATGGAAAATGCACACGCAAAAAATACTGTGGGACTTCAAAATCCAGACTGACAAAGTTCTGGAACACAACACACCAGACATCACAGTTGTGGAAAAGAAAAAGGTTTGGATCATTGATGTTGCCATCCCAGGTGACAGTCGCATTGACGAAAAACAACAGGAAAAACTCGGCCGCTATCAGGACCTCAAGATTGAACTTCAAAGACTGTGGCAGAAACCAGTACAGGTGGTCCCAGTGGTTATTTTTTTGTTTTGTTTTTTCGTGTCAGGAGCAACTTGAGTCGCTTCTGGAGTGAGATAATTGGCTGTCTGCAAAGACGTTGCCCAGGGGATGCCCGAATGTTTTGATGTTTTTACCATCTTTGTGGGAGGTTTCTCTCATGTCCCCACATGGAGCTGGAGCTGATAGAGGGAGCTCATCCGTGCTCTCCCCGGGTGGGATTCAAACCTGGCAGTTTTCAGGTCAGCAACCCAACCATCAAGTCACGAGGCTTTAGTCCACTACGCCATCAGAGGCTCTGGTGGTGATCGGCACATTGGGTGCTGTGCCAAAAGATCTCAGCCAACCTTTGGAAACAATAGACATTGACAAAATTACAATCTGCCAACTGCAAAAGGCCACCCTACTGGGATCTGCACATATCATCCGAAAATACATCACACAGTCCTAAACGCTTGAGAAGTGTTCGACTTGTGATTTTGTGATACGAAATCCAGCATATCTGTCTTGTTTGCTGTGTCATACAACGTCGTTGTGTCAATAACAATAATAATAGTACTCTGGGGAAGACCCAAATGTTTTTAAAGTTGGTGGGCTAAAAGAGGTCGAAATGCCCTCTGTGTGTGGCAATTTTCACCCCTCTAGCCCAAAAACCGAGGGGTGGGGGAAGATGAGCTTCGGAAGCCCTCCCATTGCCACCAATGGTCCGAACAGTTTTGCTTTTTTCGTGAGACAAAAATTCTATGTTTATAGGCACCCCGTTTTTTGAAACGGGGACAAATACGAAACTGCTTCAAAATGAATAAAGCTAAACAAAACGAGCTGTGATTCCATACAAATGTAGACTACTAGTCATTAGTTGTTTTTGTAATGCCTAACAGTTGGCAAGGCTTTGACTTTCAAATCATTGGCAAGTCACTGAAAGGCAAAATTGTGGAGACTATTTGCTCTGTGAGTTGGACTTCAAGAGAGAAACATGAAGTTTAAGAACCCCTTCTCTATAGCATCAAAGCTACTTATTTGCTTTTGACTTGTAATTGTTGGAGAAAGTGCAGTGATGCTATAGTATTCAATAACCAGACAAACAGCATGTAACAATTACAGTATACAATGCACTTTTAGTAGAGGTGTAGTTTGCTGGAACTCATAATCCATAAAACTTGTAAACAATATGAGCTTTTATCAGGGCCGGTCGGAGATAAATTTAAATATTAAGCGGGGGTGCTGAAAAGCGCCCCCCGCCGGCCCCGCCTCCTGCGCCCTGGCCCCGCCTCCCACGCTGCGTGGGAGGCGGGGCCAGGGCACGCTGGGTGGGAGGCGGGGCCAGGGTTGGCCCCGCCTCCCATGCTATTCGCCCTAGCCCCGCCTCCCACGCAGCGTGGGAGGCGCGGCCAGGGTTGGAAAGAGGGAGGCTTCGCCGCCCGGGGACGGGAGGAGGGGATCCCTCCTCCCCTCCCCGGGTGGCGAAAGAGGGAGCCACAAGGCCAGGGTGCACTGGTCGGGCGGCGGGGCACCGTCAGAGCGGTGCCCCGCCTCCCGCCCAGCCTGACGGCGCCCCCCGGGACCTGCGCCCGAGGCGTCGTCGTCACTGGCCTCTATGGTGGGGCCGGCCCTGGCTTTTATAGAAAACCTTGTGAAATTCATGATGTTGCCATAAAACAATAAGTGATTGAAGGCACATAAACACACACAGTCTACTGGTATGTTCGAAACCCTTTCCATGTGCTTGTTGCCCTGACCCTTTTAGTGTGACGGAATGTGGTATGGATTAGCAGGGAAGTGGCTATTCTGATTCATTCCAATGACAAATAAACCATTGGGCAGCCTTGTCACTGGAAAGATACTTGGCCCATCTCTCTTTCTACCTGTCATCCTACCACCTCATCACACGGGCCAATTTGCCCATTGTATGCTGCTGTTATATCCAAGCCGCCTTTGGGTTTTGAACCTGGTTCAGAAATGAACTTCGACCAGGATGAAGCTTACTTTGACTTTTCACTCAGTTCTCCTCCAAGTTCCTTCCAATTACAGACCCCAGCTGTGGATAGCTCCGAGGCGTCCTTAATTGGGAGAGAAGCTGATAACATTACTCCAGTGGAAGAATCAGATGTTTCAAGCTCCCCAGGTAATGTATCCTTTAACAGAAGACAGTTTTTGCAGTAACAGAGATCTCAGACACAGCAGCTTCACGGGAGTCAACGATTGGCATTTAGAGGGGATACTGGATAGCAGATTGCTTTGGGAACGTTTGGGGAGTTGAGCTCCCTTCGCTGTTATTAGATCTAACTTCTATAAAAGTGTCTTGCACTGTGGTGTCTATTTGTGGTGTCAACGTATCGACTTCACCGTTTCCAGTTCCTTGATTTCTCCAAGCCGAGTCTCCTGTTTCCTGGCGGCCAAGCCGAGCCGTGACTCCCGTTTTTAATCCAGAGTGAATTCATGTCCTTGCCTTGTTCCTGAATCCAGTTTGCTTTTAGCTTTGTCTTTTGCCTGCCTTGAAATCCAAGACTTTCTAGTGACTTTGGACTTTATTTACTCCTTCTTGCTTGTTGTATTCCCCGCTCAAAAACTTTCCAACAGTTTCGAGCGTGTTTCGGTTTCTGGACTTTGGACAATAATATTGGACATATCTCTTCAACGCTTTGGACTAATTCATACCATTCCTTAAAGGACTATTGCTCACTCATCCTTTCCACTTATTCTTTCCTGAATTTATTATTGTTTTAATAAAGATATTATATGATTATTGGTCTCTGTTTGGTTTCCAGTGTTCAAGCTGCCTTGGGGTGTTACAGCTGCTTCCCCTTCACTTTCAACACGGAGCCCTTCCCATGATGCTGAGGCACTTTGGGCTCGGCTCTGTGCCAAAAAGGAAGTGGCGCAGGCTATCAGCAATGTGGGGAAGCTGGGCAGTGATGCTCCCCCCCCCCATGGGATGAGGGGCACGATAAGGTGTCCAATGCGGGGCTTGAAATGATAGGTTATTCATACCCCCTGCCATGAGCCCATGGTTTTGCCCCAGTGCGGGGCGAATCCATGGGCCTTTATAATGAGGTCCCTAGTAACATACTAATTTCATTGTTAATTTACAGTCACAGTTATGCGTTCTGGAGTCATGCATTCTTAACTAATTTGTATTAATGACTCCTATCTCTTATTTAGTTTGATAGGTTCTGTGGGATTCCATCTTTAAAATGACTTTATAGTGTGTGAAACTAGGGGGGAATCAGCATATGATAAGGTCCCTAGATGGAGTAGAAACATTGTGCTGTCCATATTGGTTTTGTGTGTGTGTGTGTGTGTGTGTGTGTGTGTGTGTGTGTCAGGAGCAACCGGAGTTGCTTCTGGAGTGAGAGAATTGGCCGTCTGCAAGGACGTTGCCCAGGGGACACCCGGATGTTTTGATGTTTTACCATCCTTGTGGGAGGCTTCTCTCATGTCCCCGCATGGAGCTGGAGCTGATAGAGGGAGCTCATCCGTGCTCTCCCCATGTGGGATTCGAACCTGGCAGCCTTCAGGTCAGCAACCCAACCTTCAAGTCACAAGGCTTTTATCCCCTAGGCCATCGGAGGCTCCAGTCCATATTGGTGAGTTGGTAATCATTGCACTGCAGCTGGGGGGAAATTATTAATCACAGTATAGCAGATGTACTCTGCTGGCAGTGTCAGAAATGTAATTGTGGAGACCAAAATCCACTGCTTGTGGTAATATGAAAATAACCAAATAAACTCAATGTATATATTACAATAACATATATCCAAAAAATAGGACTGTTCCAATCGCATAGAAGTAGAAACCAGCAGTTCTTCTCTTGAAGTATAAAGCCAAGTTTTTCATGTAAGTAAATGTCCTGTTCTTTATTACGTATGAGTAGACTCCAGTTCTCATATAACTTGACTCAAACCTGCAACCGGTTTCGACTCACAGGAGTCTTCGTCAGGCGGTTGGGTCTACAAATAATACATATCATAAATATATACATGCAATCAAAAAAATTGTACAGAAAGTTTACGAAAAAGTTTACAACAAAGTATATTCAGGCACTCTACTTACTTCAATAATCAACAAAGGTTCAACTTTTGAGGTGAGAAATTCACCATCAGCTTTATGGATAGGTGGATCCTAAGGGGACATAGATAGTGGCTAAAGGTAATATTACATTGGAGCATCAGAGGTGGAGGATATCGCACATGTTTTGTTCAGCTGTGAATTGTATAAGAAAGAGAGACACCAATGCCTCGGGCCATACATTATTCACAAAACACACTGGGACCCACATATTAAAATTTCATTTTTGTTGGCCGGCCAGAATCCTAAAATAACACACAAAACAGCCCTTTTCCTATTCAAAGCCACACAACTGAGAATTGCATATCTGGAATCAATTGGGGTAAACTGTGCAGGTGATGCAGATATTTGACCTGAACGGGGTCTTGTTAACAGCTTGTTTATTTTAACTTCTTTTTTTACTGCGGGTTGTATGTTGTATGTTGTATGTATGTCTATGTGTTAAATGTTTTGATACGGCCGATGGGCTAATCAATAAAACGTGAAACAATTATGACATGAATAATAGAACATATATAGAAGAATATAAAATCTGTGAACCCAAAAAAGGCTATGATACTCACAGTTTGTCTTTATTAAACCATGTACTCTGCAAGGAGTCAAGTTATATGAGAACTGGAGTCTACTCATACGTAATAAAGAACAGGACATTTACTTACATGAAAAACTTGGCTTTATACTTCAAGAGAAGAACCGCTGGTTTCTACTTCTATGCGATTGGAACAGTCCTGTTTTTTTGATATATGTTA
This sequence comes from Anolis carolinensis, assembly GCF_035594765.1. Taxonomy (NCBI): domain Eukaryota; kingdom Metazoa; phylum Chordata; class Lepidosauria; order Squamata; family Anolidae; genus Anolis; species Anolis carolinensis. The sequence continues at coordinate 69,555,237 of NC_085846.1, forward strand.
TTGTAATATATACATTGAGTTTATTTGGTTATTTTCATATTACCACAAGCAGTGGATTTTGGTCTCCACAGTTTTAGGGGAACCCATTGTTCTTTTAGAAATGTAATTGTGTCATGCAACAATGTTGTACACTGGTACTGCACATTATGCATTGCTGTTGCATGTTGAGATTGTCAGTGTATATGGCTGCTGTGTGTTTTCTGGGCTGTATGGTCATGTTCCAGAAATATTCTCTCCTGATGTTTCACCCACATCTATAGCAGGCATCCTCAGAGGTTGTGAGGCATATCAGTGTATATACTGCATAATAATTATGAACTTCATCACACTAGGGCCTCTATCCACTTCAAATCTGGTTGCTGCCTCATGCAGAATTCTGGGCTTTGTAGTTTAAAGAGGGACCTTTAATCTGCTCTTCCAGAGAAGTCCAGGCTGCACTAAACTACAAACCTCGGAATTCGGCAGGATTTAAAGCTGATAGATGCTCTATTGCAGTGTTTCTCAAACTGTGCTCCTCCAGATGTTTTGGACTTCAGCTTCCAGAAATCCCAGCCAGTTTAACAGCTGTTAGGAATTGTGGGAGCTGAAGTCCAAAACATCTGGAGGAGCACAGTTTGAGAAACTCTGCTCTAGTGTGATGAAGTCCTCACAATGTTAGTACTCTGCATAGGTGCTGCAAAATGTTGGCATAGCACATGTCTACATGAAGTTGTTGGAAAGCTGAATTGTCGCTATTGTCTCCTTCCAAGTCGTGATATATAAAGGCAATCTAATGAGAGGATGATCTCTGTATGCTCAATTTATGTTTCATTAAAGAGAATTGAAGTAAAACATTAAATGTGTAGAAACAAAAACATCAGCACGTTTGTAGGGTAAAAGGGAAATTCAATAATTGGACAAAGATACTGAAAAAATATAAAAAATGGATGCTCAGGCTTTTAAAGTATTGTATATACTCGAGTATAAGCCTAGTTTTTCAGCCCTTTTTTAAAGACTGAAAAAGCCCCCCTCAGCTTATACTCGGGTGAGGGTTATGGTTGGCTTATATTTGGGTCATCTTATATTTGAGAATATATGGTACATTTATTATTTTTTTCTATTATTGGTATTATTACATTTATTATTTTTCTCTATTATTGTTGCTATTACATTTATTTTACTCTATTTTTATTATTAATAATAATACATTTATTTCACTCTGATATTATTATTATTACATTTATTATTTTACTCTATTTATTATTACATGTATTATTTCCTGTATTTATTATTATTACATGTATTATTTTGTTCTATTATTATTAAAAGGATACATAAGCGCATTTACATTGAAGAAGATGAGAATAATGATTTGATCAGAGTTGGACAGTCTTATCTTAAATTTGAGCTTTATGTAAATATTCAAAAACATTAAACCTACTGATGCCTCAAGTAATGTAATTTTATTGGTATCTGTTTTTATTTCTGAAATTTACCACCCTCGGCTTATACTGGAGTCAATGTTTTCCCAGGGTTTTTCAATGGTAAAATTAGGTGCCTCGGCTTATATTCGGGTTGCCTTATACTCGAGTATATACGGTAATTGTCATTTTATGTTGTTTTGTTTACTGTTGGAATGTTTTAATTTACTGTTAATTTCTGTGCTTGTAATGCTATGCTATGTTGTGTTCGGGCTTGTCCCTGTGTAAGCAGCCCCAAGTCCCTTAGGGGAGATGGTGGCGGGATATAATAATAAAGTTATTATTATTATTATTATTATTATTATTATTATTATTATTATTATTATTATTATTATTATTGTTAAGAAGAGAAAGTTATATCGGGAAAGTAAAACTAGTTTTAAAAGGTACTAAGTAGAAGAAGGGAAGTAAAAGATTTTATATACAGTAGAGTCTTGCTTATCCAACATAAACGGGCCGGCAGAACATTGGATAAGCGAATATGTTGGATAATAAGGAGAGATTAAGGAGAAGCCTATTAAACACCAAATTAGGTTATGATTTTACAAATTAAAGACCAAAACATCATGTTATACAACAAATTTGACAGAAAAAATAGTTCAATACGCAGTAATGCCATGTAGTAATTACTGTATTTACGAATTTAGCACCAAAATATCACGATGTATTGAAAACATTGACTACAAAAATGCGTTGGATAATCCAGAACGTTGGATAAGCGAGTGTTGGATAAGTGAGACTCTACTGTATGTTTATTTCTGAAATTTACCACCCTCAGCTTATACTGGAGTCAATGTTTTCCCAGGTTTTTTAATGGTAAAATTAGGTGCCTCGGCTTATATTCGGGTCAGCTTATACTTGAGTATATATGGTAATTGTCATGTTATGTCATTTTGTTTGCTGTTGGAATGTTTTAATTTACTGTTAATTTCTGTGCTTGTTGTGTTCGGGCTTGTCCCTGTGTAAGCAGCCCCAAGTCCCTTAGGGGAGATGGTGGCGGGATATAAGAATAAAGTTCTTCTTCTTCTTCTTCTTCTTCTTCTTCTTCTTATTATTATTATTATTATTATTATTATTATTATTATTATAGTTAAGAGAAAGTTATATCGGGAAAGTAAAACTAGTTTTAAAAGGTACTAAGTAGAAGAAGGGAAGTAAGAGATTTTATATATTTGCAAATTTATATGGTGGAATAATTGAAACACTGTAAAAGAAATATATTTTCTTATACAAAAGAAGAAAAGGGGATGAAATTATACAAACATATGCCCATTGCTTAGGAATCAACAACACAGGTATAAAAAATAAACATGTTACTTTATTGCATGTGCCACTGTAGCACACAATATTCCTTATTTTATTTACTTTCTATGTTTTAAAAACCCAGGACCCTTTAAACTGCCAAATACATTAGCGGATACAGGCCATGTAATACAATTACGTCAACAATGCTCAGTCAAACAGAGGTCATTACATTGCATCTTGCCAAAACAGAAACATTACTGAGTAGCCAAGGTTTTTACAAAATGGCTTAAGTGACAAACATTTCCGAAGGAACATTCACCAGTTTAACAGTGCAGTTCAGCAATCCTGGCTGGATTCCAGCAGAGATCTAGCCAAGCCACATACATGCCAATGCGATACTTTACAATGAGAAACAATATTTAAACTGATACTTGTTTGTTTTGAAAGTAAATTTCAACTTGTAAAGTGCATGGTAAGCAATATATAACAGACATAGCTTTGCTCATTTTGCTGGGACGGGAGGGTAAGGCAGCTCTCCAAATGCTGATGGGCTGCAACTCTCATGAACCTTGGTCAGGATAGCCATTGATGAAGAATGATGGGATCTGCCATCTGAAGGGCTACAAGATGCCCATCCTTGAAATGGGGACTTTATACCACTGTTGATGTCATTATACTATGCAGTGCCATGGTAAGCATTAGTGAATGTAGGTAGAAGTCAAAGTTCAGCACAAGCACTCTCCAGTTCAAATGTAAATACAAGGAAATCTGATCATAATTCCTTACATTCAAGTCTTCTAACTGCGGTTCCTTTCACACATTCAAAGGAAAGTCTGAGATACCTTTGCATTTAGGTTCTTCCAGGCAATTTTGTAGAGCAGGGCTAGGCAAGTATGTCTCTCCAGATGTTGTGCATTAGAAGATACAGCCTTGTTAAATTGATATATCACGTTTTCTTTGAAAAGTAAAAACGATAAGACCTCCTCCATGGATTTCCTGTGATTTATCTCATTAGAGCTTGTGATTCCCAGGAGTTGAGCACATTTGAAACATTTCAAAGAGACAAACGACACAGTTGGATGTAACTGGGAACATACAAATGCCTTCTGATCAATGATAAAGAACGTTTCTCTTTTTTTTTCATATCAGGACGATGATGTGATCTTCTAATCATCTGAAAAACATTAAAAGCAATTATGGGGACTAAAGAAAATTCATGTCAGAAACTGGAAGTCGCTTCTAATGTGAGAGAATTGGCTGCCTGCAAGGATGTTGCCCAGGGGACGCCCAGATGTTTTGACCATCCTTGTGGGAGGATTCGCTCATGTCCCCGCAGGGGAGCTCAACTACGCTCTCCCCGGGTTGGATTTGAACCAGCAACCTTCAGGTCAGCAACCCAACCTTCAAGTCAGCAATTCTGATGGCACAAGGGTTTAACCCACTGCGCCACTGGGGGCTCCATTATGGCGTTGAAGCTTTGAGAAGAGTCACAAAGATGAATAAACGGATAAAACAACTGGATTTCGACCATTTTAAATCCATTCTATACGTTTCCACAAATTATTGGCATCACCTATTTTATTCCCACAGTTTACCTCAAAATGGTCATGCAAATATTTCAGGTAGGAACCATCTAGGACAGGGGTATGAATTTCACCGAGGACCACCTTAGCCTTATGGTTGCCTTCAAGGACAGTTTGTCATTATAAGGTTTTATGAATGTAGCTATTTTGTCCTGACATTGAAAGCCTCGCAGGCCACATAGAACAATGTGGCAGGCCAGATTTGGGCCACAGGCCTTCCATTTGACATGTGTGTTCTTGTTGTTGTTTATTCGTTCAGTCACTTCCGACTCTTTGTGGCTTCATGGACCAACCCACGTCAGAGCTCCCTGTCAGCCGTTGTCACCCCCAGCTCCTTCAAGATCAAGCCAGTCACTTCAAGGATAACATGGTCGCAATCTGGCTGCAACATCTGTCAAACAGTTCAGCTGATCTTTCTGGCTAGATGGGTGTCCCTTTCCTCTGTCACCAAATGATTTTGTGCATTTAAATCAAATCAGTTAAAGTAGAGAATATGTTTTAATAATTCCATACATTGACTACAATTCATGTCTGCAGCTATTAACATGTAACCTAGTGCTTTGCATTCATGGCTAGTTAGTATTCACAATCTCTATATATTTAACAGAGTAGGGAATACATAGGTAAAGGTTTTCCCTGACGTTAAGTCTAGTCGTGTCCAACTTTGGGGGTTTGTGCTCATGTCCATTTCTAAGCTGAAGAGTTGGTGTTGTCCTGTAGACACCTCCAAGGTCTTGTGGCTAGCATGATTGCATGGAGCGCCGTTACCTTCCCGCCAGAGTGATACCTATTGATCTACTCACATTTGTATACTTTTGAACTACTAGGTTGGCAGAAGCTGGGGCTAATAGCAGGAACTCACCCCACTCCCTAGATTCAAACCACTGACCTTCCGGTCAGCAAATTCAGCAGCTCAGCGGTTTAATCTGCTGTGTCACCGGGGACTCCTAGGGAATACATAGGGTAAAGGTAAAGGTTTCCCCTGACGTTAAGTCCAGTCATGTCTGACTCTGGGTGTAGTGCTCATCTCCATTTCTAAGCCGAAGAACCGGCAATGTCCATAGACACCTCCAAGGTCATGTGGCCGACATGACTGCATGGAGTGCCGTTACCTTCCCGCCGGAGCGGTACCTATTGATCTACTCACATTGGCATGTTTTCAAACTGCTAGGTTGGCAGGAGCTGGAGCTAACAGCTGCCGCTCATGCCGCTCCCGGGGTTTGAACCTGGGACCTTTCAGGAATACATAGGAATCATGAAAGTCCCACAATACTGACTTGCCCAAAGGCAGTCATGATGAGCAACAGGGTTCTCTTTTCTGGTTGGTCAGGACACACAGATACAACACACTTCTCCTGCAAGCAATCTCTGGTGCTAGAGGGGATTTTAACAGGAATCCGGCTTTTGACTGTTGCACCAGAGATGGCTCATGGGGGGAGGGTGAAAACATCAGTCTCCTTTATCCCAATTGACAGGAGAACAGACCCCTGTTGTTTGCAGCAAGTGCTGCCTCGTACCTCTAGATGGGAGAATCAGAGTAGGAGATGCTGCTCAGATATGTCATTCTGTAGCTAAGTTGCTGATCAGGAATCATGGCCAACATCATTACAAGATACAGAAGACCTTCATTTCTATTTTAAGACATACATATACAATTTTGATTTGTATAGATTGTTCTTATACTTTGGAAACTGAGTGATCTATCCTAGACTACCAAGTCAATAATATTCTTCATGAATAAATGGTTGGGCTTACATGAGACTGAGACTCCTTGATGTGTATTTGGTTTTCTGAATGTTGATCTTGTTACATTTTGTTCTGAGTTCAGCTGGCGGATAGCTATTGATTCCATCTGTTGTGAAACAAAGAGCACAGAAATAATGCTGATAAAATGAATCAGGTATTGGCTAGATTTATTTCACTCAAGCACAATGCTGGAAACGACTCTGAGAGTTTGAACAAGGGTCAAAAGCAGGAAAAATATAAGTAAGGAGAATGTTTTTTCACTGCTGCATGTACATTTGTTTAAAAATATCAATATAAATATGTCTTAAGAATTAAAAGTTCATTTTCCAACTTTTTTCCATGTGCATTTCTCAAACTGGATGCAATTTTTATGCACAGTCTTCAAATAGATGCATGTATTTACATTATCTAATTGATAAAGTACATTTGGCAAGAATTTTCCCCATTGCTTTTGTCTTGCAAAATTTATTGTAAACTCAATTAAAATGTTACACCAGTGAATTTCTGATCTAGTCTTCACTGGTACTGAAAATTCTGAATTAAGAATACACTTGAAGGCAGCTTTTTCCCATCTGAAAAGTTGAGAGGCAGTTTTAATATGGTAGTAGAAAAGCACCCCTTAGAGAAAGAGAAAAAAGAGAATCCTGTTCAGGTTAGAGGGGAACACTTCTTTTTGTGCATAGCTGCTGAAAAGAAGGAACTAAAAACACTCAACTTTTCATGCAGCATGTTTTTCTCAAGAATTTATCATGTGGCTTGTACTTTTTGTTTCTTGTTTACTGAGCCCTGGGACTTGGCTTATATAAAGAGCAAAGGTAATGCTCAATATAAGGGATGTAGAGAGGAAACGAAGTCTCCGCATGTTGGAAAATATGGTTTTATTCTTGCAATTAATCCAAGATATTTCAGCCTAATTGAAAACAGGTTAGAATAATTGCAAGAATATAATTTTTTTTCAACACCTTGAAACTGCCTGCTCAAATAGCAAGCAAGTGGACCAGAGTGAAACCTTCACTTGGCTTCCTCCCATTCCACCCATTGTTCAATGTAGATGGATTGCTTTCCTGACTTTATCAGAGCTCACAAAAAAGAGGCACACTTCTGTGGAGTGTAAGGAAGTCAATGGCACAAAGAAGTGTTAATGTGGGATTTGTGTATTGATAATGTTTAAATGCAATTTGTGTCTTGGTTTGTATTGCATCCTGATTGCATCATCCAGAGTGTACTATAGTCTGGAAAGAGTTAATTACTAAGAAGCTGTGATGTCCTTGATGTGTGGCTGGAACTGGGGAGTAAAGTGTGTATGCTTTACTGATTACATCAGTTTAGTTCAGTTTTGTTCTGTCTGCCTAGAGTGAGAGTCCTGTTTCTATTGTCTGCAAGTCTGTTTGTCTTGTACAGTAAAACTTTGTATATAGTTTTACCAAAGTCTCTGGATGTCACTTCGTTCTGCGTTCCATTGACTCCATCTACTGCTGTGCTGCAAATTACTCTGACAAGAAGATGGTATGTAGTAGATTTTGTGAATGTAGATTTTGTTCATCCACCATGATTCCTTAGGTTATGCAACTGGTTGCACAGGAGTGACCTTATATACCGCATTAAAAGAGGTATAAATTCCTGTCTTAGTGCTATTCAGTAGACTTGTGCATTTCGGCTGAACTTCTATTTGTTTCTGCTGGCCAAATTTCAGGAGATCCCCGGATCCGTTTTCGCACACCTCCTGAAAACGGGCAGGAAGCCAAATAGCCATTTTCGGTCTGTAGCCAAAAAATGTGGCTAGATCCGGCCCAATGGCAGCAATGGAGGGTTTCCTGAGCTCCCCTTCCCATCATTTTAGGGCTATCAGGATGAAAATAACCATACTTAGAGGACACATCAACCACTATTAGCCCACTAAGTTTCATAACGTTTGAGTCATCCCCTGATTTTTAGGAATTCTTTTTCCTTTTAGAAATAAAATCTCCTTTAAAAATTCCGCACTGGCGCCACCCTGTAATTTCTCCAGGAGCAGCAGCAGGGCACCATTCTTTCCTGCCAAATGTCAAATATGCACTTCCACATCACAAAAGCCAGTGCCCCACTATTACACTTTCTTCTTTACTAATTTTAAAAAAACAAAAAACAAAACAACGGGAAGCAACTTCTTCCAAAGCTTTTGCATTTCTTGTTCTCACAAAACATACTGGAAGAGGTCAGCAGCAGCAAGCAGGCAAGCATTGACCTCTTATTAGTAAAACACTCCTGAATGATCTACTGGGGGGAATAAATTCAAAATGTATCATGGGAAATCTAGCTATGTTTGGGGGGAAAAACATTTTCGGACCATATTAAGTCTTGTGGTTCAGAGAGGTCATCAGCTGTACTGATTCAAAAAGGAAAGGCAGCAGAGGGACAATGCGTTCTTTTGGCTTGGCAAATGGCAAAGTTTTTCCACAGATTGAAGCCTAAAACTAATTTTTGTAGTTCCTCTTACTACTGGCAACATATTTTTTATTATTTTATTTTATTATGACACAGCAAACAAGATAGATATGCTGGATTTCGTATCACGAAATCACAAGTCGAACACTTCCCAAGTGTCTAGGACTGTGTGATGTATTTTCGGATGATGCGTGCAGATCCCAGCAGGGTGGCCTTCTGCAGTTGGCAGATCATGATTTTGTCAATGTCTATTGTTTCCAAATGCCGGCTGAGATCTTTTGGCATGGCACCTAATGTGCCCATCACCACCGGGACCACCTGCACTGGTTTCTGCCAGAGTCTTTGAAGTTCAATCTTGAGGTCCTGATAGCGGCTGAGTTTTTCCTGTTGTTTTTTGTCAATGCGACTGTCACCTGGGATGGCGACTTCAATGATCCAAGCCTTTTTCTTTTGCACAACTGTGATGTCTGGTGTGTTGTGTTCCAGAACTTTGTCAGTCTAGATTCGGAAGTCCCACAGTATCTTTGCGTGCTCATTTTCCAATACTTTTGCAGGTTTGTGATCCCACCAGTTCTTTACTGCTGGGAGGTGGTACTTGAGGCATAAGTTCCAATGGATCATTTGGGCCACATGGTCGTGCTTCTGTTTGTAGTCTGTCTGTGCGATTTTCTTACAGCAGCTGTGGATATGATCAATGTTTTCGTCAGTTTCCTTGCACAGTCTGCATTTTGGGTCATCAGCTGATTTTTCCATCTTGGCCTTAATTGCATTTGTTCTGATGGCTTGTTCCTAGGCTGCAAGGATCAGGCCTTCTGTCTCCTTCTTCAGGGTCCCATTCGTGAGCCATAGCCAGGTCTTCTCCTTATCAGCTTTTCCTTCAATTTTGTCAAGGAACTTTCCATGCAATGTTTTGTTGTGCCAACTGCCTGCTCTAGTTTGTAGTGCGGTTTTCTTGTACTGGTTTTTTGTCTGCTGTGCTTTGAGGAGTTTCTGATTTTTGACTTCAATCAAAGCAGGTTCTTCACTTTGCTTTACATATTCTGCCAGGGCATGTTCTTCTTCTTTGACTGCTTGTTTTACTTGTAAGAGTCCTCTGCCCCCTGATCTTCTAGGCAGATATAGCCGGTCAACATCACTGCGAGGGTGCATTGAGCTTGCTTTTCAGAATTTTTCTGACCCTTTGTGTGTATTCTTTGCTGACCACAGTTTTCACATGTTCATGCTTGATGTTGTCCAGCTGTAGTATGCCCAGATATTTATAGGCCTCTGGCTGGTGACACTTTATTGTTTGGCCATTAGGCATATTTATGCCCTCACTTTCAATGATTTTCCTTTCTTCAATGCCACTGTCGAACATTTGTCCAAACCAAACTCCATGCTGATATCAGTGCTAAAAATTCGGACAGTGTTAGTCAGAGACTGGATGTCAGTTTCTGTTTTCCCATATAGCTTCAAGTCATCCATGTACATCAGATGTGAAATTTTGTGAGATTTCTTAATTGTGTTGATAGCCGAGATTTGTTTTTTGTAACATATGTTTATTATTATTGTTATTATTATTATTTGTAATTCAAAAGGCAGAGAGCACAGAGAAAAATATAAACAGAGAGAACTTGTTTGCAAAGGAATGAAATTATAGGTAGGTAGGTAACTACATAGTAGTTTTCTGAGAATGAGGTCTTTCTGTTTGTCTGCTGGGGTTAATAATAATAATAATAATAATAATAATAATAATAATAATAATAATACAGTAATAATAATAATAATCTTCTAGAAGTATTTTCTGAAGGAGAGAAGGAGAGGAGAAAAAGAAGCCTAAGGGTGACTCTAATTTCTCAGAGGCATCCAAATATTTTTAAAGAAATGCACACCAAGAGCAAAGAGATGCTCTTTCTTTCTCCCAAGTCCCCAAACGCATGTGCACACCACCCACCCATCCCATACTTTCCCAGCTCCCAATCCCACTTAATAAAAAAAACAAGAAAATACAGCTGAGAGAGAGCGGCAAGGCAATTGGACTGAAGCACCTCTCTAGAGCCAGGATGTAACTGACAGCAATGGAGGTGCTTGCCCCATTAAATAGACAAACCTTGTGTAAGACACGATATGGTGTTCTTCTATTCTGATTTGCCCAAAAGGCAGGGTTCACAGGGAAACCCTTTGTGAGCATACTGCAGCCACTTTGCGTGCCGCGTGATGCTGAATAGGAGAGGAGGAGACATAACCGGCTGCTATGTGGCCTGTTTCAGTGGAAAAAAACAAGAAGGCTGAGCCCAAAACCATTATGGTCAGCAGAACAAGCCAGATTGGCCAAAGAGAACTGACCAAACTGAATCTGTGCACAAGCCTACTATTCAGGAATTGGATGGATCCTACTATGGAAATGAAAGAACAAGGGATGAATAAACTTTGTATACTTGAGAAAGACAGTAGCACTGTGCCACCAGCCTGCTTGATAGTAGTGTGCCTTGCTTGTGCCATTGTTAACCCAAGAATCTAGAACTAGGCAGGGGTCAGTAAACATTTCTGGGGGCTACAACTTTCAGGCTCCCCTTCACAGTGTGGGATTTGAGGTGCTGGAATCCAAAAAGTGAGTCTTCAAGTTCTGGAACTAAAGTGCTTCCTAAACAACCTCATTGGGGACTATCAGCACCAAAAGAAGGATGCCACTTTCTCTAATAATAGAATGAACATGTGGAAAACAAAGCCAAAACAGTCTAATGTGGTAAAAGCAAATGTGTTATTATTCATAATAACCAATTTTTAACGTAAGGTGGAAAGAGTCTTGCCCCAGCTGTGAGCTGTTTTAAAATCATGTATGAAATACTTACTCCGAAGGAGGTGTAGAAATGTTTTCAGGAACTGAAGTGCATAATCCAAATCAGGTTTGTGGATTCTCCCAAGCTGAATTAAGTGCTGCTCCAATGGTGGGCTTGCTACCTCCTCAAGTTCTGTAGTATTGTAAGTAGGTCCCAAAGAAAGTACCAGCAGGGCATAGCCTTGGCATTTGGCTCTGAGAGACACTTTCTTTAATAAATCTTTATCCCACGGGCTTGATTCCCCAGCAGATATGACCACAATAACTTTGTGTTTTCTTGGGCTGGGAGCTGATGAAAAAATGTGGTTAAGAGTCCACTGAATGGCATGGCCAACCGCAGGAGCTCCACCTAGATGTTGAAGGGATTCCTGGATATGCTTCTTCATCAACCGTGTCTCACCATAGGTCACCAAGTCAAACTCTTTCTTTACTGGATTTTTCTGTATTTGAGTTTGGAAGAGTGATGGTGCATGGCTCACTATAGCTACTCTGTCACCAAGTGAAGAAATTACAGGATCAGAAGAAACCACAAAATTGTCAAGAGCCCTGCTTAAGAAACTCCCCAGCTTCTCAAATTCACTGGGGTTCATTTTCCATGAGCTATCTAAAATAAAAGCAATGTCCACATACGCCCATGGTGGCTGATTTCTTCTGGTATGTTCACAAGCAAGATTTGGGTTGCATTTGTCTGGAAATGAAAAAGTTTTACAGATCTGTTTATTAACATCAGGTCAATGTTTTAGGAGTCAATTCTGTCTTGAACACAAGGTCAAGTAAGGCTATGTTTCAAAGCCAAAGTATTTCCCCAGAATCAAACCAGTTCACAGTTTGTATCACATGGTTGCAATCTGACTCAAGGGCATGCTGATTAATCCTGTTATTTATGTAAGTTTGCTTCAAACTTTATATGGCCTAATTAAAAGCAGTGGTTACACCAAATTCTTTTGCTGGAAGGGCAACAGTGCAGAAGCATGACACACTTTTATAAAACATTGTACAATTGGTTGTGCAGAATGCTGTGGTAAAAGGTCCTTAACAGCTGGCAGAGTGGCCCTTTTGAATTGTATGAAATTTGCATGTTCTGCTGATCTCAGGTATCATATCCATGACAAATTGGACATCAATTGGAGTTTCTCACATGATATGTTTCTTGGGCACCGAGCGTGCTTTTTCCTGTGGAAAATGCAACGAGCAGAGCAATTCTATGGCTCACAGGAGGAAGCACTACCTACAAAGCCTTACAAATTAATCCTAGAAATGTTTTTGACAACATTTCACATGTCAGCTTCTTGAAATCTCTGACCAGCTAGCCCAGGAATGTACAACTGATTCCTCTTATCAACTTAAATCATGGGACTAAAAAATGATTAACTTACTAAAAGGTCAATAAATTTCATTTCCGGAAGAGTCAGTGCTATTCCTGTTGGAAGAGCTATGTTTATTGGCCCCTACCTTGACCAAGTATCTTTGTTCACTTCTGTGGATTGGCTTTTCCTAGGATGTTGTTTGTTTGTCCTGTTTATAATCTACTGAAGCTGAGAGAGTAAGGGAAGTAAGGGAAGGGGCCGGGCTGTGGCACAGGCTGTTGAGCAGCTGCAATAAATCACTCTGACCATGAGGTCATGAGTTTGAGGCCAGCCCGTGGCGGGGTGAGCACCCGTCAATTAAAAATAAAAAATAGCCCCTGCTCGTTGCTGACCTAGCAACCCGAAAGATAATTGCATCTATCAAGTAGGAAATAAGGTACCACTTATAAAAGTGGGGAGGCAAATTTAACTAATTTACGACCTGGAATGAGGAAGTGCGGTCAGAGTGGATGATGCAGCTGCTCCCCCCTGTGGCCAGAATCGAACATCCCCTCAAAAGAAGGTTAAATTGCCTCTGCGTCTGTCTGTCTCGGTCTCTGTTTGATGTGTTTATGGGCATTGAATGTTTGCCCTATGTGTGTATAATGTGATCCGCCCTGTGTCCCCTTCGGGGTGAGAAGGGCGGAATATAAGTACTGTAAATAAATAAATAATAAATAAATTATCACTGAGTATTGTTTTAAATAAGTAGGTATGTTATGCCTAGTGGGAGGAGAATGGACATGAATTATGGTGAACATCAGAAGACACCATTAGGTGAAAGAGAGATCTCCAAAATTGCTTGTTAAATTTGTGGGATCTAGAGGTTGTGAAAGAGATTCCCTGTTGGTGTGGCCTGGGAAATATCTTCTCTTTCAGGTCTGGGTCTTGAGGAAGTAGTTCTTTGTGAAAGCCTTTCAAACAAGGACTGGTAAACTTGTTTTATGCTAGGGCAGTGGTTCTCAACCCGTGGGTCCCCAGATGTTTTGGCCTACAACTCCCATAAAACCCAGTCAGTTTACCAGCTGTTAGGATTTCTGGGAGTTGAAGACCAAAACATCTGGGGACCTGCAGGTTGAGAACAACTGGCTTACGGTTTGGGTGTCTTACACAAGGAATGTTAAGTAAGAAGTCGGGGGAGATACCCGCCTCAGCATATGTGATAGTTCCTTCCTTGCAAATCACAAATTAAATTCAAACTTGTGAATTGTCTCCTTATTTGTAAACCAATGCCTTATGTTTGTTCTCCTTATTTGCAATGCAGGACAGCACCTTACTAAATATTTGTCATGGGCCTGAATCTAATTGCTTGTCGCAATCAAAGTAAACCCACTGGATCAGGAGGATTTACTTAAGCAATGGATTAATTGGGTTTCTACTCTTGCTAAGGCTAGCAATTGGGTTTTCCTTTGGGAATTTGCCTTTCTGGGTCCTGATCCCATCTTCACTTGTGCCATTTGGATGCCACAAGTCTAACATTAATGTCGGTTTCATTACAATTGTCAGTTAGGAACACTTTATTTTTATTTTTACATTTATACAAAATTTAGTACTGTGTAAAGCAGTGGTTCTCAAACTGTGGGTCCCTGGGTGTTTTGGCCTACAACTCCCAGAAATCCCAGCCAGTTTACCAGCTGTTAGGATTTCTGGGAGTTGAAGGCCAAAACATCTGGGGACCCACAGGTTGAGAACTACTGGTGTAAAGGAAAATATTTTATTCAAACACTGGTGACATAAAACCTCTAGGTAAATCAAAACTGAAATATGCAATTTCAGGAGAAAGTGCACTTCATGTAGGTATTTACAGTTAATAGAAATCAATAGTGAATTGTTAAATAAGCCTAGAGACTTCTGCCAAGCTCTGTCAGGTCTATGGTGTGATATTATAAAACAGAGTTGTTCCCTGCCGAATGTAATTATAAGGAAATGATGGCTCATACCGTAGCATAGGGTACATAGCAGTAGTTTATGTAAAAAGGGTGTATAATCTCCTCTCCTGGGAATGGTAATGACTTGAAACTTTTCAGAATCATCCATCTAGAAACAGAAACAAAAAGCTTCAAATTGTGGGCAGAGCTTTCCAAACTGTGTGTCTTGACATATTACTGTACCAGCTGCAGTGCGTAGGTGTGTTGTGCAAACGTAATGAGAAACCCCTGAGTTTATGCGAAATAAACAACAAATTGTATATTTTTAAGATATATAAATGAAAGGTTTTCATGATATATGTTGTGTCCCCATACATTTCACTATTACAATTTTAATATGTGTCTGTGTGTCTTAGAAGGGTTCGTTTAACTTCTGATGTGCTGGTGAAATTGAATAAATGTGTTGCAAAATGATGTGTGTCTAAAAAGGTGTGTCATCAACATTTAAGGATATCATTTATGCAAAACAAAATATAATTACTTAGGTAAAGGTAAAGGTTTTCCCCTGACGTTAAGTCCAGTCATGTCTGACTCTGGGGGTTGGTGCTCATCTCCATTTCTAAGCCGAAGAGCCGGCGTTGTCTGTAGACACCTCCAAGGTCATGTGGCTGGCATGACTGCATGGAGCGCCGTTACCTTCCCACCGGAGCGGTACCTATTGATCTACTCACATTGGCATGTTTACGAACTGCTAGGTTGGCAGGAGCTGGAGCTAACAGCGGCCGCTCACGCCTCTCCCGGGGTTTGAACCTGGGACCTTTTGGTCTCCAGATCAGTGCTTTTACACACTCTGCCACCGGGGCTCCCTATAATTACTTAATGTAATATAAATTAAAGATAAAACGTTTCTCACCGTTAAAGCACGATTGATCTCAGAAGTGCTATTAAAAGTAATGGCTGCCAGAACAATATCGAAAGCACTGAATTCCAAGATTGCTGTGTTGATGGAATTTAGATTAACAGATTGACCACTGCTGAAAAATACAGCAACTTTCCTCACGGTTGCCCCTGGGAGAGTTCTCTTGAAGATATTCCTGGCAACATATCTCATAGACCGACCAAGGTCTGCTTTATTTGCCAATCTCTGATAAGAAAGAGCAGCAAGTTCTTGAATCAATTGCCTCTTCCTGTGGAAATCGGAAAAGCGAATGAGATGGTCGGTATCTGAGCTGTAGGACACGACAGCCACTCTGGCTCCCTCCGGGCAATTGCTTTCCCTAATTTTGGTATTGTTGACAACTTCTATGACAATCTCCTTCATTCTTTGAAATAGCTGGGGTGTGGTGTCATGGGAAACATCCAAGGCAAATACCAACTCAGTGGGATACACTGGGCATTCCAGTCTTCCTAGCATGCAAAACAAAGCAATTGGTAACACAGAAAAAGAATTCTGGAAGAAAACACAAATTCATAAATTTATGGGACTATCCAGCTGAATGTAAGTGCTTAAAATGTAAACAAGTACAGTAGAGTCTCACTTATCCAACATAAACGGGCCGGCAGAATGTTGGATAAGCGAATATGTTGGATAATAAGGAGGCATTAAGGAAAAGCCTATTAAACATCAAATGAGGTTATGATTTTACAAATTAAGCACCAAAACATCATGTTATACAACAAATTTCACAGAAAAAGTAGTTCAATACACAGTAATGCTATGTACTAATTACTGTATTTACGAATTTAGCACCAAAATATCATGATGTATTGAAAACATTGACTACAAAAATGCGTTGGATAATCCAGAACGTTGGATAAGCGAGTGTTGGATAAGTGAGACTCTACTGTATAAGTATTAAATAATGGGGAGAGATGTAAAGAAGTTCTCGTTTTCGTTATCAGCCCTATTCACAACTTCCAATATGGCAGGAATAGTAGTTCAACAATATATGGAGAGCCAAAAGTTTCCCACCTCTGTTTTACTATGTTGACCCTGTCCCCAACAAGTTGCCACAATAATGTTAGACAGCATCATGGAGAGAAACCACACATTTGTTTCCATACATTTCCACACAGTAAACTAGTCAACACTTCTTGCATGGAGTACCTGCAAAAATAGGTCATACCATACCATAAAGCCATACCATGACTTCATGATCCCATGTCCATACTGTGAGAAGTAGCACTCAACCACTTTGCCAGATATGTGAACATGCTTGGAAAATGCAAGCAGTATTATGTTAAAGACCCACCTTCGTAACAAGCTAAAACAAAAGAAAGAAAAAAGATGTACAATTATTATACAATTAATATTAGAGCATCTCTTCTAAAATTATCACTAATATTAATTCTTGTAAATTAATCAATTAGATCAGTAGTTCCCAGTTGGTTCTTCAGGTATTTTGAGACCTTATGAGATGGGCAAAATTGTTTGTCCTATGACAGTTTGATTTCACTTCAGGCACTGAGCCTGCTGGATCCAATTACATAACTTAGATCTATTTCTGAAAGGGCTCCATGCCTGAAGTGAGATCAATCTGTCATACGAGGCAGCATCGACAACATGGGAGGCTTCCCGGGTTACATAAAAAACAATGAGAGGAAGCCGGGCAGCAACGCTTTCCTCCGTGGGATGATGTAAGGGGTGATGTGGGTGATGCGGTGCATGATCCATGGTGGATTCCATCACTATCACCCTGATCACTGACTTCAATGTGATGAGGTCCTTGGACTTCAGCTTCCACAATTCCTAACAGCTGGTAAGAGGGCTGGGATTTCTGTAAGTTGAAGTCCAAACGAACAGGAGAACCAAAGGTTGGGAAACACTTATTTAGATTAAATTATCAATCCTGCTGTTTTACCTTCTTAAATCCACCCATCCCATTGCTAAACAAGGGGCAAGAATGAATTCTGGCAAATAGGGCACCCCAAAGCTACCATGTAAACAGGTGGCTCCCTATTCAACTAGCTAATTGACAGTACAGTTTGCACTGAAGTGCCAAAGAACACCCGTAAACTCTGTATCAAACCATCTTCTTTGGTCCACTATGTGCTGTACAACAGAGAGCAATAAACTATGACCAGTAGATTGTTCATGCCATACATAGGTATAAGCCAATCTTACACGTGTTTATGTGGGGTTTTTAAAATTCTTTTCCTCTTTCTACATTACAACAACCAATGCATCTTTCTTGAATGACCGTATAGCCAAATGAAGCTCCCTCCAAGACCATGCTGTGCCTGAGGTGAGTGTAACGGATCTTGTCTACCTTACAGGGTTGGTGAGTGGTCTGCCTTGCAGAGCAGGTGTGTGGTAGGACTTGCTTGCAAAAGCTCAGCAGAGCAAGAGTGAGGAGCAACCAGGTAGCCATTACAGTAAGTGCAACCTGATTGGCTGATGCAAATGGAGAAGAGTTGCTTAGCAACTGGAGATGGGTGGAGCCAAAGTGACAGTTGGAGCTATGCAGCAGAAGAAGTTTTCAGTTTTGGAATTCAGTCAGAGAGTTGGTTTTTGAAGTGTGGAGATAGAGATAAGCTTTGGGGACTGTGCTTTTAAAAGGAAGCTTCTTTGAGGAATATAGTTAAAAGCCTTCAGGAAAGGAAGTGCTGAGAACTATATTGTGACTCTATAGTCTAGAGCAGGGGTCCTCAAACTTTTTAATCCGAGGGCCGGTCCACAATCCTTCAGACTGTTGAGGGGCCGGATTATCATTTGAAAAAAAAATACAAACAAATTCCGATGCACACTGCACATGTCTTATTTGGAGTGCAAAAACAACAACAAGAACAATGAAAGAACAATACAATATATAGAAATAAAAACAATTTTAACCCAACATACATTTATCAGGATTTCAATGGGAAGTGTGCTCCTGCTTCTGGCCAATGAGATAGTCAAGTTAATTAGGATTGTTGTTGTTGTTGTTGTTGTGTGCCTTCAAGTCATTTCAGACTTTGGGCGAGCCTAAAATGTATTTATTTATTATTTATTTATTTGCTGCATTTATTTACTACATTTGTATCACACCCTTCTCACCCCAAAGGGGACTCAGAGTGGCTTAGAAATTATATGTACATACAATATATTATATTATTATCATAGCACAATATTAGCATTATATATTACTATATTGAACTATACCACTATACTGTAATATTATTAGTAATATTATATGTAATATAGAATATATAATAAATATTATTATATGGTATTATTATTAGTGTTATATTGTATTACATTATAATATTATTATTATTATCAATATTATATGTATATACAATATATTATATTATAAAACTGAAGGCGGGGGCCGGGTAAATGAACTCGGAGGGCATCCGGCCCCCGGGCCTTAGTTTGGGGACCCCTGGTCTAGAGTATTGGCATTAAATCCCAGGAGAAAATGGATTTAAAAGTTTAAAATTGCCCTGTATGTGTTCCCTGCGTCAAGGAACATATTTCCACAGAATCCAAGTTATAAAACCATCCTTTGTAAAAGAAGAGCGTAACTTGTTATTGAAACCGCTACGCTTCATTACTGTTCAAATACAAATAAGCAACAACTTCTTATTTTCCTCACATAAAGTGTCTCGTGTGACTCTCTCAATATCCTAACATAGAAGAGGCTCCTGAATAAAACATTGGTGGCAGCATTAGTAGAGGTAGGGAGTTTGAATCCTTCCATATTTTGGTGGCAGCTGAAACCAAAGTCTCTGCAACTTTGGCAATTCTGAAAAATCCTCTAAATTATATATTTTTGAAAGAAATCCTCTATAGTGAATACTGATGTAAATTAATAATAATTTTAACTGATTTATATTGCACTGTATAATTTTTATATATGCGTTTTATTGTAAGCCGCCCTGAGTCCCCTGTTGGGTGAGAAGGGCGGGATATAAATATTGTAATAAAATTAATAAAATAAATAAATAGTGAGCAAGGAGAAAAACATTTGAAAAGTATCTATCTGGCTATGTTCTGTAGCCATCTGCTGAGACCTACAGATGACTCTGTCAGACTCCAGTGGATAATTCGATCATTTCACACCTGCCTGTGGGAGCAATTCCCCTGCCACTACTCTCTACCATATACACGGAATAGATATAGGGGTGAGGAGGAATGGTCAAGTGAAGCATAATTCTGGTTTCAGCCATACAGGATTCTGCATTAAGCCATAGATTATTTTGTATGTATGTGTGTGTATGTATGTATGTATGTATGTGTGTGTGTATATATATACACACACACACACACACACACACACACACACACACACACACACACACACTGTACTCTTATTCATATACACATTCATGCCTGTAACTAGTAAGTATGATTACTTACAGCTGTGCTCCTGAATATAAGCAATGAGCTCACAGGGCTGTAGAGTTAGAAAAGAAGAAAAGGGGTCACATGTTATCTCACAAATAATATTTTATAGGATATTTCTCGTGGCATAAGGGCTGTGTTGTAAATACATACCGAAAAGGAAGCAACACCCTTTTCACCCTTAATACCCTGAAAGGAAAGAAGAAAAAGAATGGGTAATTTTTTGAAAATTCCTAAGAACGTGTAAAGTTACAAATGCTAAGAAATTGAAAGGGGGTGCAACTGTTGCAGAGTATAAGTATTTAGTAAAGCAATTTGAATTGTTCTGTTATTTTATGTCGCATGAGATGCTATAAATGTGTATAATTTATGAGGCAATATAAAGTAGAAATTTGTTTTGAAACTATGCAGCTAGGTAACAGTTAGGGACCCTTATTGGTATTTGCAAGTGTTTTATTAACACCAGGCTCAGAGAATTCATGGAACTTTTATCATTGCAATACCAAGAAGTTTAAATGAATATCTTTCTTCTATACACATAATGAAAGTGAAAATCTGTTTGTGTGTATGTGGCAGGGGTGTCCTCTGGCCTCCGCAAACAGGCTATAGTTCCCACTGCTGAGGAGCCACCAAGTCACTCCCTCCCAAGACATTGCAGGTTACAGCGAGCACATTCCAGAGTTTCTTTCTCTCTCCATTTGCATGACTCCGCCCACTGCCTCTAACTTAATCGTTTCCTACCCTTTCCTATGGCACACAGCAAACACAGGACTTGATCAGCAACTGAACATACTAGAGAGAGAGGTTTGGGGAAAATTTATCATGACTTATAAGAGTTGTAGGGACTGGGATGTATAGTTCATCTGGAATCTAAGAGCACTCTGAACCCCACCAATGATGGACCTGAAGCTAACTTGGCACACAGATCCAACATGGCCAACTTTGCATACTGGGTTTGGGTGTGATTGATGATTGACCTTGACATCCAGGAGTTATAGTCCGTATTTAGAGAACACTGAACCTATCTGATGATGGATCTGGACGAAACTTGGCACACAGACCCAACATGGCCAACTGGGAATACTGGTGGACTTTGGGGGTGAGTGACCTTTAACTCTAGGAATTATAGTTCACCTGTGTTCCATGAGCCCTCTGAACCCCAGCAATGACGTATCTGGACCAAACTTGGCATACACACACAATACTGCCAACTTGACATGGTGATGAACTTTGGGGTGATTGACCTTGGCACCAGAGAGTTATAGTTTACCCGTAATCAGAGAACACTAAACCCAGCAAGTGACAGATCTGGATCAAACTTGGCACACAGATCCAACATGGTCAACTAAGGATTGACCTATGATTCTTCAAATTGTAGTTCACCCACATCCTGATGCATTTTCTAAAAACATTTGTTCATAAAAAAAACAAAAGGAAAGACTGGCTTTTTTCAAATAAATAGCATTACACATCAACAAACTAATGTTACCAAACTTCCCAAAACAAACAAGGTCTTTCTCAAATAACCCGGGCATCGCCTGGTACCCAAGTTAGTATGTAATAAAAACACAAGAAAAAGTAGGAGCAAGTAACCCTTATTCCTTATAAGGAAGATGGTTCTTATTCCATAATAAAAAGATTGTTATAATTTCATCTTGACCCACAGTGAAATATAGGGACACCAGAATTGTGTTAAGATGGCAGTGGCTCAACATTGGTAGGCAGGTTGTTATTAATTTGGTCTACTTAGTACTTACAGGTATCTACAGAAGGATGGCAAATTACCTTTCCTATCCATTGTCACTGAAACAGTAAGAGGACGGATACAACTTGGTTTCTGTTGTCCCAGAGACCTGGATCCAACTCTCTTAATAACACCATGCATCAAAATTTTCTGTTCCTGATTTGAAAGTATTATTCCTGTTGAATTGTGCGATTCTTACTGTAAAAGTAGTTGTCATGCCCCAGAAAGTTGGTTTTTGTGGCTGCCACAAATTATGTGGAATTGGTTGAGACTCTACAAGATATCCATTGAAAAACTAGAGCAAAATGTACTGCAAGATTTCCCTCCCACAAAAACAAAGTTTTTGCAGATTAATAAACTTTTCCTAAGTTTTAATGATAGAATCAATTAGGAAATTTCACATAAAACCCAGGAGCAAAAAATGTGTTACGTAGTGTAATTTTTAGTGTTTGATGATAGAATACATAGAATCATAGTTGGACGAGACCACAGGGCCATCCAGTCCAATCCACTGCCAAGAAGGAGGAAATCATATTCAAAGCACCCCCAACAGATGCCCATCCAGTCTCTGCTTAAAAAGATGTTTAAAATATCTTTAACATTATCTGCTGAAAAGTGCTTGTGCTTCACCAAACTTTAAATGCTCATAAAGTTTATGCTGAATCTGTGACTGGTTAACGTACCCTGCGTCCTGGAGGACCTCGATTTCCTGGTGTCCCCTTCATACCAGAAGCACCTGCAGGACCAAGAAGGGGTCGGGGGGGGGTTGAAAAAATATCTAGCCACACCTTTTGAGCACACAGGACAGGTGAATGGTGTCAATAATGATATACAGTAAGCGATCTGATGTAATAACAGTAATGAGTTAGTACTTA
The DNA here is from genome assembly GCF_035594765.1 of Anolis carolinensis. Lineage (NCBI taxonomy): Eukaryota > Metazoa > Chordata > Lepidosauria > Squamata > Anolidae > Anolis > Anolis carolinensis. Next base: position 69,577,672 of record NC_085846.1, read on the forward strand.
TGAATGTTTGAAAAATCCTCTTAATCTTGAATTCCTTGTGCTTGGAATCTGTGCAATTCATGTTACGCAGCCAGGGGGAATTTGGTCGTGTTTCTGATCCTCCATTTTCTATATTCCACGTCTATTCATTTGTACAGGAAACAACTGTAAATTACAAGGTGTTGAGACCCACTGTTTAAAACAGTGGTTCCCAACCTTTTTTTTTGACCAGGGACCACTTGACCAGGGACCGCTCTCCAACATTAATACCAAAAGGGTTACGAATCAGTTTTTGGTCAATTTAATTTAGATTTGTTTTGTTTGGGGTACTGATTCAAAAAAAAAATGCATTGGACAGATCACATCAGCTCTAATTTCTGATACAGAACATATGCTGTCCAGTAGTCACCATCTGCTTGCCCACAGAAAACCCTATTTAGTAATCTAGAGCTGATGTGGTCTATCCAATGCAATTTTATGAATCAGCACCCCAAATAATCCCAGGAATAGACCTAAAAATGAAAACACCAAGAAATTTTTTTTTTGGTTGGACTGTATTATTATCCATAGTAGTAATAACGAGGCCGCAGACCATATTTTAGTTCTTGTAGAGAAATGTTTTGCATCTTACCCTCTAGTGATTTAAGCAATTTCTATGCTGCCTTTCAACCAAGTTTCTCTACCTGGAAATTAGTCCCCTATTCCCCCTTTCTAAAATATTCTCCAATTCTGATTTTCTTTGGGGAAATCTTACCTTATTATCTTTCATAATTATCTTTCCTTCTTACTAATTTCCATTGCTTTTTTCTTTGCTTAGGTACTCCTTATAGGTTCTCCTCTCCTCATTAAATACTGGATTTAAACTTCCTACATAGGTCGCAGCCATGGAGGTGTTTTTTTGCTCCATCCCTGCCTTGTATCTCTTCCAGATCGCAAGGAGACTCGTTCTTATAGTGTGTCTATTGAAATCTTTATTGGTCTTTTCTTTTTCGTACCACAAATGTGTTGGATTATGGTTGTATGTGTATGAAATGTAAATCAAGTGTTTTCTGCTGTTAAGCAAGAGTGTGTGTTTCAGTAATGAAACAGTTAACAGCAGGCTAGTTTTGACTGACAGCCTGTTGTGATTGCTCTGACCTATCAGGCATGATTTCGGCCTTTGGAGGTCGGGAACTTCCTTCGGACTGAGGAATGTTCTTAATCTCTGAGTGTGTTGAGCTGTGCTTGCCGAGTGAAGAGGCTGTAAAGAGAATGCCAGCTCAGAGCGATGGCTTTTGCTGTGCTTTGTAAATATGTAGATATTGAAATAAAAGTTTGGACTTCAGACTACACATGTCTTAGAGTCTAACATTGGAGAGGAATTGGTGAGGCGGTCGATTCACCAATTCATCAGGGTGCTGGTGTGCAGATGATTGATGGAGCTTGAAGAAACCCACCCAGCACGCACCCTGAGACCCCCACGCTGTCAAAATGCACATGCCATCCAAATCTTAAATGATATCCTTCTAGTTAAGTAAAGTATGGCTTTCTAATCTATTCCACTTCTTTATCCAGCTAAAGCCTGCAGCTTCATAGTAATACCTGAAGTACCTAAGTAATGCTTGAGACTCCCCACAGATACCAAATTGCATGGATGCTAAAGTTCCCTTACTTACAATGGCATTGTAAAATGGTGTTTCTTATGTAAAATGGTAAAATAAAGAATTGCCTTTTTGATTATATATATATATATATATATATATATATATATATATATATATATATATTCAAGCCATGGATTGAGAATTCATGGTTAAGGAGTGCTGATACTATGAATTTAAAAAGGAAAGTCGTCATATGATTTAAAGTACCATTTTTGATTTCTTGATTTTAACTTTTTATTTAGGTTTCTATTTTGTACCTCTTAATAGGTAATCAAAATATTTTTAATATACTTGATTCATTTTTTTAAACATGTTAGGTGTACAAACATGAAGTTCTTCTGGTTGAATGACAGTTTATATTATTTTAAGTGAGCAATAAACAAAAATAAATAAATAACCCATGCTAATATTTTGAACACTGAGTAGAAAGGAGCAATTTTGGTTGAAACTATATGAAACAATTTCTACAAATAAATTGTACAAACCCATTAAATCTATTATTAAATTAAGCTTTAAAAGACAAATAAAATAACTTGGGGAAGAATTGGCTTATTCAATCATCTCTTTGGTTGCTTACAACCAAGCACCAGACCAAAGTGGCTAATAAGTATCAGCCAAGCATCCTCTCATAAACCCCTAAAGTTTACAAAATTTATGTTTTGATGTCAAAGGTCCCACAATCCTCCATTCTCATAGCTATTGGATGAAGAGCTAAAAGAATTTTAAACAAACCGCTATTTTTTTCACTTTGCATTTGGCACAATTACGTGTTTCTACCTATTGTGTAAAAATCAGTGTAGAACCCCCCCCCCCCCACACACACACACACACCTTCCCTCCTCCTCATAGCTGGGAAGGCACCAAGGAAAGATTGTAAACAGCTTGGGTTGCTCTAAAAAACTGAGTTAAGATAAAACATAAAGTTTCCACTTGCCTTTTGCCCACGAATCCCTTTTGGTCCATGTTCTCCTGGAATTCCAGTGTCACCAACATCACCCTAAGTAAAATATATTTTAAAAACTACCAATGTTAAAAACAAGAAAAAATGATTATTTGGATTTTCTACTTATGAATCAAATTCAAATACATATAGCAGGCTTGTACATTTCAGGAGAATTGCTATCTGTTTCTGCTTGCTTAAATCCGGAAGCCCCGTCCCTTTTTTTGTGAGCCTCCTGAAAATGGGCATGCTCCCAAATGGGCATTTTTGTTCCACAAATGGAAAAAAAAGGCCCACTGGCAGCAATGGACAGACGTCCCAGTCTCCTCTTCCCCTCTGTTTTAGGACTAGAGCAGTGGTTTTCAACCTGGGGTCCCTTGATGTTTTTGACCTTCAACTCCCAGAAACCCTAACAAATGATAAACTGGCTGAGATTTCTGGGAGTTGTAGGCCAAAAACATCTGAGGGCACCAGGTTGAGAACCACTGGGCTAGAGGGATGAAAATCACCACACTTGGAGGACACATCTACCACTTTTAGCCAACCAAGTTTTATAACTCTTTCTGGGATTGTTTGTTCTTATATCCTTCATTAAGAACTGGATTTAAAGCATCAGAGTTAAGATACCACTCTTTCTGCGATGCTTTGTCCTTATATCCTTCATTAAGACCTGGATTAAAAGCATTACAGTTAAGATACCACTCTTTCTGCGATCCTTTGTCCTTATATCCTTCATTAAGACCTAGATTAAAAGCATTACAGTTAAGATACCACTCTTTCTGGGATCCTTTGCCCTTATATTCTTCATTAAGAACTGGCTTAAAAGCATCAGAGTTAAGATACCACTCTTTCAGGGATTGTTTGTTTTTATATCCTTCATTAAGACCTGGATTAAAAGCATCAGAGAGGCTCCCAGAGAAACCCGGTGCAAAGAGCACATGGTGCTCCTGAAAAGCAGAGGAGGAGCCAAGATCGGCTCTCGCTTACTTTCATGTCAGGCGGGTTTTCGTACCGGGAGGGCCTTTCCTGTTATGTGCTCCCAAAGGTACCAAAAGAAAACAGATCCACGCAGAACTCTAATGGCTAGCAACAAAAAAGTGGCTAACAGTATCAAATATAGAGTGAATAAATACAAATAGACTAGTGAAATTGTTCAGGGTACAGCCACTACAACAGTTCTATAAACCACAAATCCCATCTGAAATAAAACAGTATTGATCGTTTTAAAATCTAGGGGGAAGAAGTAAAGACACATCCATCATTGTGGTGCCATTATTGAAAAACCCATGTCTAGGGAAATCCCCTGCTCTATTTCAAATGGCAAGGAAACCTGAGTATTAAAGCAGAATTGATTGAGAAGGGAGTTTTACATGGGGAAAAAAGATTCTTCAAGTCACCTGCCTGGATCCAGGACCTTAGAAACCATTACTTTGTTTTGATGATGGCATGCTTTCAAGTCATTTCTGGCTTATGGATATTCTATCAGAGAGTTTTCTTGAGAAGATTTGTTCAGAAGGGATTTGCCTTTGCGTTTAAGAGAGTGAGGTTTATTCAAGGTCACCAAGTGAATGTCCATGACGGGTGGAGATTTTGGATCATGATGGTCATAATCTATTGTTTAAACTACTATGCCACACAGGCTCTCCATTACTTTGTACCAATTTTCAAAAGAAAATATGTGGTCAATACAGCTATTCCAAAATGCATGTCATATGTTCTCTGCAGTCCACTTCAGTGAAAAGGCCCATAGGAATGTCCTAGCTGCAGTATTTATTTATTCATTATTTATTTTATTACAACATTTATATCCCGCCCTTCTCACCCGAGAGGGGACTCAGTACTTAAAGTACTCTTTGTCACGCTTCCAGAAAAATTCTGCCATTAATCCACCAGGAGAGAAAGACAAGACTAGATGAATTTTAGGTAATCTGATAGCTATTGCAGTCTCTGGCATTTATAACATGGTGACCTAAATTAACAAAAGGCCATGCAAGCATCATTAAATAGGATCAGAGAATACAGGAAGTTAGAGCTGAAAGGCATCAAATTCCATGTGAAAAGAGGGTTGTTGTATGTCTTTCGGGCTGTGTGGCCATGTTCCAGAAGCATTCTCTCCTGACGTTTCGCCCACATCTATGGCAGGCATCCTCAGAGGCCTCTGAGGATGCCTGCCATAGATGTGGGCGAAACGTCAGGAGAGAATGCTTCTGGAACATGGCCACACAGCCCGAAAGACATACAACAACCCTGTGATCCCGGCCATGAAAGCCTTCGACAACACATGTGAAAAGAGACTGCAGTAATCCATGTGAAGGATAAAACAGCTTTGCAAAAGGATGTCAACAAAACAGAATTTGGGGGCAACTGATGCAAACAAATGGACCAAGACCCAAGTGAATGCAGAATTCTTAGATTGTTTTTGAGCATAAAAATATCGAGTTTTTAAAAACGATTTTGGAATATTTACAGTTTGTATACATTTTTGTTTGCATTGGTGATTTTATATGTAATTCAATGAAAGTTAATCTAAAATATACATATTTGGCAAGTATCTCCCCTAGCACAAAGTGTCTCGAATGTTAGTTTAATTAATATTTTTGGATGCTTTTTCCCACAGTATATAAACTTGACTGTAGTTTTATAAGGAAAGTCCATTGCAATTTTTAAGTATGATTTTTTTAAAGTATGAGATTGAGCTCATGTATTGGTTGACATTTTGGCCCCTTACTTTGCATTATCTGATTCGGATCATTTGCCCTCCCAGAAGGATGAAGTGATAAACTATGCTATGAAAGCTCTGCATTGAAGCATGAAGTAGGAGAGGGGAAGGCATGAGAGAGTAATAAATCAAAGCTACATGCCATTTCAACTGTCTTCCAATGTTCCTTAGTCAAGAATTTAGTACTTTGAAAGTACAGGCAGTTCCCGAGTTACAAACATCCGACTTACAAATGACTCAGATTTAGGAATGTGATTGAGACAACAGCAAGTGAGAGAAATCTACCTCTTGGAAGGGAAACTGTCTCCTGAAAGAGTTATCATACAATTATATATAAATTCAACTGGAAAACAAACCTACAGCATTTATCTTGTTCATAATTTGGGGATTGCTTGCACTTTGCCTTTCTTATATTGATACTATGGTGAATCTAAGTGCGTGTGCATGTATTTTCAAGTTGCCTGTCAACTTATGGAGATTTAGCTCTATGTTGGCTTATGCAATTTAATACCAATATTTTAGAAGTTATTTATTTATATTAACACTTAATTGTAATTATTAGTACGAACGGACCTGATTGGGATCAGGCTTTCAGAGAATAGCACAGGGCAATAATAGTTTTAGAATATGTGCAATGACTACAGAACAGCCTTAGACTACGATTTCTGATATTGAATGTAATGTTTTTAAATGTTTAATATATATTAATTTTAATTCAATTTATTTTAAGCTTATGTGTTGTATATGTTTAAGGCATTGAATAATTGGCATATATAAGCTGCCTTGAGTCCCCTTCAGGGTATAGAAAGGTAGGGTATAAATAGGGTAAATAAATAAATCCCTTATCTAGAAATCTGAATTACTATAAGATCCAAAATTATCCACTTGAGATAGAGACAACATTTTCTCAACAGTGCATAAGGAGACACTTTTCATTTCTGATGGTTCTGTGTGCACAAATTTTGTTTCACGCATGACATTATTTTTTAAATTGTATAGATGTGTATAAAATGTGTAGAAAACATAATGAATTTGATGTTCATGGGTCCCATCTTCAAGATATCTCATTATGTGTGTGAGTATACAAATACAGGTATTCCATAAGCTGCCCCAAATATGAATCCTTAAACATTTCTCATCCCAAGCATTTTGAAAAGGAAATTTTTAGTGGGTTAGTGAAGAGAAATGAAATCTTGATCAATAGGAGCACCCACGGGTACTTTTTTGAGATGGGAAATTCTCCAGTCTTTCTCATTGGGTCATGGTTCTTAGAATAGGAAAGGGCAAATCTTTGGGACTGGATTTGATCGGATTTTTCCTTTAGAGCAGTGGTTCCCAAACTTATTTGGCCTACCGCCCCCTTTCCACAAAAAAATATTACTCTGCGCCCCCTTGAAAGGGGTGTGTGGCTTAGAGGGGTGGGCGCGGCTCCTGCTCAAGACGGCGGGGCTGAGCCTCTCCCCTAGTCCAAGATGCAGGGCTGGGAGGGGGAGGTGAGCAGGGCCACAAATGGGAGGCCAGGACTGGGATGGGCAGAATTATGAGCTCTGAGGCAGGGCTGAGTTTCTATCCCTGTCCTGCAGTGCCTGCCAGGACACAGGAGGCGTGGCTAGAGGAGGGGGCGGGGCCTCTTCCCAAGTGCCTGATGGGGTTGAACCTCTATACCCCACCTCCGTGTTCTAACAAGCACCTCAGGGGAGGTAAACAGAGGCTCAGCCCTGTCATACCCCAGCTACCTTTGGCTTCTGAACCTGATCCAGAAATGAACTTTGACCAGGTTGAAGCTTATTCTGACCTTTTGACCAGTTCTCTGAGCTCCTTTCAGTTACAGCTGCCGGCTGTTGATAGTTCAGATGCTTCCTTAATTGGGAGAGATACTGGAGATGTTTGACATCTCGAGGGGATTGTGGATAAGAAGATTCCCTTGGGAACCTTTGGGGAGTTTGGTCTCCCTTCGTTGGGATCTGATCTTCGTTCCATAAAAGTGCCTTGCACTGCAAACACTTTGTGGTGTCAACGTAGCGTTTTCCTGAGAACATTTCACCGACTCCAGTTCCCTGATTTTACCAAGCCAAGCCTCTTGTTTCTGGCAGCCAAGCCAAGCCGCGACTCCCGATTTAAACCAGAGTAAATTCACTTCCTTGCCTTGTTCCTGAATCAAGTTTGATCTTCGCTTCATCTTGTTCCTGCTTTGATATCCACAATCTCCTAGTGACTGGGGACCTTGTTATTCAGCCTTGCTTCCTTGTTGTTCCCCACTCAAACTTCCCAACAGTTTGAGCGTGTTTCGGTTTTGGACTTTGGACAATAATATTGGACATTTTCCTTCATCTTTTTGGACTTATTCATACCTTTTCACAAAGGACTATTTCTCACTCATCCATTCTGCTTATGCATTCCTGAATTTATATTTGCTTTAATAAAGATATTATATGATTATTGGTCTCTGTCTAGTTTCCAGTGTTCACGCTGCCTTGGGGTGCAACAAGCCCTGTCTCACGCTCTTGGGAAGAGGCCCCGCCCCTAGCCCCACCCTTTAGTCCTAAAAGGCGTCTCAGGAGAAATATAGAGGCTCAGCCCTGTCTCGGGCTCTTGGAAGGAGGCCCCACCCCCTTCCCTAGCCCCTCCCTTTAGTCCTAAAAGGCCTCTCAGGAGAAGTATAGATTCTCAGCCCTGTCTCAGGCTCTTGGGAAGAAGCCATGCCCACTCCTCTAGCTCCACCCCCTGTGTCCTAATAGGCGCCTAAGGTGCTCAGCCCTGTCTTTGGCACTTGGGAAGAGGCTCCGCTCCTTTCTTGGCTCCGCCACGTCTCCTAATAGGTGCCATCACCGCCCCCCTAGATCGCTGCAGCGCCCACCAGGGGGCGGTAGCGCCCACTTTGGGAATCACTGATTTAGAGCTTGGAGAGAGGGTCAACATGTTCAGATTTCCTAGAATCAGATAGATCAGGGACAAGCTAGATTAGCTTGCCTCTGGGGCTGGATGCTTGACTTTAATGTGTTGGTATAAAGACAAGGGAACACTTGCTTGAGCTCATACTGTACTTAGCAGCGCTGTTATAGATCTGGATTAAATAGGTAATAAAATGGTTCTTAGTTTATCCATATATTTTGGGTATCTGTCATTGGGTGGGTTAAATAAAATAAAGGTTAATCAAATAACTATTTCCTTCCTTGCATAGAAAAGAGAGACAAAAAGAGAAAGAAGTGGGGCTGTGGGCCCTGGAGAAAACATCTTAATGAGAGATAGATTTTAAGTATAGATAATTCATTAGACGTGTTCTCAATTGGCTCCTTATTAAAGACAGAAATAAATGAGTGCAACCCCAGATAGAGGAGGGCATAATGAATTGATACTATCATAGGCCTTCAGTTTATACTGGGAAACACTGACACATAGCAACAATTGTATACAGGACTGGACAGAATTTCCAGACTGGGTTTATTCCCCAGACAGGTTCTTGATGTACTTTTTCAATTAACAGGCTGCCAAACAGCTACTTCTGCACCACAAACAAACCATTCATCGGCCGTCAAACACTATTTCCACTCTTTTGTGGATATAGTTACCAGATCATTGAAACACAGTGAAAACATTGGAGTAGTAATGCAGCTTGTCTTATTTTAACCTTGTTGGAAGTACATTACCTCCTGTCCTATATCTCCAGGAAATCCTTTCTGGCCCTGCAAATTACAAAAAGATTGAAAAACTAAGATTTATTTATGTCTATATGTTTTCTAAGGCCCCTTCCACACTGTCGCATAAAATCCAGATTATCTGTTTTGAACTGGATTATACGGCAGTGTAACCTCATATAATCCAGTTCCAAGCAGATAGTGTGGATTATCTGCTTTGATCATCTGTATTACATGGCAGTGTAGAAGGGGCCTTAGACAGTATTGTTATAAGCCCTCTTGGGTTCTATTGTTGAGGTAAAGCTGGTGCAATTATCAAATAAATAAAGAAATAATGGATCAGGGGAGATGGTAGTATGCGTAACAGTCAGTTAATATGCAGTGGTTTTTTTAAAAAAAAATAACGCAAGAGCAAATCAAGACAGGCAAATCTACTGAAACAACAAACTCAAATAAAAGTTAGCTTTCTTAGTGCATCTCTGCTGGGTTATGTCTCTCTACACCAATGGTTCCCAACCTTTTTTTGACCAGGGACCACTCTCCAACATTAGTACCAAAAGGGTTACAAATCAGTTTTTGGTCAGTTTTAGATTCAGTTTGTTTATTTGGGGTGCTGATTCAGAAAAATTGCCTTGGATAGACCACATCATCTCTAGTTTCTGATACAGAACATATGCCATCCAGTAGTCACCATCTGCTTGCCCACAGAAAACCATATTTAGTAATCTAGAGCTGATATGGTCTATCCAATGCAATTTTCTGAATCAGCATACCAAATATGCGCAGAAACAGGACTAAAAACGAATACAGCAAGAATTTTTTTTGGTTAGGCTGTTGTTCTTTGTAGTAATAACAGTGAGGGCCATATTTTACTTCTTGCCGACCAGAGGTTGGGAATCACTGCTCTACACCCGGCATGCATGCATTGGCTGGAATACTGCTAGTGACTTACATACATATGCATTATATGAAGTTTGTCAGTTCCTTTTTGGACAGGGGGTGGAAAGCTTATCTCTAGCCTTTGCATATTACTCAAAAGCTTTCCACTACCTGGCAGTTGCCAAATCCCAAGAGGGGCTTATCAGAGGGAAGAGGGTAGACAGACTTGGCAATTCATACCATGAAAATCCAGCTATTCTAAACATCTGAGTGATTATATAGATTATCTGCTTTGATAATCTGGATTATATGGCAGTGTAGAAGGGGCCAGAGACCTCCTTCCTGGGATGGTTTAGATCAGGGGTCCTCAAACTACGGCCCGGGGGCCACATGCGGCCCCTGGAAGACATCTATCCGGCCGCCACGGCAGTGGCTTCCTCCTCCTCCTCCTCCTCCTCCTCCGAGGAAGGTGCATGCCGCTGCTCCGTCCTTTCCCTGCACAAGCCTTTGCAGTCCTTTCTGACCTCTCCCTGCAAAAGGGTTTGCAGCCATTCCTGGCTCCTCCCTCTCTCTGCACAAGGCTTTCCCGCCTCCTTCCTTGCCCTGTGCCTGCCTGGGGTTGGAGTTGGAGTTTTGCCTGTGTTAACAAAGGTATTTTAATTATTATTTAATTTGTGGTGCACAAAGGCAGAAGAGGGCTGGACTAAATGGCCCAAGGGGTCTTTTCCAACCCTTGATATTATTTTTATTGTTATTATTACTAACATTGAGGCTGGGTGGCCATCTGCCAGGGGTGCTTTGCTTGTGGTGGGCAAAGGCAGAAGAGAGCGGACTAAGTGGCCCAAGGGATCTCTTCCAACCCTTGATACTATTTTTATTGTTATTATTACTAACATTGAGGCTGGGTGGCCATCTGCCAGGGGTGCTTTGCTTGTGGTGGACAAAGGGAGAAGAGGGCGGACTAAGTGGCCCAAGGGATCTCTTCCAACCCTTGATATTATTTTTATTGTTATTATTACTAACATTGAGGCTGGGTGGCCATCTGCCAGGGGTGCTTTGCTTGTGGTGGGCAAAGGCAGAAGACGGCGGACTAAGTGGCCCAAGGGATCTCTTCCAACCCTTGATATTATTTTTATTGTTATTATTACTAACATTGAGGCTGGGTGGCCATCTGCCAGGGGTGCTTTGCTTGTGGTGGGCAAAGGCAGAAGAGGGCGGACTAAGTGGCCCAAGGGATCTCTTCTAACCCTTGATATTATTTTTATTGTTATTATTACTAACATTTAGGCTGGGTGGCCATCTGCCAGGGGTGCTTTGCTTGTGGTGGACAAAGGCAGAAGAGGGCGGACTAAGTGGCCCAAGGGATCTCTTCCAACCCTTGATATTATTTTTATTGTTATTATTACTAACATTGAGGCTGGGTGGCCATCTGCCAGGGGTGCTTTGCTTGTGGTGGACAAAGGGAGAAGAGGGCGGACTAAGTGGCCCAAGGGATCTCTTCCAACCCTTGATATTATTTTTATTGTTATTATTACTAACATTGAGGCTGGGTGGCCATCTGCCAGGGGTGCTTTGCTTGTGGTGGGCAAAGGCAGAAGACGGCGGACTAAGTGGCCCAAGGGATCTCTTCCAACCCTTGATATTATTTTTATTGTTATTATTACTAACATTGAGGCTGGGTGGCCATCTGCCAGGGGTGCTTTGCTTGTGGTGGGCAAAGGCAGAAGAGGGCGGACTAAGTGGCCCAAGGGATCTCTTCTAACCCTTGATATTATTTTTATTGTTATTATTACTAACATTTAGGCTGGGTGGCCATCTGTCAGGGGTGCTTTGCTTGTGCTTTTAGTGGACAAAAGCAGATGGGGGTTGGACTACATGGCGCAACCCTCTTTATTATTTTCATGATGATGATGATTATTATTATTATTAACATTGAGGCTGTATTTGTTACCGTTTGGTTTTTTAAACTTCAAAGTAAGATGTGTGCAGTGTGCATAGGAATTTGTTCACAGTTTTTTTAAAAACAAAAAAAAACTATAGTCCGGCCCTCCAATGGTCTCAGGGACTGTGAACTGGCCCCCTGTTTAAAAAGTTTGGGGACCCCTGGTGTAGATGATGATATTCTTCCCCTCACATGTGCCAACTCTCCAGTGACAGGAATGGTCAGATCCCCCTCCATTGCCCTACACTCTAGTTGGAGGACTGGCTTTTAAGATGGGGTTTAGGGTAATTGTGGCTTGGCTGTGGTAATAGTGTCACAGTTACAAATGAGAACACAAAGCAGCCATGATGTCCCAGGTCCAACATTGTAACTGATTCAGCATGTATTTTAGTTGCATTTATTCCACCAAGAATTCTCTTATACTCACCTTAACTCCTTTATTTCCTGCCCCACCATAGCCAAGGGGACCATCAGCTCCCTGAAACAGAATAGTATTTACATTGTCATTCCATTTTCATCCCATCTTCTTTTTCATACACAGTGTTCTTTTGAGATAGTACTAAATGCAGAGGAATCAAAGGTGGATTTCTTGAGCAAGGAGAACATTGCAAGATACTTCTCCTAATTTCCTATATGGGCTGAGTTTTACTCAGACTCATAGGAAGAACAGATCAGTTGATTCTTCTCTTGAAGTAAATTCCTTTGTACTACAAAAATGGCAACAGGATTAAGACTGAAAGGTAAGCAGGAAAAATAAAATACAAACCCTCATTCCCCAAGATCCAGGTAGTCCGATCTCTCCTTTCATCCCAGGCTCACCAGGCTGGCCCTGTTAAATAAAGATAATAATAATAATAATAATAATAATAATAATAATAATAATAATAATAATAATAACAATCTGCCAACTGCAAAAGGCCACCCTACTGGGATCTGCATGCATCATCCAAAAATAAATCACACAGTCCTAGACACTTGGGAAGTGTTCGACTTGTGATTTTGTGATATGAAATCCAGCATGTCTATCTTGTTTGCTGTGTCATACAATAAAATAATAATAATAATAATAATAATAATAATAATAATAATAATAATAATAAAAACTTTATTTCTCTCTCACCCTATCTCCCCAATGGGGATTCAAGGCAGCTCACAACATACAGCAGCAAATATTCATTGCTGTAAAGTGCGACCAAAAAAAGCAAATAAACAAACCATAAATCAAATAATAACATATTAGACATCAACATCAGACATTACAGCAAAATAGACATCACACAATGAAAAATTCATGTTTTGACAAATAAACATTAAAAAAAAGACTTAAAAATTGAGATGGATCAGAATTAAACATTAAAATTTAACATTGATATTCTAGTTTAAATTGGTACTGTCTATGGAAGTAACAAGAATTATCATCTGAGATCAATATTAGAACAGTATCTCATATAACAACTAGGCTTGGGCCCGAATCAGTTTGAACAAAAATGATTTGTAATATTTTGTGGTCCACTTCATATAATTTCCTAAAACAGAACAAAGAGGATGGAAATGAAAACTTGATTAAAACGGATTAAGGGAGCCAGATTTATATTGGCTACTAGACAGGATGGAGTTAAGTCTGCAATATACCTGAGGCAGGGGTCTGCTGTGGGGCTCTTGGAGAAGATGCGTTTATTGCAGCATCTTTTTCTCTCTCCCCAGCAGCAGCAGTGTCAGTCCATTTCTTTTTGGAAAGTTTCCTATGCTCCTCCTTCAGAGAGGGCCATGCTGGGAACTCACTTTCCCAGCAGCACTTGCATGGGTGGGTATTAAAAAGTCTCTGAGTTCCTCTCGAAGCATGATGGGAATTGAAGTTTTTTTCTCTCTCTTTGTTTTTCAGCCAATAAAAAACCTTGCTGTGTCATGCTCTGATTGACTGAGAATAGACACAACCGGCAACTACAATTTGCAGAACCCTCTCTTGAGGTTGTCTTATTTTTAAATTGTTATGGTAAAAACTTAAAATAATTCTTTAAAAATCAGCAGATTGGTGAATTGTTTTGAAACTTGTCAGGCCTGCGGTTGTAAATGGGGTCTAAAACTGAGGTAGGTTTCATGCAGATAGGCCTTAAAATGTCTGAAGATTGAGCCTTTAAAGTTTCCCATTGGGACAAATCTTTGCCGAATGAAAATGGCAACACCCTCCCAATTTAATTTCACGGTAAACAAAATGAGGCTGTAAAAGGACTAATAACGACTAAGGCTCTTTCAGGCAGGGGGAAATCTTTTTTTATCCCACTGCTGCCACCAATTTGTAAAGGAGGGTAGCCTAGAAGACCCAATTAATAATGAATAGATGTCCCAAATAATAAAAGATAACTGCCACCGATTAGTGGAAATGCAGCCACCACTGTGTGGAGAGACACCCTTAGATTATAAAAGTGCTCAATCACCCAATAGCTCAGAGGAAGCCTTTTACTTTATTCGCTGTTAAAATGGTAGCGCAATTGTGCTGAGGGAGTCTATAGACGACAGAGGCTTTGATGTTGAAAGAACAATATCCAGTTTATTCAGGCACAGGCTTGGTGGTTACAAAAGATGTTTCACTTAGAGGTATTCTTATTAACAGTTACAATACTAGAATGAGATAAATCAAACTCTCTAAAGTATCACTTCTTTTACTTAAAGTAGTTAAAACGTCTTCCTCTGCTCCTTTTAAACTCTTACTCCAATGGATCTCTGTGAGTTCAGCTGGGATTGGTTCCCAAAGTCTGAAACTTGGACTATCCAGTGACTTCAAACCACAGTCACCCCTGTGATATACTATCACAGATTCTCTGTGCCTTTCCAGGACACAGACTACATTAAATAAGTCACCAAACTTATTTAAAACCAACTCAAAATGAACAATTGAGTCTCCTTGATCCCATCAACCTGGAATCAATCTTCCCTGTGCCTCATCACAGCACAGACTGAGGCTTCACTTTTAAAAAACCTCTTCACTTCTCCTCCCCTCAGATGGCTCCGCCCACATCTCCATGTCAACTGCCTCATAGGAGAGCCACTAAATGGCTGCCGCTGTCTCATACCTACCTAACCAAACCACAAGCACATAGTTAAACACAACAAACATGAATACAAAACTCATACTTCAATACAGAGGGACTAGCCAAAAATGGACCCCAAACTGGCATGCCTCTAATAACAACCTGGAAAACAACCTCTGATCAGTTTCAAAGTACTCTGCTTTAAAGATCTAAAAGATTTCTTAGAAAACTGCTGAGAACTGGAAAAGAAGGTTATTCTTTAAATGGGATATGATGCACAAAATCTCATGTTAGAATAAATCTGGTATAGTCTTAAAGGTGCTACAAGATTATTTATACAACAGAATATCATTGCTATTCCTTTGAAAATCGCTGAGGATTGGACAGCGATTTAAACATACTACTTTTAAAATTGAGTGAACATGGAGGGATAGAACAAAATGAAACTTCTTTATAGTTTTCTCCCTCTTAGAGCCCTTCCACACACCCATAATAGATCATATATGATATCAAGGCAGAAAATCCCACAATATCAGCTTTAAACTGGGTTATCTGAGTCCACACTGCCATATATTCCAGCTCAAAGCAGATAATGTGGGATTTTATTCAGTTGTGTGGAAGGGGCCTAAGTGATCTGTTATCCAAGCAAACAACTTTCTGGTTTTCACATTTTTATGATACAAGTATCTTCCAAAGAAATATCGTGATCTTTACCATTTAATGAGGCTGAGTCCTCATAACTATAAAAGTAAGTAAAAAGTAACAATTATATCTCTAAAGAATTAATATTTTTCTTCTTAAATTACAAGCACAATGTAGTTTAATCATGCATTTGTTATTGAAAGTAGTTACTGTACAAATAAGTGGTCATTTGTAAGTACAGTAGAGTCTCCCTTATCCAAGCTAAACGGGCTGGCAGAACCTTGGATAAGCGAATATCTTGGATAATAAGGAGGGATTAAGGAAAAGCCTATTAAACATCAAATTAGGTTATTTTACAAATTAAGCACAAAAACATCTTGTTATACAACAAATTTGACATAAAAAGTAGTTCAATATACAGTAATGTTATGTTGTAATTTTGAGATGTGCGAAATCAAAAGGATAATAGCGTTCCAACCTGCATGTTAACCCAGGAAATATGGACCAGAACCAAACATTTGGGAGAAGGGTGCAAGACTCAATTTAAGATACATTTTTCAGAGGTTCTGTTGTGATTATTTTTATAACCAAAGATATGACCTGGCATGTGGTCCAAATTCTAACATTCTTTCTCTTGTTATCAAAATTCCAGCCTGGTCATGACAGCTATTTTTATTGTGAGAAGTAAAATGAGCTGGGAGATGCCAAAACATACCTTACTCCCTTTGGTTCCCCAGTTCCCAGGAATCCCTGGTGGACCTGCTATTCCTGAGTGGCCCTGGAAGAAAAACAAAGAAATAAAGTAACACGATAGTAAGTGTCTAGGATTTTATGAGGCGCAATGTTATTTATTTTATCCCGCTCCCTAAGAATGTGCTGTTGGTACGTGCATTGCATAGCTTTGACATAACCGGGAATACTTCATTATTGAATTTCTGTCTGTTCTGCAGATGTTCAAGATAGGTAGGGAAAACAACTGTATTAAAGCAGCTTATACTGTGATCTGATATCCATCCACTAAAGGCCCATCCAGATAGTGTCTTTATCCCAGGAGCTTCTGCAGCAAACAGGAGGGTGGCTGTTTCCAGGAAATGGCTACAAAAGGCAAAAAGTGAGAATACCAGGTGTGGGAATATTGCGGTTTTTAGCCAAATATCTGGATGTTCACATGTCTGTATGTCCCTGCAATTGGAAATCACAGGATTTTTTTATCTAGGTTTGTTCCTGGGTTTTAGATGTTTGTTCCTTTTTGGTTGGATCCTAAAAGGAAGTTGACACTTGAATAGAAGGCAAAAACTTTATCCTGGGAAGAGGAACTTCATCCTTCACCTGTTTAATGAAGTTTGTGGCAGAAAAATGAAGTTCCTGGGGTGCAACAAGTACTTTCACATTAAGTAGTACACAACGAAACAGGAACAGACACTTTCAAACCAGGAACAGAATGCCATCGCTATTATAATTACTCAGACCTTGTTGTGTAGCTATCTGTGAAGACAGGTTTCATGGTGTACTTGTGTCAGGGAACGACAGGATGGGTTACTGGGTTATATATGTGGTTCCTCATTGGGTGTATGCTGACAACATGTGTACAATTTATTAAATGGCAAAAACTGAGTACTGGCTATTGGGACATGGATGTGCTGGAGAAGAAGGTAAATACTGAGAGCCAAAGTAATACAGGTGGATAATAGGAAAAGCCATGTATAACCCAGGAACAGCACCCTGTTGTTTGATGCCACAAGTACACAACCAAATCTGTCTGGACAGATGGCCAGTCAGCCAGGCTGTAAAAATAGTGGATAATGACAAAGTTCTGGTTTAAAAGTGTGTGTTCCTGTTTTATTGTGTACTACTGACTTGGGCAATAGTGGTCCTGCCCCATGACATTTATTTGTGTGAGAGATACTTCATAAAACATCTGGGGGACACAGTTTCTCTGGCCAGGACAAAGAACGGAACTTTTGCAGTGATCCGCATATCTGCATCTCCGAATCTCACCCATTTTTTTTAAAAAAAATAAAAATAAAATCTGAGGTTTCCAGTCCTGCGGCGGACATCTTGGGAACTTCTAACTCTTGGAACAAAGCAGCAAATCTGGACAACAGAGGCAAGAATGCCAGGACGTCTTCTGAAGTCCTGGGATTTTTTTGTCCCTGTTTAAAACCTGTGATTTAGTGCTGTCTGGAAGCACCCTAAATCAGTGTTTCTCAAACTGTGTGCCTCCAGAGGTTTTGAACTTCAACTCCCAAGAATTCCAGCCAGCTTACAAGCTGTTAGGAATTGTGGGAGCTGAAGTCCAAAACATGTGGAGGAGCACAGTTTGAGAAATATATGAGACAACAATAACTATGTGGACTGAAAAGTATGAAAAGCACTAGAATCAGGACAAAGAAAAGCCTGCTTGTCCATGGGTGTATCTAGATTGTAGAATCAATGTAGTTTAACACTAGTAATTGCCATTGTTTAGTGCTTTGGAATCATGGGAATTGTAGAATAACAAGATAATAATATACTTTATTTATATTCCACATTATCTCCCCAAGTGGACTTAGAGAGGATTGCAGGTCCATATATGGCAAACATTCAATGCCGTTATACAATTGACAAAGACAGACAGTACATAAACAGAGGTAAGGCTTCCCTCTTTTCATCTCCAGCATCCAGCTGTCCTTGACTCAGCTGTGGGGAGGTGATGTTGTTTAATTTTCCACGCCACGGAGTCTTTTGTCCATGGATGCCTTTCCTGGTCAGATTTTTGATAGCATGTTTTTCATGGATCTTTTTTACCTCCCCGCCAAAGAGGTACCTATTTATTCTATTTACATTATTGTTTCCAAACTGCTAGATGAGCAGATGTTGGGCTGATGGTGGGAGCTCACCCCGACCCGGACTTTAACTGTGGGAACTTCTATACCAGGCAGTTTAACCACTGTGCTAGCCTGGCCCTTAGAAAATCTTTAGACTGTGATAGCCTGGCCCTTAGAAGATCTGCCAAAAAATGCTTGTGACTTACCAACCTTACCAATCTACAAGTCCCAGGATTCCATAGCATCGAGTCATAGTATTTAAAGTGGTGTCAAACTGCATTCATTGTACAATGTAGCTGCACCTCATCTGTGCTTCAACCTTTGCTCTAGTAGGAATTCTTCATTCCTCATGGTAGTGCATTCTTAAGAGCCCCTGATATAGAAGGCCTCTACTTCTATATCAGGGGCACTACTTGCACTTTTGGCCCAGTTCTTTTTGGAACCAACCCAGGATTTTATCAGTATATTTATTGTATGTGACCTCATTTGTTTTATGATTTGTTTTATTGTTGATTGACTTGTTTTATTGTTATGTTTTTATATTGTCTGATGTCTGGGCTTGGCCCCATGTAAGCCGCCTCGAGTCTCTTCGGAAAGATGGGGCGGGGTATAAAAATAAAATTATTATTATTATTATTACAGGGTTGGGGACAGAGCTCCCATGCAGGACAAGGAACTGACTCACCTCTGAAACCTCCCAGTGCAGGGATACATGGCCAGGAACTGGCAACTGTTTAATAAACAGATTGTCCACTTTCCAGCTGATTTGAGTGCTTAAGTATGAAAAAGGATGAAAAGACAGAAGTGGTACATACTGGAAACCCTTTGCTTCCTTGATCTCCTTTCCTTCCCTTCATTCCCCGAATTCCTCTTTCACCCTAGAAACATATTCCACAAAAGAGAAACAATCAGACATCATATATCTTGTTCTTATTTTAATTTACTTCAGTTTTGCTAGCAAATATGGGAGCAGGTGTTTTGAATCATCCTTTGCGTTCAACAAAGAGAAAGAGTAAGGCAAAATACAAACTTGGAGAAAAAAAATAAAATGAGGCTTGATAGGAAGTGAAGTCAAGCCTGAAAAATATTGCAGAAGGCAGGAATACATTACATAATCTTGTCTCTGTTGTCCCTTACTGGTACAGATACTTATTTAAGAGGGCTTGCACCTCCTTTGTATAGATAACAACTTTGTTATCTATACAAAAGGTGATAAATAAAATTGAAACAGCCCTTGGGTAGATCTTACATAATTTTTCTCAATGTGGACACTCATGCTGAGACAGATTCTGCATTTCAGCTGGATAGTTATGAAGAAAGAAAAATGAGAATATGCTTTTCAGTCTGTTATCTTACACCTCTCATTTCCTTGTCTAAAACATACTCCATGCCAGGACAGTTTCTTTTTGTGCATTATTATATTCCATCTACAATACCATTCATCTTAAATGTCTGCAAAAATAGGTCCTGCCACTGGCTAATTCAAGAGTCAACTTTTGAATAGTGAGTCAACACATAGATAAATAGCGTTCATAAAATGGGTCTGGTTGGAACAACATTACAATTCAGGCGTTGGTCTATAGATCATAATAGGAATGTGCCAACTGAACTGCTGACCTGAAGGCCGGTGGTTCGAATCCGCAAGACAGGGTGAGCTCCCATCTGTCAGCCCCAGCTTCCCATGTGAGAACATGGGAGAAGCCTCCCACAGGATGGTGATAAATTGGGAATCCCTGGGCAACATATCTGTAGACAACCGATTCTTTCACACTTCAACCCCTGTAGAACCTGTGTTTCTGCATTTTCTACAAAATACTAATAGGCATTCCAGAATGTTTGTATTCAGTTAAGTTTCTATCAACCTTTAGCTCCAGTGAAGGAACTAGCATTTGCTCAGCAAACAAACAGATGTTCGTCACCATATGTGGAATATTATATAGCACAGTAGTCTCATTATTTTGATTTATTACATGGGAATAAGTATTATGCTTTCAAATACCCTCTTCAGTTATGGATTTTAAAATGTGGGATTAACATTCATTTGGTTAGGAGCCTCCGGTGGCCTAGGGGATAAAAGCCTTGTGACTTGAAGGTTGGGTTGCTGACCTGAAGGCTGCCAGGTTCGAATCCCACCCGGGGAGAGCGCGGATGAGCTCCCTCTATCAGCTCCAGCTCCATGCGGGGACATGAGAGAAGCCTCCCACAAGGATGGTAAAAACATCAAAACATCCGGATGTCCCCTGGGCAACGTCCTTGCAGATGGCCAATTCTCTCACTCCAGAAGCAACTCGGGTTGCTCCTGACACGGAAAAAAAAAATTTCATTTGGTTGCAAACTTGTTTCTTACAAACTCTGTTTCCACAAATAGTCTTAGGATCTCTTCACATGGAGCATTTTAGCCCCGTTTTGCCATTTTTAATTACAGCTTGGATGGGGTCTATTGTGCACCATCACATAATGCGCAGCAGGTCCCACCCACATTCCTCCCAAAGTGAAAGGGAAGTGGTAAAAGGTGTGTCCTCCACCACAACGGAAAGGAAAATGTGTTTTGGGTAGCTCTGATTGAGCTACCCATATTTTCCTCCTCTTTTCTCCGTATGATGGGGGAAAGGGGCAGCGGGGAAATGCACATTACCATGCATTGCCACCCTTTCCCCCATCTGATGGGGACGGGGATAGGGTGCGAATGCGCCCTGTCCCATCTCCATGGTATGGGAGGGAGAAGGGAGGGCACACGGGATGCCACAAGCTGCCCCGCACACCTTCCCTTTAACCGAGCAGTGCTGGTGAAGCAGTATGGCCCAAAAGACACATGTGAAGAAATTCATTATATCTGTACATTACTAAAGATGACTATAATTGGTTCATTACGAAAGTGGAAACATTGCAGAAAATTTGCACAAATCTATCCAAAATGCAGGTACATAATTATTGAGTTTTTCAAGCATGGATTTACTTACATCTTGGCTACATAATAGTCTTACTCCCTCCTCCCCCAAAAGAAAAGCTTTGAATATGCAAAGATACAGAATGGGGGACTCCTGGCTCGACAGCAGTATGTGTGAAAAAGATCTTGGAGTCCTCGTGGACAACAAGTTAAATATGAGCCTACAATGTGATGCGGCTGCTACAAAAGCCAATGAGATTCTGGCCTGCATCAATAGGGGTATAGCATCTAGATCCAGGGAAGTCATGCTCCTCCTCTATTCTGCCTTGGTCAGACCACACCTGGAATACTGTGTCCAATTTTGGGCACCGCAATTGAAGGGAAATGTCGACAAGCTGGAAAGCGTCCAGAGGAGGGTGACTAAAATGATTAAGGGTCTGGAGAACAAGCCCTATGAGGAGCGGCTTAAAGAACTGGGCATGTTTAGCCTGCAGAAGAGAAGGCTGAGAGGAGACATGATAGCCATGTACAAATACGTGAAGGGAAGTCATAGGGAGGAGGGAGCAAGTTTGTTTTCTGCTGCCCTGCAGACTAGGACGCGGAACAATGGCTTCAAACTACAGGAAAGGAG
This sequence comes from Anolis carolinensis, assembly GCF_035594765.1. Taxonomy (NCBI): domain Eukaryota; kingdom Metazoa; phylum Chordata; class Lepidosauria; order Squamata; family Anolidae; genus Anolis; species Anolis carolinensis. The sequence goes on from NC_085846.1 coordinate 69,599,405, forward strand.
ATTCCACCTGAACATTAGGAAGAACTTCCTGACTGTGAGAGCTGTTCAGCAGTGGAACTCTCTGCCCCGGACTGTGGTGGATGCTCCTTCTTTGGAGGTTTTAAAGCAGAGACTGGATGGCCATCTGTCGGGGGTGCTTTGAATGTGATTTCCTGCTACTTGGCAGGGGGTTGGACTGGATGGCCCATGAGGTCTCTTCCAACTCTACAATAATATAATAATAATAACTTTATTCGTACTCCCCGCCCCATCTCCCCGAAGGGACTCAGGGCGGCTTACATGGGGCTATGCCCGGACACAACAGCACAAAATCAAAACAAAAACAATAAACAAATACTATTCTACGATTCTATGATTCTATAAATAGTTTAAACGCTAACCTGTGGACCTTTAAATCCTTGCTGTCCTGGAAAACCACTGACTCCCTGTGATCCTCTTCTTCCCTGTAGGAACAAAAACATTTTTTTTATATTAAAGCACTTAGGAACCAAACCAGCGAAGGTGGTATAAATGTGAGTAGACTTTCCTTCTCTTTCCAAACAAAGCAAAACACCTCCTGACTCATTTAGTTCAGATGAACGTGATGTTCCTATGCAGTTTTGCAAAGGAAAATCAATATTCTTTTTGCTACAATACATAAAACAGCCTATCCCAAACACCTTGTCTCAATGTCATCTCTTCTGATTAGCTTGGTGGGATTTGTATTTTTAGGAATAACTTGCAACATAGAATTACAACTTTGCTTTAGGTGCATCCTAAACAAACAAGAACTTTAGTACTCAAATAAACAGGAACGGAAAAGAACAGGAAAGAGGGGACAAAGAGATTTAAACGCAATCAGTTAAGAAACATGTGTGAACCCTGAAAAACTATCAGAGAATGGTGTCTGTAAAAGATTAAAGGACAGATTGATGCCCAGGATATTTTGTAGAATTCAGTCCAAAATGGTAAAAGTTGCTCATCTCTTAGATTAATTAGAACATGTCAAACTCTTTAATAGAAACATCTGGTGAAAATACAGCATTATACATATGAGAAGAAATGTGGGCACAGCGAATTAAACAGCTGAGCTGCTGAACCGGCTGACAGAAAGGTCAGCAGTTTGAATTCAGGGAGCAGGGTAAGCTCCCCATGTTAGCCCCAGCTTCTGCCAACCTAGAAGTCTGAAAACATGTAAATGTAAGTACTGTAGATCAATAGGTACCACTCCAGCGGGAAGGTAACAGCACTCCATGCAGTCATGCCGGCCACATGACCTTGGAAGCATCTATGGACAACGCCGGCTCTTCAGCTTAGAAATGGAGATGAGCATCAACCCCCAGAGTTGGACATGACTAGACTTAATGTCAGGGGAAAATCTTAACCGTATCTTACAAGATATGCACACACCAGCTGAATCATTGGCATTATGCTCTGGTTTATTATGTGTTCTAATTTAGAAATTACCGTATATACTCGAGTATAAGCCAACCCGAATATAAGCCGAAGCACCTAATTTTACCACAAAAAAACTGGGGAAACATTGACTCCAGTATAAGCCAAGGGTGGTAAATTTCAGAAATAAAAATAGATACCAATAAAATTACATTAATTGAGGCATCAGTAGGTTAAATGTTTTTGAATATTTACATAAAGCTCAAATTTAAGATAAGACTGTCCAGCTCTGATCAAATCATTATTCTCATCTTCTTCCATGTAAATGTGCTTATGTATCCTTTTAATAATAATAGAGTAAAATAATACATGTAATAATAATAATAATAAATACAGGAAAATAATACATGTAATAATAAATAGAGTAAAATAATAAATGCAATAATAATAATAAGATCAGAGTGAAATAATAAATGTAATAATAATAATAATAATAGAGTAAAATAAATGTAACAGTAGCAACAATAATACAGAAAAATAATAAATGTAATAATACCAATAATAATAGAGAAAAATAATAATTGTACCATATATTCTCGAGTATAAGCTGACCCAGATATAAGCCAACCAGGACCCTCACCTGAGTACAAGCCGAGGGGGGCTTTTTCAGTCTTAAAAAAGGGCTGAAAAACTAGGCTTATACTTGAGTATATACAGTATGTGTTTTTAAAAAGAAATACAGTAGAGTCTCACTTATCCAACGTTCTGGATTATCCAACGCATTTTTGTAGTCAATGTTTTCAATATATCGTGGTATTTTGGTGCTAAATTCGTAAATACAGTAATTACTACATAGCATTAATGTGTAATGAACTACTTTTTCTGTCAAATTTGTTGTATAACATGATGTTTTGGTGCTTCATTTGTAAAATCATAACCTATTTTGATGTTTAATAGGCTTTTTCTTAATCTCTCCTTATTATCCAACATATTCACTTATCCAACATTCTGTCAGCCCGTTTATGTTGGATAAGTGAGACTCTACTGTACATATAAAATTAGAACAATCTCATACAATGCCTGTTTGATCTGAAGTATACTAACCCAGGCTCCACCTACACTGCCATATAATGCAGGGTGAGCTGCTTTATAATGGTTAGTGTAAACCATTATAGTAAAATGCTTCCAGATACAACTATGCTCCATTTTCCCACCTTCCAACGTGTCTCCTCCCGCTAAAGAACAACAACAGCAACCACAGCTGTAATTTTGCACCAGACTATAGGAAAATAGCCAGACACTGTGTGGCTGTCTCCTACCACTTAAAGACCATGTGGGAGAAGTGATAGGAGACAGGTCAGTTCAGTGGTTAAGAAGTTACTGCAGAACAATGGAAATAGTTAATAATGGTAAAAAGACATGAACAGATGAAGTTTGAACTTACACCTGAATATGTCATAAGCATTATTCTATAAGATAACCTTATTTATTTATTTATTTACAGTATTTATATTCCGCCCTTCTCACCCTGAAGGGGACTCAGGGCGGATTACAATGAACACATATATGGCAAACATTCAATGCCAACAGACAAACAACATATATAGACAAACACAGAGGCATTTAACATTTTTTTTTCCAGCTTCATGATTCTAGCCACAGGGGGAGTTGTTGCTTCACTGTCCAGTAGTGGCTGTACTTCCTCATTCCAGTCCTTGTGTTTTGCTGGCAGTTTTCTGATGTTGTAAATTAGTTAAATTAGCCTCCTGCAAAAAGCGTACCTAAATTTCCCTAATTGACAGATGCAACCGTCTTTCGGGCTGCATAGGTCAACAGCATGCCGGGCTATTTAATGGTCAGGGGCTTAACCCGACCCGGGCTTCGAACTCATGACCTCTCGGTCAGTAGTGATTTATTGCAGCTGGTTACTAGCCAGCTGCGCCACAGCCCGGCCCTTGTCATTATGATAACACATCATCTCCTTAAATTACTGTAAGATTCAAAATTATGTATACATACCTGAGGGCCTTGAGGACCTCTTTGACCTTGGTGTCCCTGAAATAATATAATTATAACAAAATTAGAAATAAATTGGAAGTGAAATAAATTGAAATAATACATATGAGGCCAATTATATCCTGAATTAGCATTTAACAATTCTGAGATCAAATACAGTAGAGTTTCACTTATCCAACATAAATGGGCTGGCAGAAAGTTGGATAAGTGAATATGTTGGATAATAAGGAGAGATTAAGGAGAAGCCTATTAAACATCAAATTAGGTTATGATTTTACAAATTAAGCACCAAAACATCATGTTATACAACAAATTCGACAGAAAAGTAGTTCAGTATGCAGTAATGCTACGTAGCAATTACTGTATTTACGAATTTAGCACCAAAATATCTTGATGTATTGAAAACATTGACTACAAAAATGCTTTGGATAATCCAGAATGTTGGATAAGCAAATGTTGGATAAGTGAGACTCTACCGTACTAAGGTTTTATCTACAGAAATTGCTGTATTTATTTATTTATATGCCATATTTATATCCCAGCTTTCTCTACCCCAAGGGGGACTCGAGACGTCTTACAAACGGCACTACATTGTTTTTACCAGGGGGTACTGAGAATTTATGATGCTGTATTGACTGTTTATTGTCTATGTTTTGTTTTGCACTTGCTGTATTTTGCATGTCACTCCTTGAGTGTTCTATGAGCCGCTCCGAGCCCCTCTGGCAGATGGTGGCAGGATATAAATAAAAGTTTGTTATGAAATTTACTAAGTGCCACTAGATTGAAAATGGTTGACTCACAAAAGATCTCATTTATTCCCTAGGTGAGATCAGAGTGGCTTTTGTAAACAATTATATAGAAAACAAAGAAAAAACGAATGGTAGTATATCTGAACTATATTGCTGGGAGTCTCAGCACCACCACCACCACCACCACTGAGCCACCACCACCCTCATCAATAAAGAAGGCAGCAACTCCATTTTGAACTAAAGTGAAAGTTTTGAAGAGTGCTCCCAGTAACAGGGTACTCAATGCAAAAGTTACCAAAGGTGAGACCTGCCTCTCCGAAGGAGGTCTGACCAGCTGACCTCAATAAATAAATTCTGGAAAGCTCACAGCATCCAAGAAATTCTGGCCATGAAATCTTTCAACAATACAAACCCTTGTTGCTTTTATTTATTTATTTATTATTTACATCATTTTTACCCCGCCCTTCTCACCCGGAGGGACTCAGGGCAGCTTACAACAGTCGGCAAATTACATTGCCCAAAATTCATTCAATAAAACAACGACATTTTAATAAACAATAAAACAGTACCACATCAATTAAAAGTCTAATTAGACTCTATTAAACCATGAATTATAGAATTTAAAATGCATGTATAGTTAAATTCGTCCACAAACACCTTCGAGTGCACCTTGATTCACGTCATATTGACCTCAGATGTTACTCCTCGAACGCTTGAGTACATAGCCATGTCTTCACAGCTTTCTTGAAACCTAGGAGAGTGGGATCTTGTCAAACACTACTGGGGAGGGCATTCCACAGCCGGGGAGCCACCACCAAGAAGGCCCTGTCCCTCGTTCCCACCAGCTGCGCCTGCAAGGCAGGTGGGACTGAGAGCAGGGCCTCTCCAGATGATCTTAACAACCTAGTAGGTTCATAGGAGGAGATACATTCGGACATGTAGTTTGGGCTTTATAGTTCAAGACCAACACTTTGAATTGGCCTCGGTAGCATATTGGCAGCCAGTGGAGCTGGCTTAGCAGGGGGGGGGGTGCGCTCCCTGTATGCCGCTCCAGTTATTAATCTGGCTGCCGCTTGTTGTACTAGTTGGAGCTTCTGGTCCGTCTTCAAAGGCAACCCCATGTAGAGAGCTTTGCAGTAGTCCGAACGGGATGTAACCAGAGCGTGGACCACGGTGGTCAAGTCCAGCTTCCCAAGGTATGGGCCCAGCTGGCGCACAAGTCTGAGTTGTGCGAAGGTTCCCCTGGCCACTGCTGAAACCTGGGGTTCCAGGCTCAGCGATAAGTCCAGGAGAACCCCCAGACTGCGAACCTAAGCCTTCAGGAGGAGTGTGACCCCATCCAACACAGGTTGCAACCCTGTAGCCTGTTCAGCCTTACGACTGACCAGGAGGACCTCCGTCTTGTCTGGATTGAGTTTCAATTTATTCGCCCTCATCCAGTCCTACACAGCGGCCAAGCATCGGTTCAGGACCTGGACAGCCTCCTTAGTGACAGGTGGAAAGGAGTGACAGAGCTGGACATTATCTGCATACAGATGACACCTCACCCCGAAACTCCAGATGATCTCCCCCAGCGGCTTCATGTATATGTTGAATAGCATGAATATGTTGAATTTTAGTAAATCACAAGGATTTGCCCCAAGTGGGTATATCTGCTCTAGTATCCAGTTATATTGGCTTCATGCCAATTTAACAGTCATTCTATAGGACACTTGGCTTTGTAATTTGACGAAGTACTTAGGATTCTTCCTAGAATTCTGCTTCCCATCTACAGAGAATTCTAAGTGCTGCAAACCCCAAGATCGCTTAGAATGGAGTCATGGGGCCCTTCCACACAACCATATAACTCAGAAAATCAATCCACAATATCTGCTTTGTACTGGGTTATCTGAGTCCACACTGCCATATGTTGATTTTATACAGCTGTGTGGAAGGGGCCATGGTGGTTAAAGTCGTATCAAACTATAATGACGTAGTGCAGATACAACTAAAAAGACAAGGGATTATTGTTTTCTGAGTTTGACAATCCACATTGAACTTTCAAACAGTTTTTTTTACTTATGGAAGGCAGCCTTGAGTCCCCCCAGGGAGAAAGGTGGGGTAAAAAATGATGCAAATCTATATATATAAAAGAGTGGTGGAATCCTGGCGACCGCCAAAACAACAAAACTAAACACCCCACAACCTCAAAAATTGACAACACAACCCATCATCCATGCCTCTAGGTTGATACAACAAAAAGAAAAGAAAAATAAAGTCCTAATTAGAGGGAGAGGAATAATTGTTTTTATCCAATTGCTGCCAGTTAGAAGGCTAAGCTCCGCCCACTTGGTCTCCTAGCAACCCACTCATCCAGGGGACAGGCAGAGTTAGGCCTCACTTAGGCCTCTTCCACACCGCCTATAAAATACAGATTATCAGATTTTAACTGGATTATATGGCAGTGTAGACTCAAGGCCCTTCCACACAGCTATATAACCCATATAATCTTATATATTATCTGCTTTAACTGGATTATCTGGACTCCACACCTTTACCCTTTACCTTAACTACCACCAGTTCCTCAATACTGTATTTCCCATACCACCATACTTTGCCACAGCAACGCGTGGCCGGGCACAGCTAGTAAATAAATAAATCTTTACTTTTACTGCCTGATAGCCCCACACAGTTGCTGCCTGCCTTGCATAATTGCTATAAGGCTCAATCACAGGGAAATTGGTTTTCTAGGTCTTACCCTTGCTCCTTTGGAATTTGGCAATCCTGTAAGGCCTGTTGGTCCCCTCTCACCCTGGAGACAAAACAAGGAATGTGAGTTACAAGTCACTTGGATGTATGCCTTGTCCCCAATTTTACAGTCTATTACCCCAGAAACAGCCAGATGTTTACAAAAATACATTGTTCAATTATTTTGTAATATGTATAAACTTCACATCTAATTACAGAAATTGGGAACAGAAGGTATATCTATCCTGGTGCAGGATATTACCAAATTTTAGAAAAAGAAAGGGCAAATGAGAACAAAAAAGGTTATTATCCTTCAGTCCCTATGACTAAGTTAATATATATATATCGCAAAGTTGTTTTATCTCTCTAAATGTGCAATACAGTATAACCCCTGTATTTATGGGTGATGTGTTCCCAGACTTTAAGAGGATATTCAAAACCACAGATAACCTTATTGAAATGATGAGCTTTCACCCCAATAATACATTGGAGAAAACACCTAGAGAAGTCATATTTTGTTGGATGTCGATAAATGAAATTTGTCCTGTGGACGCAGGGGTCATGCTGTAGCCCCCCCCCCTCCCCAGTTACTTAGATGTCCGTTTAACTGGGATTGCTTGAACATATTTCCAATAACGAATTGGTAGGTACAATTCTGTACCACTTACTTAATTCTGAACCATGTGGGATTTATTTCTCAGGAGACATGTGAAATTGTACATAAGATACACATGTAACGTGGATTTGGTGCAATTATTCAGTTGGTTTTTCTCCTAGGAAAAGCGTATTTTGAATCTGGATTTACTGTGTTCTGTATGCACTCAGTTTCTAGTTTACAATAAAATGATATCATAAATTTATCGTGGATATTTACAGAGAATTAACAGCATTTACAAGGAAGCTATGATGGTCTTGCATGTTCACAGCATTTGGCAGATCTGTGTTGAGTTTAGCTCAATGGAAGCAATTGCATTGGACTTTAATTTTGGAACTTTGAAGGATTTTCCAAAATCCTGGAACTATTTTGGGAATGTAAATTGATATTAATATTAATATTGATATAAATAATTCTAAATAACCAGCACCCTGAAGAACTCCTTTCAGGTTTAGCCTAAAATCCAGAGTGACTATACCATCCTGCTGACATGTTATCCTATGTACAATGTAATCCATTGGTTGCACTGTATTTCTAAGAACGTCTCCCATGCATCCCTTTCCTCTGTTTCCAAATCATTGTAATCCATTTTTGAAATGAAGTACAACAGAACCCATTACACGAGAGGCAGAAAAGAAAAGCCCATGAGGAGAAATGGGGTCAGAACAATATCTCTTGTCTCCATTGCGAGGAAAAGCAGAAGTGCCTATGAAGAGAAATGAGGTCTGTTTTAACTGCACTTACAAGAGTGATAAGTCTGAGAATGGATAATTTCAGGAGAAAAGGCAAGAAACAACACCATGGTATGGGCACTGATAAATGTCATGATATGATTTCTTATTAACGCAATGGAGCTAATCACCGCCATAGTAGGATAAGGTCCCCAGACAGCTATTTTCATTGTGTGGTGATTAAAAAAATCAGATGATAAAAAACAAGTTACCCCTCTTCCTCTCTCCCCTTGTAAACCTCTTGGTCCTGCCACATTCTTATCTACTCCAGAGGCACCCTAGTTACAAAGGAGAAGAAGTGTTAATGCCATGTTGCTTAATTTAAGAAAATATTCAGTACTGAATGATCACATCCAACCATAATTTGTAACGGCATCAATATACTAACACAACCATTTTAATGACTGCTGCATTAAAGTCTAAATCACCTGTGCAGAATCAATGGTATGATATATCAGTTACATAAAGGGAGTCCACAAGAAGAAGAAGAAGAAGAAGAAGAAGAAGAAGAAGAAGAAGAAGAAGAAGAAGAAGAAGAAGAAGAAGAAGAAGAAGAAGAAGAAGAAGAAGAAGAAGAGGAATACACACAAAGGGTCAGAGAAATTCTCAAAAGCAAGCTCAATGGAGGCAACACCATCAAGGCCATAAACACCTGGGCCATACCTGTCATAAGATATACTGCTGGCATTATAAACTGGACACAGGCGGAACTGGACAATTTGGACAGAAAAACAAGAAAACTCATGACCATCCATCATTCCCTGCACCCCCGCAGTGATGTTGACCGGCTATATCTGCCTAGAAGATCTGGTGGCAGAGGACTCTTACAAGTAAAACAAGCAGTTAAAGAAGAAGAACATGCCCTGGCAGAATATGTAAAGCAAAGTGAAGAACCTGCTTTGATTGAAGTCAAAAATCAGAAACTCCTCAAAGCACAGCAGACAAAAAATCAGTACAAGAAAACCACACTACAAACTAGAGCTGACAGCTGGCACCACAAAACATTGCATGGACTGGTGGGATCACAAACCTGCAAAAGTATTGGAAAATGAGCATGCAAAGATACTGTGGGGACTTCCGAATCCAGACTGACAAAATTCTGGAACACAACACACCAGACATCACAGTTGTGGAAAAGAAAAAGGTTTGGATCATTGATGTCGCCATCTCAGGTGACAGTCGCATTGACAAAAAACAACAGGAAAAACTCAGCCGCTATCAGGACCTCAAGATTGAACTTCAAAGACTCTGGCAGAAACCAGTGCAGATGGTCCCGGTGGTGATGGGCACACTGGGTGCCGTGCCAAAAGATCTCAGACGGCATTTGGAAACAATAGACATTGATAAAATTATGATCTGCCAACTGCAAAAGGCCACCCTACTGGGATCTGCACGCATCATCTGAAAATACATCACACAGTCCTAGACACTTGGGAAGTGTTCGACTTGTGATTTTGTGAAACGAAATCCAGCATATCTGTCTTGTTTTCTGTGTCATACAATAAAATAATAATAATAATAATAATAATAATAATAAGAAGAAGAAGAAGAAGAAGAAGAAGAAAAAGAGGATGAGGATGATGAGTTAGGAGGGGGGAGGAGGAGGGGGAGGGGGAGGGGGAGAAGGAGAAGGAGAAGGAGAAGGAGAAGGAGAAGGAGAAGGAGAAGGAGAAGGAGAAGGAGAAGGAGGAGGAGAAGGAGGAGAAGGAGGAGAAGGAGAAGGAGAAGTTCATTTTTATATCCTGCTAACCATCTCCCCGAAAGGACTCGGGGTGGTCTACAATCGGGATCAAGCCCAGAACATACAACAAATACAGCAACTAAAACACAGTTAAAAACATAATAGCATATAAACAATCCAATTAAAACAATTAAAAACACAGTAGGGTATAAAAACATCATTAAAAGAAAAACAAGCAAACTCATCAACCAGAACTAGGACTAGGGGCATGAATAGATTAGAGAGGGCTTGGCATAGACTTGTGCAAGAGTGGAATATAGGACCAGGGCTAGGTTAAAGTGCTGAGCAGAACCTTATTGGTAAATAGGGAAGGGCATTCATGAACAAGGACTAACCACTTTCAAATGCACGATAGAACAACCAAGTTTTCAAATCCCTATGGAAGATGTACAGAGAGGGGGCAAGTCATATCTCCCTGGGGAGAGAGTTCCAGAGACGGGGGGCCACCACGAGAAGGCCCTCTCTCCCGTCCCCACCAACCATGCCTATGACGGTGGCGGAAGCAAGAGGAGAGCCTCCCCGGCAGATCTCAGAGTCCATGCCAGTTCATAGGGAAAGATGTGGTTGCAAAGATATGTAGGACCTGAACTGTTTAATTTTATGCATGCATGCATAGCTCTTTATAGCAGGGGTCCCCAAACTAAGGCCCGGGGGCCGGATGCAGCCCTCCAAGGTCATTTACCTGGCCCCTGTCTTAAACTTTAGACTTAGGGTTGACCTAAGTCTGCCTGGTCTTTGGAGGTCATTTTGCTTACCTATGGTCTTATGAGATCATCTAGATGGTCTTTGAAGGTCTCTTTACTTAGCTACAGCCTTAGGAGACCATCTAGATGGCTTTTGGAGATCATTTTCTTTACCTATGGTCCTATGAGACCATCTAGATGGCCTTTGAGGGTCCCTTTCCTTACCTATGGTTTTATGAGATTGTCTAGATGGCCTTTGGAGGACCCTTTCCTTCTCTATGGTCTTATGAAACCATCAAGATGGTCTTTGAGGGTCCCTTTCCTTAGCTATGGTCTTCTGATGGCCTTATGAGATCATGTACATGGCCTTTGAAGGTCCTTTTCCTTACCTATGGTTTTATGAGACCATCTAGATGGTCTTTGGAGGTCTCTTTGCTTACCTATGGTCTTATGAGATCGTCTAGATCAGGGGTCCCCCAAACTAAGGCCCTCCAAGGTCATTTACCTGACCTCTGTCCTAAACTTTAGACTTAGGGTTGACCTAAGTCTGAAATGACTTGAAGGCACACAACAACAACAATCCTAATTTTGGACTATTTCATCATAGTCGGGGCCCCCAACAGTCTGAGGGACTGTGAATCGGCGCTCCACTTAAAACGTTTGAGGACCCCTGTTTTATAGCGACCCCATGGGGTTCATAGGGCTTTCGTAAGAAAGGCATATTCAGAGGCAATTTTGTCAGTTTCTTCCTCTGAAATACAGCAGTCTCTATCCAAGTCCCAACCAAGTTTGACCCTGTTTGATTTCCAAGGTGGCGAGCTTGCTGAGACCAATGGGGTGATAAGCATCCAGCACCAACCTTTGCAATAGTTAGGTTCTTGTAGACATGGGGTGATTCTACATTGATCCCAAAAGCAGACTCGAACTAGCATCCCAAACTCTGGTTTGAGCCTGCTTGGGTGAAAATGACTCTCTGAGCTACCTCAGTGGTGGCAACAATCTCTACTGATCACATCACACACCAATCTAAGTGGTCAATGTAGATGTGTCCCTGAAGAAATACAACTGGAATTGCTTAAACAGAACACATATTTCAGGTAAGAGAAGAGTTTAATCATTCCTGAAAAATATTATCCTTTATCCTTTATAATACTGCATATTTTGATGAACAGATATTTAATCTCGCAGGCTAGCTTGCTGAATAAAGGGGAGTGAGTTCAAAAACCAGGGTGATAAGCCGCAAATAGATTTTGTTTCATTGGACTCTGTCAAAACTTACAGGATGTCCTCGAAAACCCTTTTCACCACGTTCTCCGAGGACTCCTTTTGATCCTGGGCTGCCCTTTAAAAAAATAAAATGAAGACACAGCTTTGGGGTCAACATTCTAACTTATTTAAAAACTCTGATATTTTCAGCATCAAAACAGTTCAAATTATTCTAGTTTTTCTTTTGCTTCTGATGTAGATGAGAGGGCTATTCTTGCTATGTTTATTAGTCCAAAAAGAGCTAACAAACCTATCCCAAAAGAAGGTTCACTTCTATACTATTAAGGATTGAGCATCCCTTATCTGGAATTGCAAAATCCAAAATAATCCAAAATCCCAAATTACACACATGAGTGTCTTAAAATACATTTACATTATAGAATTGATGCAGTTTGACACCACTTCAACTGCTGTGGTTCAATGCTATGGAATCACAGAATTTATCATTTGATGAGGCACCAGCACACTTTAGGAGAAAAGACTAAAGATCTTGTCAAATGACAACTCATATAATTCCATAACATTGAGCTATGACTGCTAAATTGGTGTCAACTGCATTAATTCTAGCCACCAGGTTTAAATTTGCTTTTGTATTTATTTTCAGAGTTCGCATTCTTGTTTATATGTACTTTATCTAGTGTCTCATCTTGCATTTGAATCAGTTTAGTCAGTCTATTTCAGTTTTAATAAATACAATTACCTGATAGCCTGATTCACCCTTTTCACCTTTAATTCCTGGAAGCCCAGATGACCCCTGAAAGATAAAACCAACTGTAAATGTAGAAGATTTCCTTTGTTTTTCCCTTTAAAAACATACTTATAATGACTGAAAAATACTTCTAAAAAGAAATTTCAAAATCTTACTGGCTCTCCGTTAATGCCATCCATTCCTTTCTCTCCACTGTTTCCCTGAAAGAACAAATAAAACCAGGAATGATCTGCCAGATTCATTGTAGTTTATGTTGACGGAATTCAGGGTTGGAAAATTAGTCTGGGGGGTGATTTATGCGACCACCCAAGCACTAGCAAAAATGGACCTGCAATACACACACCAAGATTGAAATTGGGCAGTTTGAAAATAGATGAGGAGTTTTTGTTTGTTTGCTTTTGATATTAAACAATGCAAGGAGTCCAGGCAGCCTATGAAAAAAGACAAATTGTTGGTCCTAAACATTTTCAGAAGAGGCAGTTCATTCATTCCTAAAGTATTATTATTATTATTATTATTATTATTATTATTATTATTATTTTATTATGACACAGCAAACAAGATAGATATGTTGGATTTCGTATCACAAAATCACAAGTCGAACACTTCCCAAGTGTCTAGGACTGTGTGATGTATTTTCGGATGATGCGTGCAGATCCCAGTAGAGTGGCCTTTTGCAGTTGGCAGATCATAATTTTGTCAATGTCTATTGTTTCCAAATGCCGGCTGAGATCTTTTGGCACGGCACCCAATGTGCCCATCACTACCAGAACCTCCTGCACTGGTTTCTGCCAGAGTCTTTGAAGTTCAGTCTTGAGGTCCTGATAGCGGCTGAGTTTTTCCTGTTGTTTTTCGTCAATGCGACTGTCACCTGGGATGGCAACATCAATGATCCAAACTTTTTTCTTTTCCACAACAGTATCTTTGCGTGCTCATTCTCCAATACTTTTGCAGGTTTGTGATCCCACCAGTTCTTTACTGCTGGGAGGTGGTACTTGAGGCATAAGTTCCAATGAATCATTTGGGCCACATAGTTGTGCCTCTGTTTGTAGTCTGTCTGTGCGATTTTCTTACAGCAGCTGAGGATATGGTCAATGGTTTTGTCAGCTTCCTTGCACAGTCTGCATTTTGGGTCATCAGCTGATTTTTCAATCTTGGCCTTAATTGCATTTGTTCTGATGGCTTGCTCCATTAATTAATTAATAATAATAATAATAATAATAATAATAATAATAATAAATTATTATTATTATTATTATTATTATTATTATTATTATTATTATTATTATTATGTCAGAAAAACTATGGTTATGGGAATCCTGAGGATCTAGCTATGAGACTAAGGCAATTTTGGTTTTCCTGGAAGGTGATCCACACAGGGAACTGGGCGGGGGGGGGGGGGCATGTCCTTATTGGTTCTTCTGAATCTATGAGCAGCTTTCATTACCACTGTCCATGTTATCCTTTTGTGTCACCTCTATGAGATGAAGCTAGCGTTCCAGTCCTTCTTTGAGAGGTAGACTCAGGGGTTGGTGCTTTTGATGTTCAGTACCCTTGTTGTTGGCCTGCATGGTCTCCTCGGGACTCAGTTCTGCTCCCCCATGCTGTTTAATATCTTTATGAAACTGTTAGGACAGGTCATCGGGAGTTTTGAAGTCTGATGTCAGCAGTATTCTGATGACATCCAACTCTATCCCTCTTTCCCACCTTTCCCAAGGAAGGTTAGCCAATATTTGCTGAAAGTAATTGACTGGATTTGTGGGGGGGGGGGGGGGGGACTGAGACTTTTGTTCTAATTTAATCTTTATTTAATAAACACAACATATGCAGAACATTCTTTAGAAACATTTCTGTACCTTTCGACCAATTATTCCTCTCTGTCCCTGAAAAGAATTAGAAGAGCAAATGTAAGTGTAATGAGCTCTATATGCAAGACAATAATGGGGAGGGGGAGTCTACAAGATGCTAATAGATGCTTACCTTAGGGCCTCGGTTACCTCTACAACCTATGTAACCTCTGTCTCCCTCTGGTCCTGGTAACCCTCTTGGACCCTGAAAACAACAGGATGATGGTGAAGATTAATGATAAGTAAGACAGGGAGGGTGTACATGTGGGGTGTGGATATTTTTCATGTTAGAGAAAGGTCAAAGATGCCTCTAATCTTTAACTCTCTAAAAGGCTTACAGCCTTATCACACAGGGCAAAACACCGTATATACTCGAGTATAAGCCGACTCGAATATAAGCCGAGGCATCCAATTTTACCACAAAAAGCTGGGATAACTTATTGACTCGAGTATAAGCCGAGGGTGGGAAATGCAGCAGCATGGGTAAATTTCAAAATAAAAATAGATACCAATAAAATTTCATTAATCGAGGCATCAGTAGGTTAAATGTTTTTGAATATTTACCCTATTTCAAAGAAAAACAATAAACTAGCTCTATAAGTGGAAAAGTAGGGGCAACAAAAACAATATGGTATCAACAATAACCTAACAACAAGAACAACAACAACAACAACAAAAACTTCATTTGGATCCCACCCTATCTCCCCATGGGGACTCAGGCCAGCTTCCAACATAGTAACAGGCAAACATTCAATGCTTATATAAACAATGCAGAGCTAGATATAGATCTATAATTATAGATACTAATTTCACATATGTATTTTCCCCTGAAACATTTGCAAATCCCCTCTGTGTGTGTGTGTGTGTGCATTTCCCCCCTGTAATATTTGCAAGCCCTATATATAGGTAGGTAAGAATATATTCATATCTATCCAGACATCTCTCTTTATATAGATATTTGTAGAGACTTGCAAACATAAGAGGGTAAATTCATATATAAAAATAACGTATATGTATGGCTACAGATACACAGGTACATGGATCTACATGTATAAAGGATTTGCAAAAACCTGCAAACATATGAGGGGAAATTCATATATAAAATTAATGTATATAAATAGATACACATATAGAGATGGCAAAAGCTTGCAAGGAGATAGAGATGGCAAAAGCTTGCAAGGGGTTAATGCCTATATATCTGTAGGAGAGTTTAACAAATATTTCAGGGGAAAATGCTTTCATAAGATTAATGAATATATATATTTCTTCTTCCTGACTTGCAAGAGTGTTTCTCTTTTCAAAACATTCCCTAGATTAAGAGGGGGGGGGGGGATTTGCAAAAGAAAACACACTGGGCCCGGGCTGTGGTGCAGCTGGCTAGTAACCAGCTGCTATAAATCACTACTGACCGAGAGGTCATGAGTTCGAAGCCCGGGTCAGGTTAAGCCTCCGACCATTAATAGCCCCGGCTTGCTGTTGACCTATGCAGCCCCGAAAGACAGTGGCACCTGTCAGTTAGGGAAATTTAGGGACGCTTTATGCGGGAGGCTAATTTACAACACCATAAAACTGCCAGCAAAACACGAGGAAAGGAATGCGGAAGTACAGCCACTACTGGACGGTGAAGCAACATATTGTTTGCCATATATGTGTTCATTGTAATCCGCCCTGAGTCCCCTTCAGGGTGAGAAGGGCGGAATATAAATACTGTAAATAAATAAATAAATAAATAAATAAGGGGAGAAGAGAGAAATAGATCACATATTGCAAGCAATAGCCTGCAGGCTGCATTACCGGCCTTGACCTTGACCCGATTATAAGCCGAGGGAGGCTTTTTCAGCTCATAAATAAGGGCTGAAAAACTCAGCTTATCTTCGAGTATATACGGTAAGTGTCTTAGGACGCTTCTACCCCAGTTAATTCACGGAGCTCCACACCACACATCATACAACATTGGTTGACTTCCGGTAGGGCTCCATGAGTGAACTGTGGCAGCAGCATGGTGGGACTCTGCTGCCAACATGAAGACCTCCCTGTGTTCGGTAAGGAAAAGGGCTTCAGCAGAGCAGTGACATTTCCACGTGTGGGATGGGAAAGTGTCAGCTTGTGGCCGGGTTTCCAGGATTCCCCTGCCGCTACCCTGCTGCCACCTCGCTGCCACCCAGTTTTGCCACAGGGCCTGGCAAATCACAGCACTGGACCTCATCCACGTGATGAGGTCCTTAGACTTCCTCCCAGAGCCCTAGTCAGTATGGTCAGTGATAAGGAATTATGGGAGTCATAGAATCAAACATCTGAATGACCAAGCTTTCAGATCCCTGATCTATGTGAACCAATTGTGGCCATGTTATAGGTGTGCTTGAATGTTCTGTCTTTCAATGCACACTAAACATTGGATGTGACTCTGTGGTCAAATTCCACAAGAGTCTGTCCACAGAATCATGTTGGAGGGCCAACCAAGTCCAAGAGAATTGTTCTCAAGAATCTTTAGGCCTTCCAAGGTAATTCTATGGTCCACTTCTGGTAGAAATGGATCATGGCTGAAAAAAACACACGAATGAAGCAGCTTCATTATAAGTCAGAAAAACAGAAACATCTTTTACAAAGGGAAAGAACTTCTTAGAACCTGGAGAACATCATAGCCAGAGCCAGCCCTAGGTATTTTTCAAGTGTAGGCGAACAGAATTTTGCCCCCCCCCCCCCAAAAAAAAACAATCACTGAAAAATAAAAGTGTTGGATAAGCAAAAATGTTGAATAATAAGGAGGGATTAAGGAAGAGCCTATTAAACATCAAATTACATTAAGATTTTACAAATTAAGAACCAAAACATCATGTTTTACAACAAATCAACAGAAAAACTAGTCTCGACTGCGCCTCCATATGTTTGGCGCCCAAAGCGACCGTTTAATTCGCCTCATTGTTGGACCGGCTCTGATCATAGCACAATATTACTATTCGTTTCAGAAAACCATTGCATGTTCATTGGATCCTGGCCATAGTTTGATATACTCTTTTGTCAGACCAGAAATCTATAATTACAGTTTAATAGCTTACAGGTTCGCCTTCATTTCCTGCATGTCCAGGGCTTCCTTTAAGTCCTTGAAGACCCTGGAAAGATTAAGGAGGAAATTAAAATCTAATGTTGTGAAACTACAGCATTCTGATGCTTGAGCAGTTCCTATGTAATTCAAATCCATACACAAGATGAAGTTTGTCCTCCTTACCTCCATCCCATATCTTCCTTCCTCACCAGCTTCTCCCGCGTCACCAATGCATTTGCAAAACACACAGCAACAGGTGCGTTCAGCAATGTTGGTCTTGAAAAGAGAAGAAATATGTAAATGACGGCAAGGTTTTGTAATCTACAAGATGTTAATTTGTTTGTTTAGAGTACTAATACACCATCCTTCAGTCAAAGCAGTCCCTAACGTGGCCTACAAATCATTAAGAATTTGACAGTTCCCTGCCCTCAGGCTTACAATCTAAACAAGATATGACGCATAAGGAATAGGGAATGGCAATAAAGGAGATATCAAGTCCAGAAAATGCTGTATACTATTCTCTTCCTCAGAGGAGGATTTGAAAACTCTAAGGTAAAATGTATGGCATAACTATAACTCTATTAGATTTGTCCAGTAATCTGTTCTATCCCCTCCAATGTCTGAGTGTCATCATATCACAGGCATGTATTGGGCATGACTGTTTAGATCAGTGGTTCTCAACCTGGGGGCCCCAGATGTTTTTGGCCTTCAACTCCCAGAAATCCTAACAGCTGGTAAACTGGCTGGGATTTCTGGGAGTTGTAGGCCAAAAACATCTGGGAACCCCAGGTTGAGAACCACTGGTTTAGATCTTCACCTCCAATGGTTGAAACAAAAACCCTGCCATTGGAGAGAGTGATTTGAAAAGTCTTCAGTTAATAGAGGCCACAGCATTGTACCCTGAAATCCCATTGTTTTAAACAAACTTGCCCAATGTAGTCCTCCCATAGATTTGCCATCCTGTGCAGAGATGGTCCAACCACCAGGAGGGGGAAGCATTATCCTGTGGTACCCTCGTCCCGGGGCGCCATGGAGGCCCTGGTGGGATGGCGCTACCCCCCCCCCGCCTCCTTCTCCTTTCCAGGCCTTTTTTGGGGGGTGGGGCTGCATGGGGGCGGGGCCAGGCCGCGCGGGGGGGGGGGGGGGGGCAAGCCAGGCTCAAGAGACAAGTCCTTGAGCAATAGGTAACACCCAGCGTTCCTGCTTAGCAAAGAGGAGAAGCAACACTTGTAAAAAGATTTCAGCATGGGCATCCCTATCAGTTGCTATGTGGGGTCCTCTCTGTCATGGTATTCTCAACAACTGGAAGATTGGAAGCATATTTTTCTCAGACATACTGGCCCTGCCACCCGTGCCGTCTGGCCCCATCCCCCATGCCGCCTGGCCCCGCCCCGCCCCCCGCCACATCTCTATCAGTTGCTATGTGGGATCCTCTGTCATGGTATTCGCAACAACTGGAAGATTGGAAGCATATTTTTCTCAGACATACTGGCCCTGCCCCCCGTGCCGTCTGGCCCCACCCCCCATGCCGCCTGGCCCCGCCCCGCCCCCCGCCACATCTCTATCAGTTGCTATGTGGGATCCTCTGTCATGGTATTCGCAACAACTGGAATATTGGAATCATATTTTTCTCAGACATGCTGGCCCCGCCCCCTGTCACCTGGCCCCGCCCCCACACCACCTAGCCCTGCCCCTGTGCCACCTGGCCCTGCCCCCACACCACCTGGCCCCGCCCCTGTGCCACCTGGCCCCACCCCCCCCCCACCTGGCCCTGCCCCCCACTGCATCCCAACAGTTGCTATGTGGGGTCCTCTGTCATGGTATTCGCAACAACTGGAAGATTGGAAGCATATTTTTCTCAGACATACTGGCCTTGCCCCCGCCACCTGCCCCCGCCCCCATGCTGCCTGGCCCCACCCCGTGCCACCTGGCCGCGCCCCCACCCCACCTGGCCCTGTCCCCCGCTGCATCCCAACAGTTGCCATGTGGGGTCCTCTGTCATGGTATTCGCAACAACTGGAAGATTGGAAGCATATTTTTCTCAGACATACTGGCCCTGCCCCCACCTGGCCCCGGCCCCATGCCGCCCTGCCCTGTCCCACACCCCCCCCCATGCCACCTGACCCCGCCCCCACGCCATGGGGGGTATGTGCCAAAAATTACCTTTGCCTACTAGGGAAAATTCCCTAAGGACGGCTCTGATCCTGTGCAGTAAGATCAACTGAATATCTAGGACTTGTTTCTTAGAAGCACATATATGATTGCCTCATGAGTACATATATGTACCTCTGATGCATTACTTACCATATACTTGATCAACTGACTGTCAATATTTCTCATGCCAATATTCAGCTGTGTCTTGTATTCAAATCCTTTTCCAAACTCAATGTACTGAAGGTCATTAAAATTTGAAGGTCCTTCCAGAACAACGGTTATCAATGCATCCAGTCCTGTTTAAAGTGCAAAAGATTTGGTGAAAGCCAAGACAATGTCTTTGACACCTACTAGTTCAGGGATCATGTAACTAGGTTTTTAAAAAAAAGATGGACAGATTATTTTCAAAAGGAGAAATGGTTTCACATTAATAGACATGAATATTGCATGTTTCTTTGTAAATGTGTGCAGGAGTACATGATACTCTATGCATATTCCGAAATAAATATTAATCCTAATCCAGGAAGGGGGCCTCAAGGGTAGTGAGAGAGAAAAAATAGGGGTTAATGCCATTGGGACAATGAATGTACTCTGGATATGATTCTGAACTTTAAAGGACCTATCCAAGATGTTGAACATATTTGAAGGACAAAGGCTCATTTCTATTAATAAGGCCTTTAAACTTCCAATTGAAACGCAGAGCAATATAGGAAGAACAATCCAGACGGAGGAGTGGGAAGAAATGTGGAACAGGAAATTAAAGTATACATATGTGTATGACTTAAAGGAAAATTGGATGAAGATGATGCATAGATGGTACATAACACTGAACAAATTAGGAAAATGGTACAAAGATAAAAATATAAAATGTTGGAGGTTAGGCAAACAAGAGGGGACCTTTTACCACATGTGATGGTTATGTAAAAAAAAGCAAGAGATTATTGGCAAATCATGCATGAAGAGTCACAAAAATATTGAATTTAAACTTCCAGATGAGACCGGAAATATACTTACTGTATGTACTTGAGTATAAGCCTAGTTTTTCAGCCCTTTTTTTAAGACTGAAAAAGCCCCCCTCGGTTATACTCGGGTGAGGATCCTGGTTGCTCATATTTGGATCATCTTATACTCAAGAATATATGGTACATTTATTATTTTTCTCTATTATTATTGGTATTATTACATTTATTATTTTTCTCTATTATTGTTACTACTATTACATTTATTTTACTCTATTTTTATTATTATTAATGCATTTATTATTTCATTCTGATCTTATTATTATTGCATTTATTATTTTACTCTATTTATTATTACTTGTATTATTTTCCTGTATTATTTTATTATTATTATTATTATTATTATTATTATTATTATTATTACATGTATTATTTTACTCTATTATTATTAAAAGGATACATAAGCATATTTACATTGAAGAAGATGAGAATAATGATTTGATCAGAGTTGGACAGTCTTATCTTAAATTTGAGCTTTATGTAAATATTCAAAAATTTAACCTACTGATGCCTCAATTAATGTAATTTTATTGGGATCTATTTTTATTTCTGAAATTTACCACCCTCGGCTTATACTGGAGTCAATGTTTTCCCAGTTTTTTGTGGTAAAATTAGGTGCCTCAGCTTATATTCGGGTCAGCTTATACTCGAGTATATATGGTATTAGGAATGATAGATATGAAATTGGAGAAAAATACTAAACAATTTTTGAACTATATGACAACAGCTGCCAGGATCATATATGCCAAAGTCTGGAAACAAAACAAAACTCTCAACACGTTAAACTGATTAAACTATTAAAAATTTTAAAAATGGATAGATTGACATATCTAATGATAAAACAACAAGGAGGACCACAAAAAGAAACAGATTGGAGCCTAATAAAGGAATATTTTACAAAAGATAACAAGAACTAAATAAACAAACAAAATAAGAAAAAAATATACACCAGAAGGCAGAATGAAAAAGAAGGGAATAATTGTGTAAAGAGGGAAGAACAGAATAAAAATGTTGCATTGAGGATGACCGGAAGTCACAGTTATTTAGATCTTCAGGTTTTTTTTATATCCCCCCTTTTTTCTTTCTTTTTTTCTTTTTCCCCTCTTTTCTTTTCCTCTTCTTTCTTTTTTTCTTTCTCCCTCCCTACCTGTGATGTCTCAGGGACCTTTGGCTCATGACCCCCACAGCCATCATAGATCAAACTGAAGAGGATATGGGTTTTTTCACATCTCAGCAAGATTCTGTTCCATTCCAGATGTCCCCTGTTGACATTTTCGTGCCAAAGCCACTTACGGACGCCCTTGAAACAGAGCCTGGTTCCCCGGAAAGTGTTGTGTTGATAGGAAGTCCTTTCTCAAAACACATCGCTCCCATAAGCAGTTTCTGAGACGAAGCGCGAGATTAGCGGAGAGAGACGATTGTAATTAAACCGTTTCCCTTTGGAAGTTTCGGGGAGGCAGGCATGTTGAAACAGCTACTTTCTCTGGGAAGAATTGGGGAGTTAAACACCTGTTAGGGGAAGCTCTTTAACTTCCATAAAAGTTCTGCACTGAGCTTTGCCTATCGCGGTGTCAACGTGACTAATCAAAGAAGAACATCGTCCCTTGTTTCCGAGCTCCTAAGCGGCCCTTCGGTGCGCTTACTCACACGTAGACCAGGAGTTGCGTTTTCACTCCTGTTCAAGTTTGGACTGTGTTTCAGATCCACCACGAATTACCTTGCCTAGCCTCGAATCCTTGTCTGGACTTTACTTCAAGAATCTCCTGGTGAATCCTTGCTCTTTCCCCACTCAAACTTCCAAAGAGTTTGAGTGTGTTTCGGTTATTGGATTATAGACTTTGGACTCTAATACTGGACATATAACTTCATTTATTTGGACTATTTTTGATCTTTCCTAAAAGGACAATTGCTTGACTATATACTCTGCATATTCTTTTATTGCTTTAATAAAGATATTAGATTGTTTATTGGCCTCCGTGTTGGTTTCCAATGCTCACGCAGCCTAGGGGTGTTACACTACCCTCCATTTACTTTTTCTTTGAATTTTTCAATATGTATGGGAAAAAATAATAAAGATTATTTTTAAAAGAAACTCAAAGCAAGAGTCATTGCCCCACGGATGTCATCAAACTCATACCTTTTTCCCTAAGTTCTTCTGACTTCTCCTCCAGGATTTCTATTCTGTCATCCAAGCCATCCGAAAATATGAGTAGCACCTACAGAAAGTCAATTAAAATAACGGTTAGTGGACTTTATATACATGACTGACTTTGAGTGCATAAGGACGAAGGCGGAGCATGTACCTTTCTTCGATTTGCAGATTTCATTTGGAATGTTTCCCAAAGAGAATTCAAAAACTCCACATTCAAGTGAGTTGCATTCTGGATAGTGGTACCCTCAAGGCTGTTCAAAAGCTTTTCACTGTCAATTTGGAACTTTGAAGCCACAGGTGGATCTGTGTTTTTTACTTGCAGTGCCACACTGGTTTGTGACTGTGATCCAGGTTTACAACTCACACCAGTCAAGGACGTGAGAGCACTGACAATTTGAGGAAGGCGAGATTCCAGCTGGTATTGCCCTTGAAAGACACGGTCACCTTGCTTTTGTGAGGAGACATCGATTCCCACAACAACATCCATGAAGCATGCTGCGTTTGGGGGATTTTTTTAGGAAGAGAAAACAGTATCGATTACTACTATACATGACTGAAAGTGAAATACTGGGGAAGTAGAAATAACTTAAGTGAAAAATGCATAGTATGGATATAGATTGAATCATTAGGATAACTGAGAACCCCACTATCAAATGTAAAAGAAAAGACTGGAAACAACCAAGAGGCTGTTTGCATCGTTGAATATGTCATCACACCAAACCATACATTAACGAATACAGTAGAGTCTCGCTTATCCAAGCCTCGCTTATCCAAGCTTCTGGATTATCTAAGCCATTTTTGTAGTCAATGTTTTCAATATATCAAGATATTTTGGTGCTAAATTCATAAATATAATAATTACAACATAACATTACTGCGTATTGAATTACTTTTTCTGTCAAATTTGTTGTATAACATGATGTTTTGATGCTTAATTTGTAAAATCATAACCTAATTTGATGTTTAATAGGCTTTTCCTTAATCCCTCCTTATTATCCAAGATATTTGCTTATCCAAGCTTCTGCCGGCCCCGTTTAGCTTGGATAAGTGAGACTCTACTGTAGTTGATCATGTTTTACAAACGTTTCTAGAGTCTTAGCTAGATGTGTTGCCAAGTTATGGCATTAACAATTTGTAAAAGTTCAATATATAGCAATGTTCAATCATTGTTCCCCTCCCCTCCCATTAGAATAGTAACGGCTGATCTATTTAGACATTTATCAATAAAGGTAGGTAAAGGTTTCCCTCTGATATTAAGTCTAGTCGTGCCCGACTTTGTAAGTTTCTAAGTATTACGATTTTACCATTTATGTGTTTTAAATGCAATGTTTTATCCTGTATTTTTGTTTTAATTGATATATTGTATTACTGTTTTATCTTTTTATAGTGTGATTTGTATTATGTTGCCTATGTTTTGTTCTATGTTGTTTGGGCCTCTGCCCCATGTAAGCCGCCCCGAGTCCCCACGGGGAGATGGTGGTGGGGTATAAATAAAGTTTTTTTATTATTATTATTATTATTATTATTATTATTATTATTATTATTATTATTATAAAGTGGGGAGGCAAATTTAACTAATTTACAACGTTGGAATGAGGAAGTGCCGTTACAGTGGATGATGAAGTAGCTGCTCCCCCCTATGGCCAGAATCAAACATCCCCTCAGGAGAAGGTTAAATTGCCTCTGCATCTGTCTGTCTCTGTCTCGGTTCTATGTGTATATGGGCATTGAATGTTTGCCCTATATGTATATAATGTGATCCGCCCTGAGTCCCCTTCGGGGTGAGAAGGGCAGAATATAAATACTGTAAATAAATAATAAATAAATAAGTTGGTGCCCATCTTTATTTCTAAGCCAAAGAGTCAACATTGTCTGTAGACACCTCCAAGGTCATGTGGCCATGCATAGAGTGCCGTTATCTTCCCGCCGGAGTGGTACCTATTGATCTACTCACATTTGCATGTTTTGAACTGCTAAGTTGACCGAAGTTGGGGCTAACAGTGGGAGCTCATCCCACTCCCCGGATTTGAACTGCCAACCTTTTGGTCAACAAGTTCAGCAGCTCAGTGGTTTAACCCACTGCACCACCGGGAGCTCCATTTATCAATAAACATCTTTGTAATTGATGGTATAAAAACCAGGAGAGTTCAATAGAAATATGACCAATTTCCCATATATCCCAAAGCCCCAAGGATTCAGGAAAATTGAATTATTTGAATACTCGAAGTGAGAATACTTACTTGTTTTATCTTCTTCCTCACAAATATCATCAACTAGTCTTTTTTTAATTACCTTCAGTTCGCTGAAATTATCAACTGTGTATTTCCTGTCTGAGGAGCCAGCTATCTGACTAAGCTGCAAATGGTCAATTCTCCCTACTCCTATGGCATATATGTCAACACCTTTCTTTCTCAGATCTTCTGCTGCTTTCACCACTTTATCATGAGATCGTCCATCAGTGATCACCAGCAAAATCTGCTGAATGTTTTCATTTACTCTGCTGCCACCTTCTGGTGTGAAGAAGTTCCTCACTCTGTCAAGAGCTGCCCCGATGTAAGTCTGAAGTCCTTCCATCTGCCGAATTCGTCCAATTTGGGTTTCTAGTTCCAATTTGTGTGAGAACATATTCAGGCTGAATTCCTTCCGGTACCTGTCACTGTATTGAGCAATGCCAACTTGGACATTGTGACCGGTGTCAAATGGACGAACCACATCTTGCAGAAAATTCTTCATCTTGGTAAAGTCACTGTCACTTATACTGTTCGACCCATCGATAAGGAAGACCAGATCAGCTGGAATCCCACATTCTACACAGCAGCAAAAGAAAAAAAAAGACTTGTAAGCAAGTCGCAGGAAAAGATGTAAAGGTTTAGGCAGGATTTCTCAATTCTCTTTTATTATAATAACTAGCTGTGCCCAGCCACGCGTTGCTGTGGCGAAGTATGGTGGTATGGGAAATAAAGTATTGAGGAATTGGTGGTAGTTAAGGTAAAGGGTCCCCTGGGCTGAGTGGGTTGCTAGGAGACCAAGTGAACAGAGCTTAGCCTTCTAACTGGCAGCAATTGGATAAAAACAATTATTCCTCTCCCTCTAATTAGGACTTTATTTTTCTTTTCTTTTTGTTGTATCAACCTAGAGGCATGGATGATGGGTTGTGCTGGCAAGTTTCGAGGTTGTGGGGTGTTTACTTTTGTTGTTTTGTCCGCTGCCGTGATGCCATCACTCTTTTATATATATAGACATATACAGCTTAGGTCCAGGCTATGTGGCTGACTGCATTTCCTAATACCAGTGGTTCTCAACCTGTGGGTCCCCAGGTGTTTTGGCCTACAGAAATCCCAGTCAGTTTACCAGCTATTAGGATTTCTGGGAGTTAAAGGCCAAAACATCTGGGGACCCACAGGTTGAGAACCACTGCCATATACGAACCTGCCCAGGCCCTGAGATCTTCAGGAGAGGCCCTTCTCTCAGTCCCACCTCCATCTCAAGCCCGGTTGGTGAGAACGAGAGAGTGGGCCTTCTCGGTGGCTGTCCCTCAACTCTGGAACTCCCTGTCCAAGGAAGTCAGAATGGTCCCCTCCCTGCTGTCCTTCCGGAGGCAGGCTAAAACCTTTTAATTCAGGCAGACTTTTAAAGAAGAAGGTTTTTAAAGTCAGGGGATGCTGTGATTATTTGAATATGTTTTTAGGGATTTTAACGGAATTTTTAAAATACCAATGATATTTAATTCTGTTTTAATGTTTGTATGTTTGTAGATTTTAAACAGTAGGTAAAGGTAAAAGGTTTTCCCCTGACATTAAGTCTAGTCCCTCAGAGCCGGTCCAACAATGAGGCGAATTAAGCGGTCGCTTCGGGTGCAAAACATATGGGGGCGCAGTTGAGACTGCTTTTTCTGTTGATTTGTTGTAAAACATGATGTTTTGGTGCTTAATTTGTAAAAAATCTTAATGTAATTTGATGTTTAATAGGCTTTTCCTTAATCCCTCCTTATTATCCAACATTTTTGCTTATCCAACACTTTTATTTTTCAGTGATTGGTTTGGGGGGGGGGGGGCGCCAAAATTCTGTTCGTCTACACTTGAAAAATACCTAGGGCCGGCTCTGAGTCCTGTCTGACTATGCGGGTTGGTGCTCGTCTCCATTTCCAAGCCAAAGAGCCAGCGCTGTCTGTAGCCACCTTCAAGGTCATTTGGCCGGCATGACTGCATGGAGCGCTGTTAGCTTCCCACCGGAGCTGTACCTATTGATTTACTCACATTTGCATGTTTTTGAACTGCTAGGTTGGCAGAAGCTGGGGCTAACAGCAGGAGCTCATGCTGTTCCTGAATTCGAACCAATGACCTTTCAGTCAGCCAGTTCAGCAGCTCAGTGGTTTAACTCACTGCGCCATTGGGGGTTTAAACAGTATTGAAATGCTTTTAATGTAAACCACTTTGAGTCTCCTTGTGGAGAGAAAAAGTGGGGTATAAATAAATATATTAATAATAACAGCAGCAGCAGCATATGTATATGTGCATATAATCAATGAAACATTTCTTAAATGTTTATGTATTTCAACCTGGGGCCTCATCCCATGAATTCTGGGCTCTGTTTCGATGCACTTTGGAAATGAGTCCTATGAAAGCTATCACTTGACGTAAGGGCATTTCTAGTGGGACTCTGGGGGACTCCATTTCCACAATGCATGGAAGCAGAGCCCAGAATGTATCTTCAAAAGTTGGGTGCTAATTGACTCCAAATGGCTGCAGTTGGCGAAAAACAGTGAAAAAACAGGGGAAAGATGAGGAGATGGCTCATGGGATGAGGTCCCTGGTTTCTATAAACCTTTGCCTCCAATTTCCCTTAGGCCCTGACCAGAAAAATGGCTCCTACACTCTCTTTTAACTCAAAATTATAATAATTACTAGCTTGGGGACCCAGCGGTGCCCGGGTTATTTAAGAAACTTGTGTGCCAAGTTTAGTCCAGATCCGAAGTTGTCTAGGTTCAGTGCTGTCTGTATAAGGGTGAACTACAACTCACAGAGCACAGGTCAATCACCCCGATACCCTGCTGTATGCATAGTTGGGTACGATGAGGCAGTATGCCAAGTTTGGTCCAGATCCGTCATTGGCTGGGTTCAGTGCTGTCTGGGTAAGGGTGAACTACAACTCATAGAGCAAAGATCAATCACCCCAAAATCCTGCCTGTATGCTCAGTTGGACATGATGAGGCAGTGTGCCAAGTTTGGTCCAGATCCGAAGTCGGCTGGGTTCAGTGCTGTCTGTATAAGGGTGAACTACAACTCCCAGAGCCAAAGGGCAATCACCCTGAAACCCTGCCTGTATGCTCAGTTGGGCATTATGAGGCAGTGTGGCAAGTTTGGTCCAGATTCGAAGTCAGCTGGGTTCAGTGCTGTCTGTATAAGGGTGAACTTCAACTCCCAGAGTAAGAAGTGAGTGATGCTACTTGGTCCATCCTCCCCAATCTGCTCCAGGATGGAAAGGGTTTCATAGGGGTTCTGTGTGCCAAGTTTGATCCAGTTCCATCACTGCTGGGCGTCGCAGTGGCCTGTGGGAGCCGTTGAGATTGAAAGTACTACAAATCCCATCACCCATGGGCCATCGTCCCCCAAATGGCACCAGGCCGTAAAGTGCATCATGGGGGTTAAGCATGCCAAGTTTGGTCCATGTCAGTGATTCCTGGCGGTCACAGTGGCCTGCAATAGTGGCGGCCAATCAGAAAGCTGGCACATACTTGCATACATACCCGCATACATACATACCCGCATACAAACATTCACTTTTATTATATATATAGATATATAGATTTAGATTTAGATTTAGATTTAGATAACGATCAACTGCACAAATATCTAGGTGACTGTTATAGAAGAGAGGCCTCTTTTTGAGCAAATATACATAGTATTGCACTGAAATCTAGAGAATCTAAAATTACAGTCATTTCACCCTACCCAGTTATAGCATTGTGTTTTTATTTTAAGTGCCATGATTATATAAAATCATGAGATTTGTAGTTTAGAAGTCATACAGTATGAACCCTTTATCTGTGGATTCAATATCCATGGCTCCATTTACTTACATTCCCAAAAATATCCCCATCTCCCCAAAAGCATATGGCGCCCATGCCGTATTTCAAATTCCCAGCCAAATAACTTTATTCCCTCACCGAAATATAAATCTCAGGAATCCATAGGATGTTGTCATAGCAGTTGATGCATATTAGTGCATATTATAATCCTTTAATATTAGAGGTCACTTCGACCTCATCATACAGGGCTAGATTCAGCGGCAAACACCAATCTAACCCCAGTCACCCACATTGTGCCGACTACGTGGGTGCAGAGGGGGAGAACCAGAAATTCAACTTGGAGAATAATACGTCTCCTAAAATTTAATACCCACTTACCTGGTTTTGAAACACTGCAGATCTTTTCAGATATTCTAGGGTACAGGTGTTTTAGTCCTTCAAATGTATTAACATAAAAATATTTATCTTCGGATCCCGCCATGGTCAGAAGCTCATCTGGCCTGGCTCTTTCTATCCCAATTGCATAGATAATAATGCCATTTGCTCGGAGCTTCTTTGATACTTCATCGAGTTCTGCTGCATCATGGGAATCCCCATCAGTTATCACTATAAGAACTTGTGGGACCCCCCGGTGTTTACGGCTCCCATGCTCCTCCGAGAAAAGACCTTCTGAGTGTCTCAGTGCCTTGGCTGTGTATGTTGTTTCCCCAATAGATTTATCATTTTGGATAGCCCTAATGATTGCTGATTTTGTAGTATATCTGTTCAGATAGAAGAACGTTTCTGGCTCAGCAGAATATTTTACAGCCCCAAACTGAACTCGATCATGGCTGACATCAGATTTTTTCACCAGGGAAATCATGAATTCTTTCATAATATCATATTCTTTAGGATCTATACTTCCAGAACCATCGATGACAAACACAATATCTAGGCGTTCTATTCTCCGGCACTCTAGAAGAATAACAGTAAGAATAGATTAGAATAAATCTTTAACATTTTCTGCTTTGCTGCTAGAAGAGCCTATGAACTGCTTTTTGAGAGAATTTGCTTGGAACGCATATTTAAGAGCAAGGTTTGAAAGGGCAGCAGTTTCTTGGCTGTGTGACCAAACCTCAAAATGACATTAATAGAGACATCAAACTACATTCACTTGAGCATGACAACAAAATGTTTTTGGTATTTTAATGCTAGATGAATTTCCAGATGAACCCTTTAACCTCAAAATGTCCAATTTCAAGGTAGGTTTTTACTGAAGCTTTAGATGATGGCACCTCCCACTCACAACCTTCTATGTTTTCCATAGGCCGACTCCCGGGATCCTTCCTAAGGGAAATTCAGTTTTGGGAACTTTATGACATCTGGAGGGTCCACAATTCAACAAGGAAAGAGTATTCATACTATTCACATAGACATGGCACATCCTCAAGAATTGACCTGATATTTGGCACTAAGGAACTAGTGGGTAAAACAGAGAAGATCAAATTATTACCTAGAGTATTAGCCGACCATAATCCGATATTAATGAAATTAAGAGTGGGATACAAAAGAAATAGAACCTGGAGAATGAATGATTATATTTTAAAAATCAAGTCACATAGGGAAAAAATTAGAATGGGAATTAATAATTACTTTAAGGACAATGCTAAAGAAGGAATGAAGGAGGGAATAGTTTGGGAGATTGGAAAAGCAGTAATTAGAGGGTTATTGATACAACAAAACTTGATTTGGTACAAAGGAAAAAGTAAGGCCCAATTGGAACTGTTGTCAAAAAACAGGACAAAGGAATTAGAAATAGAAAAAGAAAAAGGTACAAAGACGAGATTACAAGGTGAACTAAAAAAATTGCACCAACAATACGAACAGCTAATTGCTAGTGAAATAGAAAGGAAAGTTATGTATAATAGATAGAACTTTTTTGAAAATGCAAACAAACCAGGGAAATTATTAGCTTGGCAAATAAAAGATGCAAAGAAAAAACCATTGATAATGAGGATAAAAAATAAAGGGAAAATTGTCACAGATTCACAACAGATACAAAAACTATTTGAAGAATACTATGCAAACTTATACAAAAGAACTCAGGGGGAGATTAAGACAATCTCCCAGTATGTAGAAGAGACAAACTTAAAACAAATTTCAGAAGGAATGAAAGCTGACTTAGACAAACAAATCACACCAGAGGAAGTAATCAGGACAATAAATATGACTAAAATAAATAAGTCCCCTGGGGCAGATGGACTTTCGACCCTATACTATAAAACGTTTAAGGAAGAGCTAGTACCACAGTTGGTATCAGTGATGAATTCGGTCTTGAAAAAGGGGGAACTCCCAGAATCGTGGAAGGAATCCACCAATTTTTTTTGAGAAAAAAATAATGAAGGTAGAAATGATACTCAATGATTGATAGTGTTGGACTCTTCTGCCTGGAAGCGCCTTGGACTTTTTGTGCCAGTAAATAGAAATCCAGCATTTCACAAGAAATGCATGTAGGACAGTGTTGCTAAAATGTGCATGACTACAGTTTTGGCAGTCTTCATGAAACATGCTATTTTTGTAAAAGAAGTAAAATTATTAGAGGCGATATTATCATTATCTCATTATTCTGCACACTGTGTATACCTATGATGCAATAAAATGTTGCATCTATGATAAAATGTTGTTGTGATAGAGGCAGTATTATATATCAGGGTCAGGCCTGAGATATCTGCGTCTAGTTGCAAATTCTTGATACCATTAAAGGGCAGCAATGTGTCTGTTCTGTCACGCGCTGGGCCTGTAACTATTGTCTTTGTATAGGACGTATACTTTATGCCCAGCGGGAAGCCAGGGCACCTCAAAGAGAGGTTCTTGAGGATTTTCCTGAAAAGGATAGTCCTTTGAGTCTTTAATGAGATAACAAAGTCTTTATTGTTGAACAAATAATAAATCTTCAAGGAGTCAAATAACACTTTAAGGTTTCCTTAATAGACTGTTGGCCCTTTCAGTCTTGTCCCCAAGGGACAGGCGATTGGCTTTGGATAACTGTGAAAACCCTCTTATAACATCTCCCAGGCTGTCTATCATATGGGCCTAGCTGATGTGGGACCCACTACCGATTCCAAGTGCGTCTGGGTATTGAGTGGACCTACCAACCAAGGCTTGTAGATGTTTCAGCTGGGGTTCCGTGGATCTGTGGTGCCGTTCTCTCTCCGAGGTTTCTTTGGAAATTTTAGGGCTGTTTCCCTCAGGAGCTGTGAGGCTGAGAGGCTGTAAGCTCTCAGCCAGAGCCTTTGGGACCTTTTCCCCTGGAATTTCCATTTCTGTTTTCTCGGATGTTCTATATCCCCGGATGTTATTGAGATATGAAGCTTTTTTACGGGATGAGCTGGTCTACATCCTATAGCTGAGCTTCCTTAAGTGAGACTGACTTAAAAATAGCTCCTTCCCTCCCAGAGCCCTGAACAAGGGGCGGAACCAAACTTGATGATTGACAGGCGGCCTGTCCTATGATTGCAAACATTAGCAGAGCTTCTGGTACAGCCATACCAGCACAGTGATTAAGTTATTATGCTGCCCAAATTCTTAATCAATTATACTTTCCCAAACACCTCAGCAGGAAGGGAAGGGTTGGTTATTTTAGGAGCAAAAGACATAATAGTTTGGAAAAGAGATAAGTGATATTCAAGGGAAACCAGCCACAAAATTGCAAGATAGGATTTCAATTATGGATGATGAAGCCAAGTGCAGGATAGCTTGTACTACTTACTGCCTTTCATCCCTTTTGAAAACATTTCTGTAGTATCCCTCAAACCTTTTATGAAACTTGAACCAACTGATAAAGTTGTCTAACAAGAATGCCTAGCTTCCATGACATGATTACAGTTCACAAGTTTCCTCATGGGAGTTATGTTGTGTGCATACATATGAACATGCACGCAAAGTAGAAAACTTTATCCCCATGTCTACCATCTGCATGTCAAAAAGCAGGGTATGATAAGAAATCTTTGGACAGATTAGTTAGGCCTATCTGTGCTGGGACATGGAATAGATGTGTGCATATAACTATTTTGTAGCATTATATTTGTCTCGGAAATAAGTGGCAGGAACACTTTTTTAAACCAAAACATTAACATGAACTACTGTATATACTTGAGTATAAGCCTAGTTTTTCAGCCCTTTTTTTAAGACTGAAAAAGCCCCCCTCGGCTTATACTTGGGTGAGGGTCCAGATTGGCTTATATTTGGGTCAGCTTATACTCAAGAATATATGGTACGCTTATTATTTCTCTTTATTATTATTGGTATTACATTTATTATTTTTCTCTATTATTGTTGCTACTAT
Source organism: Anolis carolinensis (assembly GCF_035594765.1). Classification (NCBI taxonomy): domain Eukaryota; kingdom Metazoa; phylum Chordata; class Lepidosauria; order Squamata; family Anolidae; genus Anolis; species Anolis carolinensis. The sequence goes on from NC_085846.1 coordinate 69,632,623, forward strand.
TACATTTATTTTACTCTATTATTATTATTATTATTATTATTATTATTATTATTATTATTATTATTATTACATTTATTATTTCACTCTGATATTATTATTATTATATTTATTATTTTACTCTATTATTACATGTATTATTTTCCTGTATTTATTATTATTATTATTACATGTATTATTTTACTCTATTATTATTAAAAGGATACATAAGCATATTTACATTGAAGAAGATGAGAATAATGATTTGATCAGAGTTGGACAGTCTTATCTTAAATTTGAGCTTTATGGAAATATTCAAAACATTTAACCTACTGATGCCTCAATTAATGTAATTTTATTGGGATCTATTTTTATTTCTGAAATTTACCACTCTCGGCTTATACTTGAGTCAATGTTTTCCCAGGGTTTTTTTTGGTAAAATTAGGTGCCTCGGCTTATATTCGGGTCGGCTTATACTCGAGTATATACGGTAAATCATTTACTAAATCATTCAGTACTTTCTATATTGCTTTTGTGCCAAACCTTTTCCTAAAAGGAATAATAATTTAAAGTCTTATCTCATGTCTACATTTAATATCTGGGGATTATCAAATTGGCTCTGAATTCTTAGTTGTCCCTTTAATTCTGGTTTTTTTTTTGTTGTTGTTTTTTTACTAAGGGCAGCTGTATTTTTAAAATGTCTCCTGTAGGGTTTTTTTTCCCCCGCAATCTTTGACAGAAGGCATGACCTTATGGCATGAGTTTTTATGTTCCACACCATATGTATTACTTTAACAAGACAGCTTTATCTGCAATAACAAGAGTCTGAAGCCAAAAAATGAGGAGAAAGAAAATAACTCTAAGTACTTCTCCACCTGATGACTCAAATGACATTTTGAACAGGGTCATCTATTTCACATCAGGATTATCAGAGTCACACAAACCTTAATTACATCAAAGCTGGAGTAGCCGGATTAGTGACATTAGCTGCAGTGGTCTAGTCTCCAATGAGAAAAAGCAGCTTAGACATGTCCAAAAATATCCTGTAACTTTCCATTTTCAATTTCTGCATGAGGCAAAAGTGAAAAGGCAAAAAAACCCCACCCATAATTTATTTCGTTATTGATTTTTGTGCAAGATCGTTGCATAAAAAGTAATTTGTAAAAAAAATTTCAAAAATCTCATCCTCTAGAAAGAAGCTTTGAGCTGGAGACCGAAAGGTCCCAGATTCAAACCCCGGGAGCGGAGTGAACGCCCGCTGTTAGCTCCAGCTCCTGCCAACCTAGCAGTTCGAAAACATGCCAATGTGAGTAGATCAATAGGTACCGCTCTGGCGGGAAGGTAACGGCGCTCCATGCAGTCATGCCGGCCACATGACCTTGGAGGTGTCTACAGACAACGCCGGCTCTTCGGCTTAGAAATGGAGATGAGCACCAACCCCCAGAGTCAGACATGACTGGACTTAACGTCAGGGGAAAACCTTTACCTTTACCTAGAAAGAATGCTTTTGAATTTTTGTAATTTTCGCATCTGAATTGAAAGAGATACAGATTTATATGACTAAAATGGATTAGAGTATTAGTAAGTTCAAAGGACTGATTTTGACATGCATTTTTAAAACTCTTGATACAGAAATGTCAGGTAATATTTTGAATAGAATAGGGTGTGATTTGAATTTGTAAATCCAATCAGGTTTATTGGCTACATCAGTAAAGATGGACCGTGAGACCTCTGTGTGGATCAGTTTCCATCTCCATGATGCTCACTAAAAGGTAAATGTTTGCCCTGACGTTAAGTCTAGTCATGTCTGACTCTGGGGGTTGGTGCTCATTTCCATTTCTAAGCCGAAGAGCCGGCGTTGTCTGTAGACACCTCCAAGGTCATGTGGCCGGCATGACTGAATGGAGTGCCGTTACCTTCCCGCCGGAGTGGTACCTATTGATCTACTCACATTGGCATGTTTTTGAACTGCTAGGTTGGTAGAAGCTGGAGCTAACAGCGGGCGCTCACTCTGCTCCCGGGATTTGAACCTGTGACCTTTTGGTCTGCAAGTTCAGCAGTTCAGTGCTTTAACACACTTCACCACCAAGGCTCCATGATACTCACTAGGGGTGTGCAATTCAGTTAAACTCCGAGCCTGTGCCATTAAAGCTGGCTGAAAGGGCCGAACCAGCCAAATCAGCTAGAGCCTATTTGTAAAAGCAAACATGTGCACAACCCTAATACTCACCATCATATGGGCTACATATTCCAAAGAGGATTTCGTTTTCTAAGTGCTTCAGAATGTCAAAATCTTCCACGTAAAACACCATCTCCGGCTTCCCACTTATCTCCACCAGCTGTGTTCTGTTTGCATTAAATACTCCCACAGAATAGACAATGATGCCTTCTTGTCGCAAAGCTTCTGCAGGGGTTTTTACATCATCCTGTGCTTCTCCATCTGTTATAAGTATAAGAATTTTCTTAACGTAGGGTCGGGAACCTTTGATGGGCCTGAAATAATCCAACACAAATTGCAGAGCTCCTCCCGTAAGTGTACTCTGTCCCATAAGAGACATTCTCCCAATAGCTCTGATGATGTCACTCTTTGTAGCATACTGGCTGAGACGAAATTCTTCTTTGTTTCTGCTGCTGAATTGGATGGCACCAACATGCATACGGTCTAAACCAATGTCAGATTTGTTCACTAATTCACTCATAAAGTCCTTCATTTTCAAAAAGTTATCTGGGCTGATGCTCCTAGAACTGTCCACCAGAAAGAGAATATCGCTTTTCTTTTCCTTGCAGGCTGTTTGAAGAAAAACAAAAGAAATGTCATTATGAATTGTTTATTTGGGAATTTAAATATACCACTTGGGTAATTTTACATTTGAACTGAGACAGAGACAGACAGATGCAGAGGCAATTTAACCTTCTCCTGAGGGGATGTTCGATTCTGGCCACAGGGGGGAGCAGCTGCTTCATCATCCACTCTGACCGCACTTCCTCATTCCAACGTCATAAATTAGTTAAATTTGCCTCCCCACTTTTATAAGTGGTACCTTATTTCCTACTTGATTGATGCAACTATCTTTCGGGTTGCTAGGTCAGCAACGAGGAGGGGCTATTTTTAATTTTTAATCCCGCCACGGGCTGGCCTCGAACTCATGACCTCATGGTCAGAGTGATTTATTGCAGCAGGCTGCTCACCAGCCTGCGCCACAGCCCGGCCCCCGGGTTTTCTTAAGCAAGAACTACTCAGAGATAGCTTTGCCAATTTCTTCTTCTGAAATATTGCCTAACCACCTGGTTTTCATTGATAGTTTTCCAAATATTAACTATTAATTGACCCTGTTTAACTTCCAATATCAGTTGGGATCTGATACTTTTAAGGATTTTAGGCCTCTAACAATTGCCTGCTGTATCAACAGACTTGTTAAAATCTTTCACCCACTGGATTTTTTTTGGTCTTCAAATCCCAAAAGGATCCTAAATTGGCAAAACAGCAAGTCATAGAATATGGGGAAACATATTATGGATTCTCATATTTTCATATCACTGTTGTGATTAGCACCCACCCTGTCCACATTCCGTAAAGACTTAAAAACATTGATGTTTCAATGTGCTTTTGAATAACATCAACAAATAACCATCACTGCCCAGTCCTAATTTATTTATTCTCCCAGCTTCCAGCACTTTATTCCCACTCCTGGTCCTATTGTCCTGTGTTTTACACAAGCCCTGCCCTTCCCTTATAATTTTCAATAGTCCCACTTTCAGTCTCTAATGTTTTTAGATGTATTTTAATATGTTTTATTCATTGGATTGTTTAATGGTTTTAATTATATTGTTCTGACTATGTTTTTTTTTTGCAAATATTTTTATTGTGCATTTTACAAGCAACCTGTATATTTCTTGTTACATAAAAAGAAATCATATTCTTTTCTCAATTTAATAAAATCACATCACGATAATCATCACCTAGAATAATGTGAAGGAAAAACTAACCAAAGCAATACTAATAAAAAGAAGGGGAAAAAAGAAATGAAGAGGAGAAAAAAAAGAGGTAAAAAGAAGGAAGATATATAATTCAACAGTTGCTATATTTTCCCTATAACTTCCAGAGCTCTGGATGTGGTCCTCTTTTTCTTTTTTTTCTCTTTGTTCATACGTTTTAAGTTTGTAGGTAAGAAAAATTTAACTACTTTAATTTTATGTTGTGATCCCAGGAAGTTTCATTAGTCTATGTAAAAATTAATTTTTTCCCTTTGTAAATATTCTTTCATAGGTTTCCAGTCAGTTCTATTTTTGAAGTTTCTGTCCCATGCTAGTTTTTGAGTCAATAAATCCATATTCATTATATCCAACACTTTCTGACTATGTTTTAATTCTTAAAATTGAACTCCTTGTTTTGGTCCTCATGTAAGCCGCCCCGAGTCCCTCTAGGAGGGTTATAAGAATAAAGTTGTTGTTGTTATTTATTATTATTATTATTATTATTATTATTATTATTATTATTATTATTATTAAGCTGTACTCAGAATGAAACTACAGAATGCTGTTTTTCTCCTTATTTTGGGAACAGTCTTTATTATTTTAAAACATGTCAGTTATATAGCAAAAATGATTATGGAATTTATATGGTCCCTTTGTCTTATTGCTGTTCTTACCTTCTACAGCACAGATGTCTCTGACAACTTCGTTCCTTATATGTTTCAAAGAGGCAAAATCATTCACAAAATAAGCTCTGTCTTTAGACTCTGCAATCTCATAAATCTGGGACTCATTGGCATGTCTAATACCAATGGCATAAATGCTGACCATTTCATTCTTCAACTTCTTGGCGGGTTCCTTCACAGGGTCTTCCGATATCTGGTCTGTTAATACCACCAGATGACAGGGAACATTTCTAGAATGTTGCCCTTGTGATTTCCTTAATAAAGGATGAATAAATTTCAAAGCTTTTCCTGTGTGAGGGTTCCCTCTTAATTGGCGGATGTTTTCGATGGCTTTCAAGATGTCACTTGTTTTACCATATTCCTCAGGTCCAAATTCCAGCTCATTGATTTCAGCATACTGTACAACTCCAAACCGAACCTTGTTAGGTCCAACCATAAAAAATTTGACTACTTCTTTCAAAAACAATTTTAGGTCCGCAAAGTCAAAATAATTCATACTTGAAGAACCACCGATGAGAAAATAAATATCAGCTTCTTCTGTATCCACACATCCTATGAAGAAGATAATTTTACACTCAAATGATGCATCTGGGTTGTTGTTTTTTCCATACAACAGTGAGAGAACTACATTCTAGCCTAGTGGTTAGTGGCCATAACACATGTTAGTCTCCAGCATGGAAATGCCAATTAAACAGGTGTACAAACTGCCAAAAATTTATAGATGTCCCAGGTGTTGATGAAACAAGAATATAATAATAATAATAATAATAATAATAATAATAATAATAATAATAATAATACATCACACAGTCCTAGACACTTGGGAAGTGTTCGACTTGTGATTTTGAGATACGAAATCCAGCATATCTATCTTGTTTGCTGTGTCATAATAAAATAATAATAATAATAATAATAATAATAATAATAATAATAATAATAATAATAATAATCTGTTGAAAAAAACAACAGGAAAAACTCAGCCGCTATCAGGACCTCAAGATTGAACTTCAAAGACTCTGGCAGAAACCAGTGCAGGTGGTCCCAGTGGTGATCGGCACATTGGGTGCCATGCCAAAAGATCTCAGCTGGCATTTGGAAACAATAGACATTCACAAAATTATAATCTGCCAACTGCAAAAGGCCACCCTACTGGGATCTGCACGCATCATCCGAAAAAATACATCACACAGTCCTAGACACTTGGGAAGTGTTCAACTTGTGATTTTGTGATACAAAATCCAGCATATCTATCTTGTTTGCTGTGACATAATAAAAAATAATAATAATCTGTAATAATAAACTATATATATTTTATATTTTAGCTGAATATATTTGAAAATCTTCAGGGTAAAAAGAATAAGCAGAAAAATTAGATTTAAAAGTAATGAGAAATTAAACATTCTCATAAACAATTTATCATAGAAGAGCAGGACTATTTTTTTTCTGTTACAGAGGCAATTGGTGGCTTAGATGCTTCAAAGTAGTACATTCACAATAAGTTTTATAAAAGCTACATTTCATAAGTGAACTATCCAAGGTATTGAATATATTTTGAAAATACGATTCAGCACCTTGGATAGCTCTCATAACATGTAGTAGACATTAATTCCCCAAAACAATGGTGTTACCAAAGATCTCTGATGCATTGGGGGGGGGGGGGAGGAAAAAGACAAAAGAACATACACATTTAAATATGTGAATGCACATGTTTAGGTGAAAATGTAGAAATCATTAGTAGCAATGTACCGCAACACAGATAAAATGTGTTTTGATGTTGATTGCTGATGAGCGACTAGCATTCTTTTACTGAAGAATAGGGTTTTAAACAATAATAATGGGCAATAGATTACCTCTTTTGAGAAGTTCTGCTCTTTTGGCGTCCAAGTAAAGCTTTTGCTGTATTTTATTCATGATCTTCTTATGAAATATCTGAGTTTTATTTGGCAAATGGGAAAATGTTTTTAAGCGAGTAAGGTGTTTTTCTGGAGGGTAAGCAACTATTTGAGCTAACTGGGTGGTGTTAGCTGCATCAATGCCAATGGCAAAGATAGTCACACCAGCCCTCCTGAGAGCAGTTGCTGCACCACTCACATCATCTTCCGAAGTCCTGTGGGTGATCACAATGGCTATTTGTTCCACTCCTTGAGACTTTCTGCTTCCTGCACTTTTGGAGAAGACTTTTTCCTTTGTGAAATGAATGACAGGCCCCAAGTTGGCCTTTCCTCCCTTGGGAGAAATACTTTGAATGCTCTGCAGGACATGAGTTTTATCCGTTGCCATTCTCAGTAAAGATGTCGCCTGGGGCTTATTGCTATATGTCACTAAGCCAATCCTCATACATTTGTCCTTCACATCCAGAGACGATACCAGCTTCTCTAAAAATATTTGAATCTTTTCGATGTTTGTTTGTGATGAGCCCACATCAACTATGAAAGCAACATCAGCAACTGCATCAGCATCACAAGCTGTAGGGAGAAGAAGACATGGGATCAAATGTTAGCAATTATTTAGTGAAAGGCACTAAAGCCATAGCAGAGCACTTGATGAACCAACCTGGACACAGTATATTATTTGAGAACACAGAAATGCTGGACCATTCCAACAACTATCATGTTAGACTACACAGAGAAGCCATTGAAATCCACAAGCATGTGGACAACTTCAACAGAAAGGAGGAAACCATGAAAATGAACAAAATCTGGCTACCAGTATTAAAAAACTCAAAAATCAGAACAGTAGATGGGAAGCAACACTCTGAGGGCAGAGGAGCCCCAAGGACGACTAATGACTCTGAACAAAGGATGCCCCCCAGGCAAGAGACAAACCTTTCCAATGCTAATTAGAGTGATTAATTGAAACATTAGCGCTAGCTTCCAACTGACAAAGGACACTTGTCACACCCTGGACTCTCCACAGATATATATATTTACCTTCCTTGCCTGGTGTATCCATGCCTCACAACCTCTGAGGATGCCTGCCATAGATGTGGACAAAACATCAGGAGAGAATACTTCTGAAACATTAGCACTGGCTTCCAACTGACAAAGGACTCTTGTCACACCCTGGACTCTCACAGATATATATATATTTACCTTCCTTGCCTAGTTTATCCATGCCTCACAACCTCTGAGGATGCCTGCCATAGATGTGGGTGAAAAGTCAGGAGAGAATACTTCTGGAACATGGCCACACATCCCGAAAGACATACAACAACCCAATTATTTAGTTATTCTGTGTACTTCTTAATTGTGACAAGGAAGTTGCTATGAATCCACTGGCTCCCATGCTTGGAAACAGCTCCTTCTAATTACAGAAGACTCTCACTTATCCAACCTTCGCTTATCCAACATTCTGTATTATCCAATGCATTATATCTTTTAGTAGTCAATGTTTTTGTAGTCAATGTTTTCAATACATTGCAATGTTTTGGTGCTAAATTCATAAATACAGTAATTACTACATAACGTTATTGTGTATTGAAATGCTTTTTCTATCAGTTTGTTGTAAAACATGATGTTTTGGTGCTTAATTTGTAAAATCATAGCGTAATTTGATGTTTAATAGACTTTTCCTTAATCCTTCCTTATTATCCAACATTTTCGTTTATTCAACGTTCTGCCGGCTTGATTATGTTGGATAAGTGAAACTGTACTGTAACTGTTTTTAGTTGCATAGATTTAGAATGGAATGGCTGATTCCTGAATATTGGAGTAGACTTCACTGGATCTTGGGAAATTCTACCTCCATGACCCCCACACCCCCAAATAATTAACGTTTCCTCCAGGAAATTTTCCATAATTCTGAGGTATCCTGCGAAGTTTTCAATACTGGAAAGTTGTCTTTCCTCAGTATAGAAAAGAGTGGATAGCACTTCTGGTTTGGGGGGGAAAGCTTTCCCAAACCCACACAAGGAAACAAAGAGAGAAATGGCATCCTGGAGGATGCTGAATGTTAAAGTTAAATTTTCCAAAATCTCTGGAGGTGAAACTGAAGATTCAGGCTTGGAGATTGCATGTGGCCACATCCAGAGTTTTAGCCTTGTGATAAACTGATTGAATTTGATGTTTAAAGGACGCTTAAAACCATTTGCTAAAGGTCATATCAATCAATTTGATATTGAACTGCGGCTGCATCTATGGTACTACAGTAGAGTCTCACTTATCCAACTTTCGCTTATCCAGCCTGCCTTCTGCCTGGATCTACAGCTGTTTCTCTAGGCAGCAAGGACTGAACTTTTTACGGATTTAACTTCCAACAATGTTACTATAAGTTTATTTTATGCAATTCTATCTTTATTTGTTAGTCAATTTTTTAGTAGTCAATGTTTTTGTAGTCAATGTTTTCAATACATTGCAATATCTTGGTGCTAAATTCGTAAATACAGTAATTACTACATAATGTTATCGTGTACTGAACTGCTTTTTCTATCAATTTGTTGCAAAACATGATTTTTGGTGCTTAATTTGTAAAATCATAATGTAATTGGACATTTAATAGGCTTTTCCTTAATCCCTCCTTATTATCCAACATTTTTGCTTATCCAACATTCTGCTGGCCTGTTTATGTTGGATAAGTGAGACTCTACTGCATTTACCAACAATAAAGCTTGTCTTATCACAGCGATATATGTTAATTGTAGGTATCAAAAAGTCTTGAGAATGCCTGAATCTGCAGCCTATTCTATTTTAGGATTATCCTTTGTGGGAATTTGGGTTTCAGACAACCAGGGTCAGACCCAGCCCAGGGAAAAAGGAAAATACACAGTGGTCTGTCAAAATGGATTCAGTGGGTCTCTTTCCATTGTTATCCCTGAGCAGGCAAGCATGGGGACAAAACTAATTGGGCAGGAAATCAGCTGTACAACACCTGAATGCTAATTCACACTTTATTGCTATACCCCACAAGATGACACAACCTGTCAACATTCCCAGACTATTATTTATTTATTTCCAATATTTCTATCCTTCCCTTCTCACCAAAAGGGACTCAGGGCGGTGTACAATTGGCAACAATTCGATGCCGACACATAATTAAAACAACAACATATAAAAATGTATTACAACCAGTTAAATACTGTAAAAAATGTAAAACATAAAACATATGCTTAAAATCCGTTCATCCAATATCCTCCTACTTTATCCATATAACAGTCTGGGTCGTCTTTATCATTTATTCGTTAAAAGCCTGGGCACATAGCCATGTTTTTAAGGCTTTTCTAAAACTCAAAAGGGTTGGGGCTTGCCGTATATCTCTGGGGAGGGTGTTCCACAGCCGGGGAGCCACCACCGAGAAGGCCCTGTCCCTCGTTCCCACCAGCCACGCTTGTGAGGCAGGCGGGACTGAGAGCAGGGCCTCTCCAGATGACCTTAGGGATCTTCCTGGCTCATAGGAGGAGATGCGTTCGGACAAGTAGATTGGGCCAGAACCGTTTAGGGCTTTATAGGTCAAAACCAGCACTTTGAATTGGGCTCGGTAGCATATCGGCAGCCAGTGGAGCTGGCTTAACAAGGGGGTGGTACGCGCCCTGTATGCCGCCCCAGTTATTAATCTGGCTGCCGCTCATTGTACTAGTTGGAGCTTCCGGGCCGTCTTCAAAGGCAACCCCACGTAGAGAGCGTTGCAATAGTCCAAATGGGATGTGACCAGAGCGTGGACCACCGTGGCCAAGTCAGACCTCCCAAGGAACGGGTGCAGCTGGCGCACAAGTCTTAGTTGTGCGAAGGCTCCCCTGGCCACCGCCGAGACCTGGGGCTCCAGGCTCAGCTATGAGTCCAGGATCACCCCCAGACTGCAAACCTGTCTTTAGGGGGAGTGTGACCCCGTCCAACACAGGCTGTAACCCTATTCCCTGTTCGGCCCTACGACTGACCAGGAGGACCTCTGTCTTGTCTGGATTCAATTTCAATTTGTTAGCCCTCATCCAGTCTGACACAGTGGCCAGACACTGGTTCAGGACCTGGACAGCCTCCTTAGTGACAGGTGGAAAGGAGTGACAGAGCTGGACATCATCTGCGTACAGATGACACCTTACCCCGAAACTCCGGATGACCTCTCCCAGTGGCTTCATGTAAATGTTAAACAACATGGGGGACAGTACTGAACCCTGCAGGACCCTACAAGTCAATGGTTGTGGGGCCGAGCAGGTGTCCCCCAAGGACACCATCTGGGAACGCCCCTCCAGGAAGGACCGGAGCCACTGCAAAACAGTACTTCCGAGCCCCATCCCGACGAGGCGTCCCAGAAGGATACCATGATTGACGGTATCGAAGGCCGCTGAGAGGTCCAGCAGAACCAGCAGGGACACACTCCCCCTGTCCAGATCGCGGCGTAGATCATCAACTAAGGCGACCAAGGCTATCTCGGTACCATGCCCTGGCCTGAAGCCACACTGTGCTGGATAATTTGATTCTCATTGACAAGATTTCATAACATTGCTGACAGAATCAAGCACCAAGCCAATGGAGAATACATATCCAAAATTATCTGAATTCACTGAAAACTCCAGTACTTGAGGCTTCAGGACATGGACAATAATCTCAGATTCAGCATGTATATGCTCCAAGGGCAGATGTATACTGGGCTAACCTGACCAGTGTAGACATACCTTCACTGAATGATTTTTTAAAAACCTTTTTGTGTTATTAAAACTAAGCACTTCCTTATAAACATATATTTCATTTCTTACCTTCTAATGCTGTTCCGTTATTTGATGGATCTGTGTGCAAAGCATCAACAATGATTCCAGAAATGTTCTGAGAAAATAAACTGAGTTCTTCCATTATAGGAAAAAAGAAAGAATATGGTTTTGTGGCTATGAGAAATAGTTCATCATGTGAAGCATTTTCCATCCCCAGTGCAACAGTCTTCACTCCAGCCTTCTGCAGCATTTGAGCAGCTTCTTTCACATCATCCTCAGATGGTTGAGGTGTCATAACTATCAAAATCTTGGACCTGTTTTGTCCTGTGATTGATTTCCAGTAAACTGATTCCTGAATCTTCCTGAGAGCATTGCCTGTTTTCAAAGGGCCACCTTTAAACACCAATTTACTTTTGATGTGGTTCAGCATTTGGTTCTTCCCTTTGTAGGTATCCAGGTGGAATTCATTGTATACCTGATCGCTGAACTGAGCAAGTGCTGCACGATACTCATTTGGCCCTAGAGGTAAGCTATTTATTGTTTTGCTAATAAATGTTTTAACATAAGGGGAAGATGCATTGCTGCTAGCAACCAAAAACACGATATCGGCAGTCTTGAGAGCTAAAAGGAAGAAAATAAAAGATAAGGTTAAGCAAAACTCAAATGTTCAAGTATTGAAGCCATTACTGTATTTCTCACATAACACAAGAAAAGTTTTTCAGAATGAAGCTGAAATGCAATTGTGACTATGTGCGAAGTGCAGGTATGTTTGGAAAACAAGTTACCATATATACTCGAGTATAAGCCAACCCAAATATAAGCTGAGGCACCTAATTTTACCACAAAAAAACTGGGAAAACTTATTGACTTGAGTATAAGCCGAGGGTGGGGAATGCAGCAGGTAAATAAATTAGAAACCAATAAAATTACATTAATTGAGGCATCAGTGGGTTAAATGTTTTGAATATTTACTGTATTTCAAAGAAAAACAGTAAACTAACTCTATAAATGGAAAAGCAGCAATAACTTTATAATCATCTTCAACAACAGCAACTTCATTTGTACCCTGCCTTATCTCCCTCTGGGGACTCAGGCCAGCTTCCAACATAGTAACAGGCAAACATATAATGCCTACATAAATAATGCAGAGCTAGATATAGATCTATCATTATATATACTAATTTCACATGTGTATTTCCCCCTGAAACCTTTGCAAATCCTCTCTCTATGTGCATTTTCCTCCTGCAATATTTGCAAGCCCTATTTATCAATGTTTATATCTATCTAGACATCTGTGTGTGTGTGCGCACGCACATTTTCCCTCTGCACTTGCAAACATGTGAGGGTAAAATTCATATATAAAATTAATGTATACATATAGGAACAGATATACAGGTACATGGAAATCTCTAGTTATCTATATTTACATAGGATTTGCAAAGACCTGTAAACATATGAGGGGGAAATTCATATATTAATGTATTTATAGGGGGAACATCTATATAAATATTTAGAAGCTTTGGGGCATGCATTTACCCAAGGAAGAAATGCAAGCAAAGTCCTCCTGAAAATAACTTTGTCCTCTTTTCTCCTGCCCTTTCCCACCTCTTTTCTTTCTCCCTTTTTCAAACTCTAAAAGTAGCTAGAAAAGGCTTTTTAAAACTTCTCTCCTCCTCCCAAAAAAACCCACCTCATTTTTGTTTCCTTAGGAATACACACCTTCTGTTGCTCTCTTTTCCCTCCTTCCCTCTCTTTGGACTCAAATGTTCTTTCAATAATAGTAGTAGTAGTGATAGTAATAGTAATGAATCGTGCAAATTTGCAAGAATATCTTTTTTTAATTCCCCTTCTACCCATGCAATCTGGCTTGCAAGGGTTTCTCTCACATTCTCCTTTCGCTTTTGAAAACATTCGCTTCTTCTCTGTCTCTCTCTCAAAAAAATATAAGATAACCAGCCTGGGAGGAGAAGCAGAGGAGGGAAGTTTTGGAAAAGAAAACATACTGTGGCCTCCAGGCTCTGCTGCTGGCTTGACCTTGACCCAAATATAAGCCGGGGGAGGCTTTTTCAGCTCATAAATAAGGGCTGAAAAACTCGGCTTATCTTCGAGTATATACGGTACATGTAAAATCAGTCAAGGCTGTGTGGAGAATAAAAAAACCAGTGTACCAGCTGTTGCATCACTGGCTACAAGCAACTCCCTGCCAGAGACTTGTTGGCAATGTCACTTCTGGTGGGGTCACATCAAGGTGACCAGCTATGTGACCAGAAATGCAATGACACAATTGGAAAAAAAAGAACATACTGGTGTACCTGGTTTCTGGGCCATAGAAGTGTACATCTCAATCATCAATAGAATAAGTGTTAATGGCATCTTCATCTTCTGAATAATCTTTCAAGCTTTAGCTGTAGAGAGAAAACAGAAACAACAAAAAACTCTTTATCTGGCTATCAACAGTTCATTATGCTGGAGAATAACTGATGATGAGAATAAATGATGGAGCAAAGTAGACTGATGCCAGTGGAGCATTGAATCCATTCTAGCTTTCTTTTGAACTTCAACAGGAGCTTGGCATCTGCTGGGGTTTGATTCCAGACGTCCATGCAGATAACAAAATCTCTGGATGCTCATGTCTCATCATCTACAATGGCATAGTATAGTGGGACTTGAGCATCATTGGAAACAATTAACCTCCCATTTTTAAGCCACCGGCATTTTAAAACCTATATGAAATCATTCAAAAATTAAGACAAAAAGAATAAAAGGGCAACCAGAGTGCCTATCAAAAGATCACTTAGATTGTGTCTAGACAGGAACAAAACCCACACTCACCTGGAATCTGACACTGGCAGTCTTCATGGTGCACACACAGTGATGTCTGGTAAATATCTGGAGTTTTGAGCCCTTAACCTAACTTTGCTCTGCAGTAAGCAAAGTCTGGGAATATTCTGGAGCTTCCAGGAAACTCCAGAGCGGGGGTCCCCAAACTAAGGCCCGGGGGCCGGATGCGGCCCTCCAAGGTCATTTACCAGGCCCCCGCCCTCATTTTTATAATATAATATTTTTATATCAGTTTTAATAATATAATATATTGCATATATTTTATTTATTTATTTATTTGCGACATTTATATCCCGCCCTTCTCACCCCGAAGGGGACTCAGGGCAGTTTACAAGTATATATACATACAATATATTATATTATACGACTAATATTGCAATATTATTAGTAATATTGCATGTAATATAAATATACAATTATAATAGTGAATTATAATTATTACTACATTGTATTACATCATAATATTATTATTAATATTACATGTATATACAATATATCATAATATAAGTATAGTATAATATTATTATATAATATTATATCATTAAATTGATACAGGAGACATGGTGGAAAGAAGTCTTCCTGGCCCCGTCTTCTTCATTCTGGTCCAGAATGGCAGTTAGACCTTTTGGGCGGGGGGGAGATATTACATATAATATAAATAATAATAATAATAATAATAATAATATATTATTATTATATGTAATATATTATATTATAATAATATATTATTATATTACATATAATATTGATAAAATATTATGTTATACAATATAATACCATATAATAATATTAATCATATGTTATATATTACATATAATATTACAGTATAGTGGTATAGTTCAATATAGTAATATATAATGCTAATATTGTGCTATGCTAATAATATATTGTATGTACATACAGCTGCTCTGAGTCCCCTTCGGGGTAAAAAGGGTGGGATATAAATGTAGTAAATAAAGGTAGTAAATAAATAAATATTTTAGACTTAGGCTCGCCCAAAGTCGGAAATGACTTGAAGGCACACAACAACAACAATCCTAATTAACTTGACTATCTCATTGGCCAATATCAGGCCCACACTTTCCATTGAAATCCTGATAAGTTTATTTTGGTTAAAATTGTTTTCATTTTTAAATATTGTATTGTTCTTTAATTGTTATTGTTGTATTGCACTACAAATAAGACATATGCAGTGTGCATAGGAATTTGTTCGCATTTTTTTTTCAAATGATAATTCGGCCCCTCAACAGTCTGAAGGATTGTAGACTGGCCCTCTGCTTTAAAAGTTTGAGGACCCCTGCTCCAGAGTATCTGCAGACTTTATAGCCATCTGAATAGCTAGATTGTTTCTGTTTCACTGGTTGGTGGAAAGTATGAAAGGGATTGGCCTAATCTCCAGGAGTAAATAATTCCACAGTCCGGAATGTTAAGATTGTAAAATTCCCCCCACTCCATTATTTCATACTTACTACAAATGCATGACCACATTATGGGTAATTCCCAATGAAAATAAGTTTCTTTTTTTCTCATGTCAGGAGCGACTTGAGAAACTGCAGGTCGCTTCTGATGTGAAAGAATTGGCCGTCTGCAAGGACGTTACCCAGGGGACATCCAGATGTTTTATATTTCATCATCCTGTGGGAGGCTTCTCTCATGTCCCCGCATGGGGAGCTAGAGTTGACAGTAATACAGAAATCATTAAACCTAAATTTAGTTCAATACATCAATATGAAAACAGATACAAAAGGCGTTGTTAAACAATCAAACAAAAGACTGTTACATTCACAGTAGAAACAATATTTTACTCTTGAAGGATGAATTTACTCCTCTTCTCATAAACAATAAATGTTCTTTTGTTCTTTGATTGTTCCACATACACAAATTGAGTCCTCTTCTTATTTATAATGATTGTTTGTTTCTTTATTATGGATAGTAGACTGCAAAACCACAACCGGTTTCAACTCAAAAGAGTCTTCATCAGGTGGATTGTAGTCCTTTTTTCAGTTGGTTTTTTGAGGGTTTTTTTAATGTGGATCCTATAGGGAACATATATAGTGGCTACCAGTTATTTACAATACATATAGTTACATGAGACATACACGATACACAACAAAGATAATGTAAAAGTCATACTCACAGAAAGATCTAAGTTTTAAACATGCATACTCTGCAAACAGTTTGATTCCAATGCGAATATGAAGCTGAGTAACTAATTTCACTCTTAAATGGCAAGCACAATGGTTGTAAAGTAATGTAATTGCTGTTACTCCAGAGTCACATTTAAAGGAAGACTATCAATTTTTACAAAAAACAATCATAAGAGTTGGTATTGTTCAACCCCTTCGGATGTTCCGTGATGGAACATGTGGGGCATGTGATGGCATAAATTACCCCCTCAGTGGAGCAAGTACAGTAGAGTCTCACTTATCCAAGCTAAACGGGCCGGCAGAAGCTTGGATAAGCGAATATGTTGGATAATAAAGAGGGATCAAGGAAAAGCCTATTAAACATCAAATAAGGTTATGATTTTACAAATAAGCACCAAAACATCATGTTATAGAACAAATTTGACAGAAAACGTAGTTCAATATGCAGTAATGTTATGGTGTAAATTACTGTATTTACGAATTTAGCACCAAAATATCACTGTATATTGAAAACATTGTCTACAAAAATGGCTTGGATAATCCAGAAACTTGGATAAGCGAGGCTTGGATAAGTGAGACTCTACTGTAATTACTAAATCCAACCTGGTGGGTAATTTCGCTTGTCACCATTGTTCTATATGCCTACAATTCGTACAGGCAAAGTTTTTTAAGGATCATCACATTAAATCTAAATCTAAATCCATAATAAAAGTGAAAACCTATATATGTGTATGTGGCACGGGTGTCCACTCGCACAGACAGCCTCTGGCCTCCACAAACAGGCTACACTTCCCACTCTTGAGAAGCCAGCAAGTCACTCTTTTCCACTGACATTGAGGTTACAGTGAGCACCATGAACATGTAGCCCAACCAGGGCTGGCCGGAGATATTTTTAAATGTTAAGCGGTTAAGCCCGTGCGCACAGCACAGATAGCCCATTTGGCCCTTACCTCCTGGTCGCGGCCACCGATCGCCCGGGCGATCGGCGGCCGCGACCAGGAAGTAAGGGCCAAATGGCCTATCTGTGCTGTGCGCATGCGCACTGCCAGATAGGCCATTTTGCCCTTAGTTTGTCGACTAAGGGCAAAATGGCATATCTGTTTTTAGCGGTTTGGCGCGGGCGCGGGGATTGAAGCCCCGCGCGGCCGCGCCAACACCGGAGGCGTCGGTGGCGCTACGGGCCGCCGTTGATGCCTCGACAGCGCCCCTAGCGGCCAGCGCCCGAGGCGGCCGCGTCAGCGGCCTCGTATAATCAACCGGCCCTGAGCCCAACCCCTGCCAATCTCCTCCCCAAACACTACAAACCACCCCCCAAGGAATGCTTTCATTCGGGGACCATTTCATCCTACATTTTGCTTTTTCTTCCACCACAGGCAGGCATCCCAGGGTTCTCCATTGCTGTGAAATTTGCATGGCCCCGCCTACTGCCCTTCCCTTTCCAATCTGTCTGTATAACAAACAGCAAAATTGAGCTGCAACTAAACTTACTGGAGGAGTTTGGGGGATTGAAGTTGTAGTTTACCCTGCATCCAGTCAAAGCCCTATGACTCCTACTGGGTAATGTAGAGGAGTTGTAGTTCACCTACACCCAGAATGCTATGAACCCAAACAACGATGGCTCTGGCCCAAACTTGCCATACAGACCCGATAGGCCCAGATTTGTATACTGGGGTTTTTTGAGGGGAACTGGCCTGGACATTTGGAATTTATAGTTCACCTGAAATGAATGAGCACTTTGAACCCCACCGATGATGGACCAGGACCAAACTTTCCACACAGAGCCCAGGGAGTTATAGTTCAGCTGCATTTGGCTCTGGGAGTTGGAGTTCACCCTTATCCAGACAGCACTGAACCCAGCCAATGACGGATCTGGACCAAACTTGGCACACTGCCTCATCGTACCCAACTATGCATACAGGCAGGGTATTGGGGTGATTGTCCTTTGGCTCTCAGAGTTGTAGTTCACCCTTATCCAGACAGCACTGAACCCAGCTGACTTCGGATCTGGACTAAACTTGGCTCACAAGTTTCTCAAATGACCCGGGCACCGCCGGGTCCCCAAGCTAGTTTCAGTATAAAATAAACTACTTTGCTACTTGCTCCACTGAGGGGGTAATTTATGCCATCACATGCCCCTGCTCCCTAATGTATATAGGCCAAACGAGCAGGGAAATCAAAGTCCGTATTATAGAACACAAACGTAAGATCAGGAAACATTCTACTGATTCGATTTTTATAAACATTTTGAAGATCTAAAACACAATCCTGAATCACTTCGGGTCCAGGTTCTAGAAGTTGTCACACCCTCCAAAGGTATAGATTTCCAGACGAAACTCCTACAGCGTGAATCTTTTTGGATTTTCACACTCCAAACGGAACATCCGAAGGGGTTGAACAATACCAACTCTTATGATTGTTTCTTGTAAAAATTGATAGTCTTCCTTTAAATGTGACTCTGGAGTAACAGCAATTACATTACTTTACAACCACCTGACCATTGTGCTTGCCATTTAAGAGTGAAATTAGTTACTCAGCTTCATACTCGCATTGGAATCAAACTGTTTGCAGAGTATGCGTGTTTAAAACTTAGATCTTTCTGTGAGTATGACTTTTACATTATCTTTGTTGTGTATCGTGTATGTCTCATGTAACTATATGTATTGTAAATAACTGGTAGCCACTATATATGTTCCCTATAGGGTAAAGGTAAAGGTTTTCCCCTGACGTTAAGTCCAGTCATGACTGACTCTGGGGGTTGGTGCTCATCTCCATTTCTATGCCGAAGAGCCGGCGTTGTCCGTAGGCACCTCCAAGGTCATGTGGCCGGCATGACTGCATGGAGCGCCGTTACCTTCCCACCGGAGCGGTACCTATTGATCTACTCACATTTGCATGTTTTCGAACTACTAGGTTGGCAGGAGCTGGAGCTAACAGCAGCCGCTCACGCCGCTCCCGGGGCTTGAACCTGGGACCTTTCGGTCTACAGCTCAGTGCTTTAGCTCACTTTGCCACCGGGGCTCCCTATGTTCCCTATAGGATGCACATTAAAAAAATTCAAAAAACCAACTGAAAAAAAAGGACTACAATCCACCTGATGAAGACTCTTTTGAGTTGAAACCGGTTGTGGTTTTGCAGTCTACTATCCATAATAAAGAAACAAGAACAATCATTATATATAAGAAGAGGACTCAATTTGTGTATGTGGAACAATCAAAGAACTAAAGAACATTTATTGGTTATGAGAAGAGGAGTAAATTCATCCTTCAAGAGTAAAATATTGTTTCTACTGTGAATGTAACAGTCCTTTGATTGTTTAACAACGCCTCTTGTATCTGTTTTCATATTGATGTATTGAACTAAATTTAGGTTTAATGATTTCTGTATTACTGCAATAGTGGATTCTTGTCTTTGTAGTTCCAGGAAACCCATTTTCATTTTTGGAGCTAGAGTTGACAGACAGGAGCTCACACCGCTCCCCAGATTCGAACCACCGACCTTGTGGTCAGCAGTCCCGCTGGCACAAGGGGCTCCTTTAATAAGTATCATGGCTTATGGGTATTTCTGGAGAGGTGGGTTCATGCTGGCAAGTGAGAAGATCAGTACTAGGAATGGATTTTCTTCCCCACAACATGAAAAAGAAATGGCTCTGGATCATTCACATCTTCCCAGCATCCTCTTTTCTACAACCTCAGAAATAAACTTATTTTTAGATTAACATAGGAAGCATTGGAGTACCATTCTAACTATGACCATTTATTTATTTGTTTTGCTTGCTTGCTGGGTTTTTTCACGACGTATTTTGGAGACAAAACATTTGTTTACATGAAAAGTTCATTGAATTTTACCAGAATTACATTTACATGTTTCAGGAATGGCAGTGAATATGATCCTTTCTGGCTGCCCTGATTTTTCTGGAAGAATGGAACGCTCCGAACATTTGTACTGTGAGCAAGGGGGAAAAGATGTGGTAGTGTCTGGAAGTTTAAACAAAAGCTATATTTGTATTTGGGGCTGTGAATTAAATTTGCCATCATGTAGGCCTCATTTTTCCATCAATTTTTAAAGAATTTCTTACTTGGGACAGCAGAATGTATGCTTTAAAACAGATGGCTTGGCAAAGTTTTAATTTGCTTTGCATATGGTAGTAAGCTTCCTGAGCCAAACTATGTTCTTGGACACTGAAGAATGGACTCTGGAATTCACTAAATTTATATAAGTGAACAGAGGTAAAGTGTCAGCAAAGGAGACAGTGATAAATGTCTCCCAAGTCCTCATATTTAGTATATGTGTGTGTGTGTATATATATACAGTGTTCCCTCACTACTTCGCGATTCACTTTTCACTGATTCGCTGTTTTGCGGTTTTTCAATAAACTCTAAAAGACTATTATAAATCATAAAAAAATACGATTTACAGCCTAAGGAAGGAAGGAAGGAAGAAGACAAAGGGAGAGAAAAGGAGCCTAAGTGGCAACGGGAGGAGAAGGATGCGATTTATCAACACACGATTGGTTGATAAAGACTTAAAATAGTGTATAACTACTAAAATAATGTATAAATATTAAAATAGATATAGTGTCTCTACTTTGCGGATTTTCACTTATTGCGGGTGGTCCTGGAACCTAACCCCAGCGATAAGGGAGGGAACACTGTATATATATTCATAAGAAACAATAGACAGCCAACTCACACACACACACACACACACATATTTATATGAAACCCACAGAAGACAAAAAAAACCAAAGTCAATAAATGATACATCATTCCTATCCATGCTACACATTAAAACAGACTTTCTGTTCTTCTCAGACAGCAATTTGCTAAGTTATACATGATATGTAATCTCTCTATATATATTTAAACCTGTAGTTACAATATCTCCTTCCTTCCTCTTTACATACTTTTACATACTTTTACATACTTTACATACATTTTAAAATCAGAGGTTGCCAGATTTTAAAATACATTTTTCTAGAGTTTTCTTTTGATAAATTTGTCAACTTCTCTGATTTAGTCAAACCCATTGATTTTCCATCCATTCTACAAAAGTTCGAGAAGCAGAAAGAAATTTCTAGTACAGTAGAGTCTCACTTATCCAACATAAACGGGCCGGCAGAACGTTGGATAAGTGAATATGTTGGATAATAAGGAGGGCTTAAGGAAAAGCCTATGAAACATCAAATTAGGTTATGATTTTACAAATTAAGCACCAAAACATCATGTTATACAACAAATTTGACAGAAAAAGTAGTTCAATATGCGGTAATGCTATGTAGTAATTACTGTATTTACAATTTTAGCACCAAAATATCACGATATATTGAAAACATTGACTACAAAAATGTGTTGGATAATCCAGAACGTTGGATAAGCGAGACTCTACTGTATTCTAGTATTGTGCATACACCAATCATGCAGCTGTTGGCATAACATATTAAAATTCTATACTCTCTTGCAATCCTATTTCCCAAAGATGATTGTCGTGAATGCACATTTTGAACGATATGTCCTGGCTAGGAAATTAAGTCCAGTGGCAAAGTGAAGTTTGTATGAAGAAAGGAGACCAATGATAGTATTGTCATAATTCCAGCCAAATTGGGTGCAGACATAACTGCTGCCAATTAATTGTCTTGTTTATAATGAGAGCCCCGGTGGCAAAGTGTGTTAAAGCACTGAGCTGCTGAACTTGCAGACCGAAAGGTCCCAGGTTCAAATCCCGGGAGAGGAGTGAGCGCTTGCTGTTAGCTCCAGCTTCTGCAAACCTAGCAGTTCAAAAACATGCCAATGTGAGTAGATGAATAGGTACTGCTCCAGCGGGAAGGTAATGGCGCTCCATGCAGTCATGCTGGCTACATGACTTTGGAGGTGTCTACGGACAACGCCAGCTCTTCGGCTTAGAAATGGAGATGAGCACCAAATCCCAGAGTCAGACATGTCTGGACTTAACGTCAGGGGAAACCTTTACCTTTACCTTATAATGAGATACTTAAAAGACTTGTAAAATGGCTACAACAACTCCAGTCTGTTCCAGATTACCTTGAAAGCATCCAATGAAGACCGCCAATTAAAAAATTGTCCTCATAAAGAAAACTTACAGTGGAGCCAACTATGTCATGGCATTCAAGGATAGGAAATACAATTCAGAATCTAAATTTCCATAGAATCTTACATTTCACAGGAGGTTAGCCCATGCCTGCCTTATTCTGCTCTTGGTCTTGCCAATAGTAAAGCATAACTTCGTGACTGTATCTGGTCCTATGAAACGGCACGGGCTTTAAGATGTGCCAGGGAGGCTTTTCTCTCAGTCCCACCACTGTCACAAGCTAAGTTGGTGAGGACACGTTTAGAGTAGCTTACCACTACTGGTTTATTTATTTTATGTTCTATTTTTGGCACTCTGTGCCATGTATAAGCCACCCAGAGTACCTCGGTCGATATTATTGCCCATTTTTAAAGACATTGATTTGGATTCTCAAGCAAGTTCACCTAAGGAACTACATGCAAAGAAAATGTATCTTCTTCCATGCTTCTTATCCTCCCTTCTGTTTGGTTGAAAGACCTTATGATCAATATGAAGGATGTTCAGAAGGGTCAGTTAGAGAAAAGAATAGGGTTAGAATCACCCTGAAGAAAATGTGTTTTCCATAATTTCCTCCCATTGCAATTCAAATTTTACTGAATATTTCTTCCACCCTCTGGAGTGAATGTGAGGCTGCGTACAGAAAAAAGGAATAGGAAACTTTCTTTTGATGGATTTCTTTAAGTTAACTTTTTTTAGGATCCAAGCCAAAGTATCTTTGGCTTGCAAAATGTTTTAATACCCACTGTTTTAAAGCTGTCATTAATTAATGCACTCTTAGCTATCGATGCTTTAAAAGCAATTTGCTGGAAGGCTATTTTTGTCAACTGGCAATGAGAAAGCGAAAAATGTAAAATTCAGCTTTTCACATTATTTTAATAGTGAGGAAAACTTGCAGAGGCATAGAAAACTGGCAAAAGATTGGAGGGCTATGTTAATACAATAGGGTAGGTAAAGGTTTCCCCTGATGTTAAGTCTAGTCCAACTCTGGGGTTGGTGCTCATCTCCATTTCTAAGCCAAAGAGCTGGCATTGTCCATAGACACCTCCAAGGTCATGTGGCTGGCATGACTGCATGGAGCGCCGTTACCTTCCTGCCGGAGCGGTACCTATTGATCTACTCACATTTGCATGTTTTCGAACTGCTAGGTTGGCAGGAGCTGGGGCTAACAGCGGGCGCTCATTCCGCTCCCGGGATTTGAATCTGGGACCCCTGTAATTGTAGAACCCGGATCCATGATTTCACTTACCGGTGAATTTACTAGGTCCTCCAGCAGATTCAGTGGCACATTTTCCCCTCAAAGTTATGAAAGAGTCACATAGGAAAATGTAATGAGTTTGTGGAAAGGCTATCTTTCTAGGAATCTCCATGTCCTCCAATGCAACTCTATATTGGTCTAAGGCTTTCCTAAACCATGGTTGGGGAGACTCTATGGCTCATTCAGTACAGTATTAAAAGTTTCATTTTAACTCATGGTCATGTAGTATATATTTTAACTGATAAGCTATGTAATCATACATACAAGTTCATGTATGTGAGATTCCCATGTCTGTGGCATGGTGAAATTAGTCTAGATTTTGTGTTGTCGAAGGCTTTCATGGCCAGGATCACAGGGTTGTTGTATGTTTTCCGAGCTGTATGGTCATGTTCCAGAATTATTCTCTCCTGACGTTTCGCCCACATCTATGGCAGGCATCCTCAAAGGTTGTGAGGTACAACCTCACAACCTCTGAGGATGCCTGCCATAGATGTGGGCGAAACGTCAGGAGAGAATACTTCTAGAACATGGCCATACAGCCCGGAAAACATACAACAACCCAGTCTAGATTTTAGTCCAAATATTAAAGGAACTATCCAAGCCACCCTGAGTCCCTTCGGGGAGATGGTGGCAGAGTATAAAAATAAAGTTATCATTAATAATATTATTATTATTATTATTATTATTATTATTATTATTATTATTATTATTATTATTATGTAAATATTTTGAGGACAAGCATCAGGACTTTGGATAGCCCTTTAATTCTTGGATTGAAACCCAGAGGAGACCTACAGCTCCACTAATATGGAAACAGTCAATCACTTCTGCTAGCCAGTACAGTAGAGTCTCACTTATCCAACATAAACAGGCTGGCAGAACGTTGAATAAGCGAATATGTTGGATAATAAGGCGGGATTAAGGAAAAGCCTATTACACATCAAATTAAGTTATGATTTTACAAAGTAAGCACCAAAACATCATGTTCAACAACAAATTTGACAGAAAAAGTAGTTCAATACGCAGTGATGCTATGTAGTAATTACAGTAGAGTCTCACTTATCCAACATAAACGGACCGGCAGAATGTTGGATAAGCGAATATGTTGGATAATAAGGAGGCATTAAGGAAAAGCTTATTAAACATCAAATTAGGTTATGATTTTACAAATTAAGCACCAAAACATCATGTTAGACAACAAATTTGGCAGAAAAAGTAGTTCAATACGCAGTAAGGCTATGTAGTAATTACTGTATTTATGAATTTAGCACCAAAATATTACGATGTATTGAAAACATTGACTACAAAAATGCGTTGGATAAGCCAGAACGTTGGATAAGTGAGACTCTACTGTACTGTATTTACGAATTTAGCACAAAATTATTACAATGTATTGAAAACATTGACTACAAAAATGCGTTGGATAATCCAGAACGTTGGATAAGTGAGTGTTGGATAAGTGAAATTCTACTGTATTTATGCATTTGCCATTGTGAAAACTCTGAAAATATTTTTAAATACATCTACTTCATGTGAGCATAGCTGCATGGGAAGAAAGCAAGAAAGAGAGAGCAAGTTTACCATAAAAGTCAACATTTGACCCATCTAGAAAACATGCTGCCCAGGTCAGTTTTTCAAATACAGTAGAGTCTTACTTATCCAACATAAACGGGCCGGCAGAACGTTGGATAAGCGAATATGTTGGATAATATGGAGAGATTAAGGAAAAGCCTGTTAAACATCAAATTAGGTTATAATTTTACAAATTATGCACCAAAACATCATGTTATACAACAAATTTGACAGAAAAAGTAGTTCAATACGCAGTAATGCTATGTAGTAATTACTGTATTTATGAATTTAGCACCAAAATATTACGATGTATTGAAAACATTGACTACAAAAATGTGTTGGATAATCCAGAAAGTTGGATAAGTGAGTGTTGGATAAGTGAGACTCTACTGTACTGTATTTACGAATTTAGCACCAAATTATTATGATGTATTGAAAACATTGACTACAAAAATGCGTTGGATAGTCCAGAACGTTGGATAAGCGAGTGTTGGATAAGTGAGACCCTACTGTATTTATGCATTTGCCATTGTGAAAACTCTGAACATATTTTTAAATACATCTACTTCATGTGAGCACAGCTGCATGGGAAGAAAGCAAGAAAGAGAGAGCAAGTTCACCATAAAAGTCCACATTTGACCCATCTAGAAAATATGCTGCCCAGGTCAGTTTTTCAAATAAACAAATAAAGCTGCAGTTCTATAAAAATAATTGGAAATAAATCCCATTACTTTTGAAAAGACGTAGCTGGGGCTGGTTTGTAAAGCAAGGAAGCATCTTTGCCACATTTCAGCACCAAAGATAGTTGCTGCCACTCACCTGGTAAGAAGAAGGTGCTATTCAGTGCACAACTGCAATCTTTTCAGACCTCAAAAGTTATTGCTACTATCTGTTTACCATCAGATCAACTCCTGCAAGGTTTGCTTGAAGTCCCTAGATTACCTTCCCTTATCTTTTCTAACCTTTCTTTGCTCCAGCATGTCTTCATTGCTGATTCCTCCAGTAGAAAGAAAAGTATGAATTTGCTTCTTCCATTTGTCCCATGAAAATCTTTTACTAACCTGATTTGCTCTTTGGAAGGCAAGCCAATCCTGTAAATTCTTCAGCCAGCAATAGTAGGTTTTTTTTAGGTGGTGCGGGTGTTTTGCAGCTTTTAGCAAGGGCGGGGGAAATAAAACAGCATCCTACTCTAACTTCATCATATCCAATTTATCAGGATCCTCCCATCCTCACCACTCAGTGCAGTTTTGGTTGGCAGTGCAATGCCCACTGAGACGAGCCTCTGCTAAGACAATTTGGACAGGTATCTGAGCAGCGTGTGTCCCTTTCTTGGGTTGCTGCACAGAGACAATAGCTCCAGTAGGATGATCTATCAAGTGATTTTCCTGGTCCACCATTCTTGGCCTCGGACGATGGAGAAAATTAGCTGGATGGTTTCTACCTGGCTCTGTCCAGGAGTGGTTTTGGGCTTGGGGCGAAGGTTCCTTCCTTAATGCTTATATAAATACAATGCATCATGCCGAGATTTATTGAAAAATGAATGCTATGTCCGATTATGTGCTTTAAACATCATATAAAAATATGAACTGCATTTCCATTTCCAACAATAATGTTGGGGAAATGCTATTTTAAATAAGGGATTTTCAGCACAACTTGGATACATTTAATTGCCATGGGGGAAGGGCAAAATGTGTCCATGAGGTCATGCACACCCTCCTGGGACTATTTTTATGACCATCGAATCTTCATACTGGCTGAAATAAGGTGAATTATCTCTTAGAGCATAAAATTGGTCCTTGAACCTGCTGTGGTACCCACATCTGGGGCCGGGCTGTGGCGCAGCTGGCTAGTAACCAGCTGCTATAAATCACTACTGACTGAGAGGTCATGAGTTTGAAGCCTGGGTTGGGTTAAGCCTCCGACCATTAAAAAAAAAATAGCCCCGGCTTGCTGTTGACCTATGCAGCCCCGAAAGACAGTTGCATCTGTCAAGTAGGGAAAATTTAGGTACGCTTTATGCGGGAGGCTAATTTAACTAATCTACAACACCATAAAACTGCCAGCAAAACATGAGGAAAAGAATGAGGAAGAACAGCCACCAATGGACGGTGAAGCAACAGCTCCCCCTGTGGCCGGAATCGTGAAGCTGGAAAGATGTTAAAATGCCTCTGTGTCTGTCTAAAACTGAATGTTGTTTGTCTGTTGACATTGAATGTTTGCCATATATGTGTTCATTGTAATCCGCCCTGAGTCCCCTTCGGGGTGAGAAGGGCGGAATATAAATACTGTAAATAAATAAATAAATAAATAAATGAGTGGATTAAATAAAAGTTAAAATTAAGTAATTACTGTATATACTTGTGATGCCTCATGGGCCTTGTAGTCCTGTTCCTAGTACTATCGTGGCAGATGAAGATGAAAAC
This sequence comes from Anolis carolinensis, assembly GCF_035594765.1. Lineage (NCBI taxonomy): Eukaryota > Metazoa > Chordata > Lepidosauria > Squamata > Anolidae > Anolis > Anolis carolinensis. Next base: position 69,660,216 of record NC_085846.1, read on the forward strand.
ATGGGGTTTTCGCCGGTTCAACAAGAGCCGGAGTCCCTTCACCTGCCGGATGTTGATGTTTGCCCTCAAGAATTCAGTAAAACAGGCCTTGGGCATTACTCCCCTCCGTTTCCCAGGAAGGAATCTTACTCTAGAGACAGAGGAGTTAGAGAAGCAAATCGGAGGAGTTTACGGATCGCTGCCAAACAACAGGCTGATTAGGCCTGCTTCCCTTGGGAAATTCTAAGGAGTCATGCATCTGGACAGAGTTGGGTTTCGCTTCTCGTTCTCTAGGGAAAGAGATTGTTGGTGGGAAAACGAGACCCAATATAGGTGTTTGGCGCGGGAGATTCTTTGCGGAGTCAACAGATCAGCTTCAGGAGTGAGATCGTGTGTGGACTTCGTAACCCCAGTTCCTTGCCTCCCGGATCACGTATTCAAGTTTATGCATCGCCTTGCTTTCGACCACGGACCTTGTTCCAGGATCCACGGATTACCTTGTTTCTAGTCACGGACCTAGTCAAGAACCAAGTTTATTTCCAGCCTTGTTGTCAAGCTTCATTGGACTTCTAAGACTCTGACATTTCCCCACACTATTGCTTGGCAAAAGTGTGTGTTTCGGTCAAGTGGATTAAAAACTTTGAACTCTAAAATCATTTATTGGACAATACATTTTTGGACTAAATTTGACCTCATTTGAAAGGTCCGCTTCTGAACTATATTCTTCACTTGTTTTTATTGCTTTTATATATTTCCTTAATAAAGATATTGGATAGAGACTGGCCTCCGTGTATGGTTCTTGGTGCCCTGCTGACAGAGGTCTGACAATACTCGAGTATAAGCCTAATTTTTCGGCCCTTTTTTAAGACTGAAAAAGCCCCCCTCGGCTTATACTCCTGGTTGGCTTATATTTGGGTCAGCTTATACTCGAGAATATATTTATTATTTTCTCTATTATTATTGATATTATTACATTTATTATTTTTCTCTATTATTGTTGCTACTATTACATTTATTTTACTCTATTTTTATTATTATTAATACATTTATTATTTCACTCTGATATTATTATTACAGTAGAGTCTCACTTATCCAACACTCGCTTATCCAATGTTCTGGATTATCCAATGCATTTTTGTAGTCAATGTTTTCAATACATCCTGATATTTTGGTGCTAAATTTGTAAATACAGTAATTACTACATAGCATTACTGCGTATTGAATTACTTTTTCTGTCAAATTTGTTGTATAACATGATGTTTTGGTGCTTAATTTGTAAAATCATAACCTAATTTGATGTTTAATAGGCTTTTCCTTAATCCCTCCTCATTATCCAACATATTCGCTTATCCAACATTCTGCCCGTTTATGTTGGATAAGTGAGACTCTACTGTATTGCATTTATTATTTTACTCTATTTATTATTACATGTAGTATTTTCCTGTATTTAGTATTATTATTATTATTACATGTATTATTTAACTCTATTATTATTAAAAGGATACATAAGCACATTTACATTGAAGAAGATGAGAATAATGATTTGATCAGAGTTGGACAGTCTTATCTTAAATTTAAGCTTTATGTAAATATTCAAAAACATTTAACCTACTGATGCCTCAATTAATGTAATTTTATTGGTATCTATTTTTATTTCTGAAATTTACCACCCTCGGCTTATACTGGAGTCAATATGTTTTCCCAGTTTCCCAGAATTCTGTAGATTCTTCTGAAAGTTTTTTTAAGTGCTTTAAAGTGGGAAAGTGCTTTAAAGTGGGAAAAGCTTGGTGCTTTTTGACACCAAGCAACTGTCAAAAAGCACCTCCACTTTAAGGTAAAGGTAAAGGTAAAGGTTTTCCCTGACGTTAAGTCCAGTTGTGTCCGACTCTGGGGGTTGGTGCTCATCTCCATTTCTAAGCCGAAGAGCCGGCGTTGTCCATAGACACCTCCAAGGTCATGTGGCCGGCATGACTGCATGGAGCACCATTACCTTCCCACCGGAGCAGTACCTATTGATCTACTCACATTTGCATGTTTTCGAACTGCTAGGTTGGCAGAAGCTGGGGCTAACAGCAGGTGTTCATTCCACTCTCCGGATTCGAACCTGTGACCTTTTGGTCCGCAAGTTCAGCAGCTCAGCACTTTAACACGCTGCACCACTGGAGGCCCCCACTCCACTTTACCACTCCAGAAATTTGATGGGGAAAAAGAGAAGAGGGGGAAGGATGGAGGATCCCACTTACACAGGGCCCCTGAAGAATGCAGATGTCTCAGATACTTTGCCTTTTTAACAAAGTAGCTAGAAAGGATGGGGAAAATCCACTTGCTTTGCCTATGTCCTTTTCATTCTCTCTGTGCTGAACCCAGGAAGAAGCCAACAGGTCCATTCCATGCTTGTCTTTGCAATCCAGTTCCCCTGACCACCCGAAGTTGGTATGACAGTGCAACTCAAATTTTGAACAAGAAATCATAGTGCGACAAAAGTGGGAAAGGAGGCCAATAATTACTGTTTTGTGTCAGTAGAAAGAATCACTTTTTAAATGCCAAACTGCTCACTGGAGGGAAGGATATTAGAGGCAAGCTTGGAGAAGACAATGATGCTGGGGAAAATGGATGGAAAAAGGAAGAGGGGCCAGCCAAAGGCAAGATGGATGGATGATATCCTTGAAGTGACTGGCTTGTCCTTGTAGGAGTTGGGAGTGGTGACAGCCGACAGGGAGCAATGGCGTGGGCTGTTCCATGAGATCACGAAGAGTCGGAAGTGACTGAACGAATAAACAATAATTAGACAACATCGGAAAAGTGTTTTGGAAAATGGAAATCTCCATAACCTTTTGGAGATTTTATGATCTTTGGAAAGGCATGACCTTGTTAGAAATCATAACTTTTTGGAAAATGATGTCATAACCTTTTGGGAAAATGGCATTCATGTAAGCCGCCCTGAGTCCCCTGATGGGTGAGAAGGGCGGGGTAGAAATGATGTAATAAATAATAAATAAATAAATACATCATGATCAATCATCTGCATATCCTTGCTTCCGCTTTTGTTTCATCACACAATGCCTATTTTCCCCTATTTTCCCTTTCCCTCCTATTTCCCTACAACCACAGTCATACAGTTTTGGTATTCTTGTGAGACCTACCCTCACTTCACAAAATTGAGACTGCAGGGTAAGGATGTTATTGCACAAGGAAGAGTGATGAAAGAATAGCAGTATTGGGCTCATTGTTTTTTTCTTATTAATGAATTAAATTAACAGCCATTTCTCTTCCTCAAAAGGCACACACATGCCTCTTTGTCCATTCCCAAGGCTAGGAAACATAGCAAAGGTATGCTGGCATAAAATATATATCCACAATAAAAGGTTGAAATTGCAAACTTTTTCAACTGGCAAAACATAAGGTACTTTTTCAATTTCAGTTGACATTGCACAGGAGCAGACTGCGATTTTTAGTGATCTCTTGCTGCTGGAATTTTTAATATTCCAAGTCACTTTGATTCTCCAAACCCACACTGTATTACTTTTGTACTGGCTGTACTTGCACGGTGTTTTTCCTTCAGACAGGAAATTCTCTTTCAGAATGCTCATGTCTAGCCACCTAGACAAAAAAATGAATCTCTCAGCAGAGATATCCTTTATTGTACCATCCTTGTTCCTTGTACTGGGGAACTCATGGCATCATGCCACACTCTTGATTACTCAACATTTCATTGGTTGTGTGAAGGGAACCTGTCCTCAGATGACAAGTAGATGTTCAGGAACAGGCACAGGTTCAAAATGGATATGTTTGGGATCTGTTCACATCACAAACTAAACCGATGTGGTTTATTGAGAGGAGAAAACTACTATTTAATCCCACTTTCTACTCCCATCTTTAGGAGTACAATAGAGCCAGGGGTCTTATGAGTTTATTTATTATTTTATTCCATTTTGTTAACCTCCCACCTTTGCCCAGAATGGGAGTTAAGATGGTTTAAGTAAAGGTAAAGGTGTTCCCCTGACATTAAGTCCAGTCATGTCTGACTCTGGGGGTTGGTGCTCATCTCCATTTCTAAGCCGAAGAGCCAGCGTTGTCCGTAGACACCTCCAAGGTCATGTGGCCGGCATGACTGCATGGAGCGCCGTTACCTTCCCGCCAGAGCGGTACCTATTGATCTACTCACATTGGCATGTTTTCGAACTGTTAGGTTGGCAGAAGCTGGAGCTAACAGCGGCCGTTCACATCGCTCCTGGGGTTTGAACCCGGGACCTTTAGGTCTGCAAGTTCAGCAGCTCAGTGCTTTAACACACTTCGCCACTGAAGATATAAGATGGCTTACAACAAATTAAAGTGCAGATATGCTTATGTTAACAAAGCAGATGTGTTCCTGGACTTTACTTTGATAAAGAAGTAGAATTAGCATGGAAAGAATAGGGAAAGATCTCTAGATCACCAAAAAAAAAAAAAAGGCAGCTCCTTTTTTCAGCATGTTTTTATTCTAAACTAAATTTATGCACATGTGAAACAAATTAATCAGGTGCACAAGTTAACAAAAACATTATAAATTAATTAGAGATCACCTAAACACTTTTCCCCCCCCCAAACTCACTCCAGGATTTCCTTTTCTTATGATTTCCATTTTGAGGGTGAATTTTATTGATCTATATATGCTTTTTCAATATGCTATCTAGTTCAATATACATCTGGTTCTGGGTTATTCGCTCCATGCTTTCTCATGTGTGTTTTCCTGCAGTTAGTTCATGGCAAATGGACAAGCTACTGATGAAGCTTTAGGTGGTGACAACTAGCTATGAAGAGTTAGCAATCATCTCAATGAGTTGGATCAATATTACCGTATATACTCGAATATAAGCCGACCCGAATATAAGCCGAGGCACCTAATTTTACCACAAAAAAACTGGGAAATCATTGACTCCAGTATAAGCCAAGGGTGGGAAATTTCAGAAATAAAAACAGATACCAATAAAACTGCATTAATTAAGGCATCAATAGGTTAAATGTTTTTGAATACAGTAGAGTCTTGCTTATCCAACGTAAACAGGCCGGCAGAACATTGGATAAGCGAATATGTTGGATAATAAGGAGATATTAAGGAAAAGCCTATTAAACATTAAATTAGGTTATGATTTTACAAATTAAGCACCAAAACATCATGTTATACAACAAATTGGACAGAAAAAGTAGTTCAATAAACAGTAATGCTATGTAGTAATTACTGTATTTACAAATTTAGCACCAAAATATCATGATGTATTGAAAACATGGACTACAAAAATGCATTGGATAATCCAGAACATTGGGTAAGCAAGTGTTGCAAAAGTGAGACTCTACTGTATTTACATCAAGCTCTAATTTAAGATAAGACCGTCCAACTCTGATTAAATCATTATTTTCATCTTCTTCAATGTAAATGTGCTTATGTATCCTTTTAATAATAACTAGCTGTGCCCGGCCACGCGTTGCTGTGGCGAAGTATGGTGGTATGGGAAATAAAGTATTGAGGAATTGGTGGTAGTTAAGGTAAAGGGTAAAGGTTTTCCCCGGACATTAAGTCCATTATAAATGGGTTATATAGCTGTGTGGAAGGGCCTTGAGTCTACACTGCCATGTAATCCAGTTAAAATCAGATAATCTGTATCTTATAGGCAGTGTGGAAGAGGCCTAAGTGAGGCCTAACTCTGCCTGTCCCCTGGGCTGAGTGGGTTGCTAGGAGACCAAGTGGGCAGAGCTTAGCCTTCTAACTGGCAGCAATTGGATAAAAACAATTATTCCTCTCCCTCCAATTAGGACTTTATTTTTATTTTTCTTTTTGTTGTTGTATGAACGTAGAGGCATGGATGAGGGGTTGTGCTGCCAAGTTTAGTGTTTCTGGGATGTGTGGTTTTGTTGTTTTGTCCTAGGCCGAAATTTCATTACCCTTTTATATATATAGATAGAGTAAAATAATACATGTAATAATAATAATAAGATCAGAGTGAAATAATAAATGTATTAATAATAATAATAATAATAATAATAATAATAATAATAGAGTAAATAAATGTAATAGTAGCAACATTAATAAAGTACAATAATAAATGTAATAATAATAGAGTAAAATAATAAATGTAATAATACCAATAATAATAGAGAAAAATAATACATGTACCGTATATTCTCGAGTATAAACTGACCCAAATATAAGCAACCAGGACCCTCACCCGAGAATAAGCCGAGGGGGGGGCTTTTTTAGAAAAACTAGGCTTATACTCGAGTATATACAGTATGTTAGTTGCCCTTAATTTCTACTGAAGTTGAGTTATGATTTGAATTGGACCTAATCCAACCACTTGTTCGCCATCTGACCTCATGAGCAGGTCCTATTAAGTTCAATGGAGCATCCTAGTCACCTGTATCTTCTGGCCACTACATTGCATTTAGTTTATCTGGTGAAATACCCTTAGCTTCGTGGAATTGAAACCGTTTATGGCTGCATGCTTGACTGAGGACATACTATAAAACAAACAAGGTTGTACTCCAATTCTCATCAGCTCCAGTTGACCTAGCCAATACTGAGGAATGATGGAAGTTGTAATTCAGCAGTCTTTAGAGGGCCACAGATTTGCTATCCCTCTTTTAAAATATCCCCTTCGCTTTGCTGGGTTATGCTCATTTTTTCTCTTTTAGTCAGTAAAACACAGCATATGGAAAAATGATTTTGAGATGCTTTGAGAAATCTGATATCTGGGCTTCTGTGTGCTCTAGACGGTTGGATTTATGAGTTTTAAGCAGCATAAAAATATGAAAAATTCAAGAATTCAGCCTGCTGTAAAAATGTTTATAGGTATCTGCAAGGGATGGTTTGTAAAGCTCATTGATGGCCTACCCATTATGCTGTTATGTGTTTATTTGCTCTAATATTATATTCACCTAAACAGATTTTGATTAGAGGTGGCTCCCCTCCTGAATCATGACTCATGTCTACAGATTTTTGCCTGGGATCCTAGACATTGGGGTAAATGAAGAAATTTGCTCTATAAAAATAGATTCCATTTTTGTTGAATTTACCATTAAACACTCAGTATTTCAGTAAGATTATCAACTATTTAAATAAAGCTTTATTGCTTATTCAGATGACTTGCAACTGAGCACATCCATGTGAAGTAGTGGAAAAATGTTAAATTCCCAGCAAAGCAGTCTCTCCAAGTAATGGAGGGAAGCACATACAGTAGAGTCTCACTTATCCAACACTCGCTTATCCAATGTTCTGGATTATCCAACACATTTTTGTAGTCAATGTTTTCAATACATCATGATATTTTGGTGCTAAATTCATAAATACAGTAATTACTACATAGTATTACTGCGTATTGAACTACTTTTTCTGTCAAATTTGTTGTATAACATGATGTTTTGGTGCTTAATTTGTAAAATCATAACCTAATTTGATGTTTAATAGGCTTTTTCTTAATGCCTCCTTATTATCCAACATATTCGCTTATCCAACATTCTGCCGGCCCATTTATGTTGGATAAGTGAGACTCTACTGTAATAGCTTTCATTTTCTAAATGATAATCTGTTAAGAAATAAATAAATAAATAATTCCAAATGGTCAGTAAGTAAATGGTACCAATATATGGTGGAGCAAATGGAATTTGAAATTATGAATGTGAAACTAAATGTAAAAACTAATGAAAATAGAACAAGAGAAATTGAAGAAAGATGGTCAAGGGTGAAGAACTATATCATGAATTAATCTGGAGATCAAGCCATAAGAAATAAGATACAAATGTTATATAGTATATAGGATGGAAATGGATAAAGATAAAGATATAAAGATTGTCTCACAAAGAAACGAATATGTAAAAAGAAAACAATCCTCGTTTTGGTGGTGGGGATTGTAAATGTTTTGTATGTCTATGGTATGTATTTTTTGTGTTTTAAAAAAATAAAAAAGTATTATAAAAATAATAAAAATCTAATTTTAATTTTCTAACACCAGTTATCCTTTCATAGATATTATTTACACACAATAATTTTACTCACTTATTACACACTTCCATTCAATGACCTTAGATCTCTAGATGTGATTTGCAAAAGAGATTTTGGTTTGACCATTATGTTTTTAGAGGTTCTGAATATTGTTCCAGAAATCTAAAACCACTGTAAAAGAAATGCCTGTAAAAACTGTCATGCTTTTAACAAATCTGCTTCCCCGTTCACTCTAGTCCAGAAAGTTTTCAGTCACACTTACACATATTAACCCTTTCTCACCGAACCATTAAGTATTATGAGACTTTTAACTATTGGAAGCAAACTGTGACAATTTTATCCACATTTCAAAGTAGAAAACCCATTTATTTGAAAGAAATATGCCAGTTTCCTCTAGCTAGGGAAAATACATTTTGCAGCCTCTGGTGTAAAATACTGTCAAACTCAAAGCAGATAACAAGGTAGCTGTCTTATGCATATGTAGACTACCAGGCATATCTAGGAGATTACATCTGTACGCTGCAGCTACTCCACTAGTACAAATTAGGAAAAATTGGGAAAATATCCACATTTTTTACTGACTAAAATGTACATCGTCATTCCATTGAATTCACATATAGCAGTTCCATTGAGTCTTCTCCAGCAGCCCCTCCCACCAACTTTAATTTCTATTCCACTTGACACTGAGTTGGGGGTAGCCAGTCAGCCAGTCACAGCTCCATCATGTTTTATTTTCTGGTCTGGAACTGATGCACCAGCTGGGCTACATGCAACCATCAAGTTGGATACAAGGCACTGCCCTAGTGGGAGTAGTGTTCTGCCAAACTAGCCAACCAACTGGCCTATTCAACTTTGAACATGCTCATTGACTCCTAGGGTGTGTTTGTTATTTTTACTATCTTGTATAACTTTTGGTTTCCCCCCCTTTTTTGTCTTAGGTTGTTTGTTGTTTTAAAATAATAATAATAATAATAATAATAATAATAATAATAATAATAATAATAATAGCATATCTATCTTGTTTGCTGTGTCATAATAAAATAAAATAATAATAATAATAATAATAATAATAATAATAATAATAATAATAATAACCTGCTTTGATTGAAGTCAAAAATCAGAATCTCCTCAAAGCACAGCAGACAAAAAAACAGTACAAGAAAACCGCACTACAAACTAGAGCTGACAGCTGGCACAACAAAACATTGCATGGAAAGTTCCTTGACAAAATTGAAGGAAAAGCTGATAAGGAGAAGACCTGGCTCTGGCTCACAAATGGGACCCTGAAGAAGAAGACAGAAGGCCTGATCCTTGCAGCCCAGGAGCAAGCCATCAGAACAAATGCAATCAAGGCCAAGATCAAAAAATCAGCTGATGACCCAAAATGCAGACTGTGCAAGGAAACCGATGAAACCATTGATCATATCCTCAGCTGCTGTAAGAAAATCACACAGACAGACTACAAACAGAGGCACAACTCTGTGGCCCAAATGATCCATTGGAACTTATGCCTCAAGTACCACCTCCCAGCAGTAAAGAACTGGTGGGATCACAAACCTGCAAAATTATTGGAAAATGAGCACGCAAAGATACTGTGGGACTTCCGAATCCAGACCGACAAAGTTCTGGAACACAACACACCAGACATCACAGTCGTGGAATAGAAAAAGGTTTGGATCATTGATGTTGCCATCCCAGGTGACAGTTGCATCGATGAAAAACAACAGGAAAAACTCAGCCGCTATCAGGACCTCAAGATTGAACTTCAAAGACTCTGGCAGAAACCAGTGCAGGTGGTCCCGGTGGTGATGGGCACACTGGGTGCCATGCCAAAACATGTCAGCCGGCATTTGGAAACAATAGACATTGACAAAATTACGATCTGTCAATTGCAAAAGGCCACCCTACTGGGATCTGCGCGCATCATCCGAAAATACATCACACAGTCCTAGACACTTGGGAAGTGTTCGACTTGTGATTTTGTGATACGATTTTGTGATACGAAATCCAGCATATCTATCTTGTTTGCTGTGTCATACAATAAAATAATCCTACCGCTCCATCTCCTTGAGAGAGCTCAGGGTGTTTTCTAGCATGTACAAAACAGTCAGTTATGAAAACAACATACAATGGCATGAACAAACAAACATAATAAAAACAATATCATAAAACATCAGTAAAAACAGTTCAATCTAAAATGAACACAGTTACAGTACCAATCAACATGAAGGAGTCCAATACAGAAATCAAGGCTGCGCGGTAAAAGATAGGTAAAGATTGTACTTCAGAGTATCATAGGACCCGGGGGTGGATAGTGTGTAGAGCAAGGTCAACATGTTGAACAGCCAACTAATCTTGCTCAAAGACCTTGTGGAAAGAGGGCAATGTAGGGGCTTGCCTGATCTCTTTGGGGAGGGCATTCCAGATCCAGGGGACCACCATCGAGAAGGCCCGCTCTCTTGTTCCCACCAGCCGTACTTGGGATAGTGGTGGGAGTGAGAGTAGGGCCTCCCTGGAAGATCTGAGGCTCGCTCCATATTATAGAATGTACAAGGACATTCTATAATATGAATGTACAAGTTGTACAGGACAGAGAGAGATACGGTGATGGCAGGGTTACATGTCCTTATAGAGCAATGATGGGCAACCTTTTGCGCTTGGTGTGTCAAAATTCACCAAAAAACCTAGCATGACTTGGGTGGTGTGTCACTTCGAGAAAAAAACCATAATTTTGCAATATGTATAGTTTAAATAACAAAAATATATAATTGTAATATATAACTGTATTTAATAAATCAAAAACTATTTACTGCCATTATTTCCATGTACAACCATCTATGGTACCTCTTGCAGTTTCCACGCTGATTTATCTCTATTCTAGTTTTAATGTAGTCATGAATAATGAATATAATAATAATAATAATAATAATAATAATAATAATAATAATATAAAATGATAACATACTACAATAATAATAGAATAATAATGTGCATAATTCCCATGGAGTAAACAACAAAACCAATCACACCAAATTTGGCCACAAAAGACATAGTCATCCAATCAATCTGCATGGCTAGGCGTGTCAGTGTTGACACGCATGTCATAGGTTGGCCATCACTGCAGTAGAGCATCATACATTAAAATTCCAGTTGCAAAGTGTCAGGAAATACCCTACTCAACTTTAAAAGGAAGATGCTAAAGTAACAGGGCCGGCTAGGCGGCTTTACTGCAGACTAGTGGTCCCTGTTCAAGTGGGCCCTGGTCAAAGTGGTCCCTGGTCAAAATAGCCCAGCCAACTTGCATTGCAGTAAACAAATCACTCTAACGTTCCCTTATTTTTTTCTGGTTTTATGGTTCCCTGAACTTAAGCATGCAGCTTGGATTCATCTTTTGATTAGCTCTCATTTTGGCTTTAGACCTGTTTAGGACTAGTTATCCAATTTGGAACTCAGAATGTGTATGACCTGAGATTTGCCTGGTTTTCCACTGTTTTCGCCTGTGAACTGTGACTGCATTTACCCGGACGAAGTGAAGTATCTTGCATTTGTTCCTGTTGAAGGTCATTTTGTTAGTTTCGGCCCATCGCTCTAGTCACTTTGGAATCACTTTGGAATCATTCATCCTTATCACTGAAAATGAATTTTGGATCTCCTAAGGAATCTCAAGAGCATTGTCTTAAGGGTATATGCTTAGAAGAGCCTTCCTTAAGCACTTCTATTGCAAAACGATTGTGCTTCACCTTTATTAGTGTCAGTAAAATCTACAGTCTTTTCAGTTCTTCACCCCTTGGACCTTGGACTGGAACTCAACTCGGCTTATCTCTTTGCTTCCAAACTCGGCTTGGCGTCGTTCCTGTCTTTGTGGCTGTCTACTGTTGCTGACTACTGGCTTTGTTTCCGACCCTGACACATTCTCCTTATCCCAATTTCAGACCGGCTTGACTACGTTACAGCGTTCTGCTCCTTTAACTCCTGGCTCGGCGTTTGTCTCTGCAGCGGTTTGCCGCTAACTCTTCAGCGTCTTCCAGTTTCGCTTGTTTTTGCCGCTCACATCAAAGAGCTTTTTAGCCCGGTTTGGGTTCTTGTTTCAGTTTGAAATCGCTGTTGTACTTCTGGGTTTTGGAAAAGTTTTTGGGGCTTCATAATTGTTTGCCTTTGTTTGTTTTGCCATTTTAAGCCCATTTTGAGCTTTTGGGCTGAGTTCAAGTATTCTATGTTAAATCTGGATTACATCTCTGGTTAATCCGGATTATATGCCAATTAATGCTTTTGTCGTTTTTCCTGTTTTGACTGCCTAATAACACTGAAGATTAAGTGTTTCAAGTCTCTGTTAATTTACTGAACTATTTTTGGACTATTACTTTAATAAACTATATTTTGGCTCTCAGTTGGCGTCTGACCTTTGACATAACCATTCTATGTTTATTTGCTCTACTGGACAAACTGAAGGACAAATTCTATGGAAGCATTTCCCTTATTACCCAATTTTACCCAATTTTAGAAAAGTATTTTTCTTATTTCCCAATGTTACCCAACAAAACATTGATCAGATCATAATAGCAGTGTTCAAATAATACTATTTCTAAAAGATCAATCCTTTCACCTTCTTAATGCTGAATTTAAAATTGTGTTGATATTTTTGGAGGAGGCATAAAAAGGTCTGGATAATAATTATTATAACTTACAGGAAAATGAGAGTGTTATTTTAAAAAATAAACAGATTGATACAATGCAGTTTGATGAAAAATCCACTTTATTCAAATATATATTTATTTCTGGACAAAAAAACAGAACTATTAAGGATCATGTGCTTGAAGTATTTACCACAGCATGTAATCCCACTTCTGAGAAAAAGCCAGAGTTTCTTCTAATCGAGGCAGTGTGTCAATGATATCCCAGATTTAATACAGCAAATATTTGAGGTATTGGGTTGTCGTATGTCTTTCGGGCTGTGTGGCCATGTTCCAGAAGTATTCTCTCCTGACGTTTCGCCCACATCTATGGCAGGCATCCTCAGAGGTTGTGAGGTATGGATAAACCAAGTAAGGAAAGGAAAGAATATATATCTGTGTAGAGTCCAGGGTGTGGCAAGAGTCCTTTGTCACTGGGAAGCCAGCATTAATGTTTCAGTTAATCACCCTAATTAGCATTGGAAAGGTTTTTGTCTCTTGCCTGGGGGCATCCTTTGTTCAGTCCTCTGCCCTCAGAGTGTTGGTTCCCATCTACTGTTCCCATCTACTGTTTTGATTTTAGAGTTTTGTAATACTGGTAGCCAGAGGCAGAGGATGCCTGCCATAGATGTGGGCGAAACGTCAGGAGAGAATACTTCTGGAACATGGCCACACAGCCCGAAAGACATACAACAACCCTGTGATCCCGGCCATGAAAGCCTTCGACAACACATTTGAGGTATTGTGTTTTGTTTTTGCTGTTTTTCCTGCCTAGGGCACACACCTTGTTGTTCTGAACTACTATCAAGTTTTATTTATTGTGTTCTTCCTATTAAATAACAGTCATACCATCACAAAAGCATTAACTTTTGTGGACTATTCTGATATTAAAAATAAAGCAGAGGGGTGAGTGTGTCACAGCACCATTCAGAAATAAATCCCATTGATTTCAACAGGACTTACTACTTTAATGTATTCTACTAGTAAATAAAATATAGGATTGAAGTCTTTGAGCAAAACCCAGTTGTCAATCCCCTTTAGTGGAGACCCATTGAATCAGGGGGTACTTGCTAAAGACATTATCACACGAGGCTCCGAAACAGTTTCTGGCAATGCAAACCCATCGTGCTGAGACTGGAGTATGCCTGGCTAGCCCATGTTTTTATCACACAAAGCCTTTCTGAAAGCACTTCGAGAAAGGTCAGAGTGCTTTCAGAAAGACTTGGTGTAACATACTTTGAGAAAGCTCAAAGTGTGTTTAGCTTGCCACAGCTGCTACGAGGTAAGTCCTCCCGACCTGTGCATTCCCCTTTTTCATTGATGCCCTTCCTTTTTTATTTTTCCCCCCATGAGAATTTCACAACTCCAAAAGTTCCCAGTCTCACAAGACTGAGCTTTTAATCCACCAGAGATACGCTGATGTGCACTTCTTTACTTCTGTGTTTTAAACATACTGAAGCAGCATCGCTGTGAACACTTAACATATTAATTTTAAAAATATCCCCTCCTAATAAATACGGTGTCAGAAAGGATTTTCTACCTTCTGTCTGACACTAACCCTGTGGTCACTCATAAGGTGGCCCTTTTTGCCCTGGCAGCACTGAAAATCCGGGCAAGACTAATCTCCGATATTGCAGTCGACTGTGCTGGGGATGCTTTTAACTAATAGTGGTTATTTATATCCAAGGTGTTCCCTGCTTAAGTTGTAATAATGCTGATCTCAAATGAATCTATTGCACTTTATCTATTTAAAATTTGTAACTCATAATGTGCACTTTGCTTATCCCGCTATTGCAACCTCATTGTTTTAATTCGATGTTTTAATACCGTGTTGTGTTTTTTAAGCTGCTGTGTATATATTATTACTGGTTTTTTATTATTGTTCTTTGATGTTTCATATTTTATTTTATCATTGTTTTGTATCTGATTTTGCTGTAAGCCGCCCCGAGTCCCCTTCGGGGGAGATGGAGGCGGGATATAAATAAACTTATTATTACAGTAGGGTCTCACTTATCCAACATTCGCTTATCCAACGTTCCGGATTATCCAACGCATTTTTGTAGTCAATGTTTTCAATACATCGTGATATTTTGGTGCTAAATTCGTAAATACAGTAATTACTACATGGCATTACTGCGTATTGAACTACTTTTTCTCTCAAATTTGTTGTATAACATGATGTTTTGGTGCTTAACTTGTAAAATCATAACCTAATTTGATGTTTAATAGATTTTTCCTTGATCCCTCCTTATTATCCAACATATTCGCTTATCCCACGTTCTGCCGGCCCGTTTATGTTGGATGAGTGAGACTCTACTGTATTAAAATAAACTTATTATTACTTACTTGGTTTTATCTTGTTTTTAATTATGTTGGTGCTAATTCATGAAATATGTAGTATTTGAAGGGCATATCCTGACATTGATATTTGCAGCATTTTAATGTTTTAATGGTTTATATAGGGGTTTAATGGCATGTTTTATATTGCATTTGATAATCTGGCTTTCATGTACTTGTTTGTTTGTCTTGCATATGAAAGACCTATGGTCTAAGCATCAAATAATTTTTTTGCACACACACACACACTAAAAAAAATTAAAAAATTAAAAAGCATTTTGCAATTAAAAGCATTTTGTGTATTCTGCAAGTGGGGAGGGTAGTTTTGACTTGGAAACCATATTTAGTGACGCCATGCATGATTGTGCGTCAAAATGGTCTTGCAAGGAAAGGAAATGTTTAATTATGAGAGAAATCCGTAACAGCATCTTAGTTCAGCTATAGAGCTGCATAATTACTTAAATTGGCATCCTCCACTTTTTTCTTCTGTATATGTATATTTATACAGTAGAGTCTCACTTATCCAAGCCTCGCTTATCCAAGCCTCTGGATAATCCAAGCCATTTTTGTAGTCAATGTTTTCAATATATCGTGATATTTTGGTGCTAAAGTCGTAAATACAGTAATTACAACATAACATTACTGCGTATTGAACTACTTTTTCTGTCAAATTTGTTGTATAACATGATGTTTTGGTGCTTAATTTGTAAAATCATAATCTAATTTGATGTTTAATAGGCTTTTCCTTAATCCCTCCTTATTATCCAAGATATTCGCTTATCCAAGTTTCTGCTGGCCCGTTTAGCTTGGATAAGTGAGACTCTACTGTATTTATATTTGGATTAGATGTATACTGTTTGTTGTGTTTATATTGTGTATTTTGATATGGCCAATTCACTGATCAATAAAATAGTTTTGTATAGAGCTGCATAGTTACTTAAATTCAAGAAACCAACAGAGTGAGGGGAAGTCATGGCTTTGCAGCCAGAAATTTTCTCTGTCTCTGGAAGTTTAAAGGCCAGCAGATTGGGAACAGGAAACTGTATAGGACAGCCACAGACATAACATGCCTACAATAGACATCACTGGCCGCAAAGTTGCTGCAGAAGTGTCTTGAAATTACTACATGGCTGAGAAACATTGAACACATAACTAAAACAGCCTACACCCACTCCCAAATTTTCTAAAAATGACTTCTTTCCCAATGGTTGCAAATTGGTTTGCTGTGAGGTTAGTGCCATGCAAGGTTTTTTTTTCATTTGTGGCTAAGGATTCCACAATATATGTTACAAGCCTCATGTGATAAAATCTATAGTCAACAATCATATCTGTCATCACCTCAAATAAACAAGCCTGACAACTGAAAGGTAGCATAATTTTCCACTACATATCTGCCAAAAGAAAGATGTGAGACTTCAAGTGCCATCTGTTGTCTTATTATATATACAAATAAAAACCAAAAACAGATAAATATAAATGTCACCTCTGCTTCACAAAATTTGAAACCACTTTGATCTAAAATAGAGACTTTATATTTTGAGTTCTGTTCCTGCTTTAATAGGCAACTAGGAGCACCATTTATGAGTGACACTCTCCACCTTAGGACACCTTTATGCATAAAGCTTCACATTCCGCTCGAGATTCAAACCTATTTTTGTTCCCTCCGCAGCCACCATACCAAAACCGAGAACACTTGGCCAGATTATTATCAAAATACCATTTCAGGGTGTAATCTTCACAATCACCATTGTCCATTTCACCAATGCAAGCATCTAGAAGGAAAACATTTACAGTTAGCAACATGAAATCAAGAATGTTTACGATCATCAGTGTGCAACTGTGTAGACAGCTATAGTACTAGAGATCATGAGTTAGAGATACAGTAGAGTCTCACTTATCCAACATTCGCTTATCCAATGTTCTGGATTATCTAACGCATTTTTGTAGTCAATGTTTTCAATACATCGTGATATTTTGGGGCTAAATTCGTAAATACAGTAATTACAACGTAGCATTACTGCGTGTTGAACTACTTTTTCTGTCAAATTTGTTGTATAACATGTTTTGGTGCTTAATTTGTAAAATCATAACCTAATTTGATGTTTAATAGACTTTTCCTTGATCCCAACATATTCGCTTATCCAACGTTCTGCCGGCCCGTTTATGTTGGATAAGTGAGACTCTACTGTATTCTTAGTGTCTGCCTTTTGTTTTGAAACTCCCTTTAGGATATTCCTGTCCTTGCTATTTTTCCATCAAACAGACAGTGACATGTTTAACCAAACATGCGGTGGAGAATTGAAATTTTTAAAAGCATTTTTAAAAAGTATGTTGTGCACTTTGAAAAAATTATTCTTTTTTTAAAACTGCTTTTATCATTTTTAATTGTATGTTTTAAATTGCTTTAGCATTGCTAGTAATTTAATCCCATTTTAATGCTGATATTTTATATGATTTTACTGTATTTTACTTGTTTTAGTTTGTAAAGTAGCTTGTGTCCCAAATTCACAGGAGATCCAAATAAAATTCATTACAGAAATACTAGGAAGCTAGGGCTGCTAGGAATTGCAGTTCCACAATATCTGGGGTGCCAAACAAGTCTGGCAAATGACATACAAGAAATTGATCGGTCTTAGTTTTGCACCCATTGTCAACAACGATGACATCATGTTTACTGCTTGGAGAAGCACATTCAAAAATGTCAGTGAGCTGCAATGAAGGACCTCATCATACGACTGATTTTCAGTATCGTATGATGCTTTTGCCACAGTTGAGACACAGACCCCCATGCCATCCATCAGTTGACATAGGCTCGTTTCTGACAGCACTTCATGGCACACCTGGAGTGCAAGCATCCTACGACACTGTGCTGGCAACATGGGAGCCTCCCTGTGTTCCATTAAGAATGATGGAGCTAGCGCAAGGGGAAGCCGAATGGTGAGGCTTCCTCACATATGATGAGAAAGTGTCACTGCCAATGAGGCAGTGTGCAGAGTACTGGGATTGCCCTGCTGTCCCATCGGTTCGCCACGGAGGCTAGAAAATTGGTACGTGGGCCCTCATTGATGTGAAGAGATCTGAAGTCTCTCTCTTCTGTGAACTTCTATCACATATTCTTCCTCAATTGGTGGAACAATGAGATGGTCTTATCTTTTCCTCTTCCCTGATCTAAGAGCCCATACAGACATATCCAAAAGCACCAATACTTTAACAGCTAACCAAGAAGCAAGATAGATAATCCTTTTGTAACTGATATTACAAAAAATCAGGGCTCCGTCCTGGGCCCGGTTCTGTTCAACATCTTTATTAATGACTTAGACGAAGGGTTAGAAGGCACGATCATCATGTTTGCAGACGACACCAAACTGGGAGAGATAGCTAACACTCCAGAAGACAGGAGCAGAATTCAAAATGATCTTGACAGTCTAGAGAGATGGGCCGAAACTAACAAAATGAAGTTCAACAGGGACAAATGCAAGATATTTCACTTCGGCAGAAAAAATGGAATGCAAAGATACAGAATGGGGGATGCCTGGCTTGACAGCAGTATGTGCGAAAAAGACCTTGGAGTCCTCGTGGACAACAAGTTAAACATGAGCCAACAATGTGATGCGGCAGCTAAAAAAGCCAATGGGATTCTGGCCTGCATAAATAGGGGTATAGCATCTAGATCCAGGGAAGTCATGCTCCCCCTCTATTCTGACTTGGTCAGACCACACCTGGAATACTGTGTCCAATTTTGGGCACCGCAGTTGAAGGGAGATGTTGACAAGCTGGAAAGCATCCAGAGGAGGGCGACTAAAATGATTAAAGGTCTGGAGAACAAGCCCTATGAGGAGCGGCTTAAAGAGCTGGGCATGTTTAGCCCGCAGAAGAGAAGGCTGAGAGGAGACATGATAGCCATGTACAAATATGTGAGGGGAAGTCATAAGGAGGAGGGAGCAAGCTTGTTTTCTGCTGCCCTGATGACTAGGACACAGAACAATGGCTTTAAACTTCAGGAAAGGAGATTCCACCTGAACATTAGGAAGAACTTCCTCACTGTGAGAGCTGTTCGGCAGTGGAACTCTCTCCCCCGGGCTGTGGTGGAGGCTCCTTCTTTGGAGGCTTTTAAGCAGAGGCTGGATGGCCATCTGTCGGGGGTGCTTTGAATGCGATTTCCTGCTTCTTAGCGGGGGATTGGACTAGATGGCCCATGAGGTCTCTTCCAACTCTACTATTCTATGATTCTATGATCTCTAACTACTCATCTTAGTAGTATCCTGGCAGAGATGTTTAGCACCAATTCTGGATAAATTTCATAATTTCAAGTGAATTATCATAACCCAGACAAGAAGCACTGTTTCTGATCAGCTGCCCATGTCAATGAATGCCAACAACTGGCGCATCTGCTGAAGCTAGGATATGAAGGTCTATTTAACTAAGACAATACAGCTGAATCAAGAGGTACTGTCAGACTATGAACCTTCTGTTCTATAGGAAATGCAGTCCTATTCAGAGTATGCTATCTAACCAATTCGTGGATCCATAGACAACCTTTCATATGGGAACTCTATCTTCCTGGGAACATGTCTATTTGTCCTAATTCCATCCGCAACTGCCTCTAGGCATCTGATTCCTCCAAGTAGCAATGAAAACTATGGCAAAGTGTCACCATCATACAGTGTCACCATCATCCCAATTCCTCTGTTGACGCCTCCTATATGGAATAAAACCATGCAGGATAGATAGAATGCCACAATTGTTATGTCCACTGGCCATTCTGGTTGGGGATGATATCAGCTTTAGTCCACCAGTTACTATCTAGAAGCCATCAGGCTCTAGATTACTCAAAATACAAAACCTCACTACAGCACAAGGCATTAAACGGTGAGTGAAGTCATTTTAAATTTTTGGAAGATCGAAAAGGTTATCAGATGGGAATCAGTACAAGTGAAGCAATCTTCTTGCCATAGTCTTGCTTAATGTTCAAAGAGGGAATCCACATTGTCTTTGGGACTGGCAATGACCTCAAGACTCCCTTTGAATATTTTAGAGTGTCTGCTGGACCTTGGAACATCACAGCATTATTTTATGAACAATTTCATCTAGTACCCGGTCTATGTCCTGCAGGATTTATTTCACAATTACTCCATCTTTGTCTTACAATTACTAGCTTTGGATTTCACTAGAGAAGAATAAACAAATAGCTGCTTGTAACCACAGCTCATAAGTATGTCACAGGCTCATGAAGTCCTTTTCCTTCAGCATTCTTTGTATCCCGGTTAGCTTAATGGAAGTGATTAGAAGCAAAACAAGACTTGGTCAGTCCTGTCATAAAGATATAAAGAAATAAATATATGAGTTTGCAAAAGCTATGGGAAGTCTGAGATGGCAAGCTATCTTTGTGCTGTAGGTTGTTGTCACATAAACAGCAGATATAATCTTGAACTAAACATGGATTAGATACAAGTAGTTTTGTTGTTTTGTTTTTTGGATTTGACCACACAGGTTTCCACCAAAGGAAGGGAATTTTTAGATACAACCCATGATTCCCAATTGATCCAGCCTATGCAGAGGCGGTCCAACAGCGAGGCCAAGTAGGCGGCCACCGCTGGCGCACACCAAGGGGGGGGGCACTCGAGGCGCCCCTGTTAAAACTTGGTGCTGCCGTGGCCCCGCCATCGCCCACTGCCACCTCTATTAAATTTTTCTGCAGGAGAACCCGCTGTGCATGCGCGGATGAGTCCCATTGCCCAAAATGGCCGATTGGACCCTCCAGCGCATGCGCAGGGGTCGCTCGCTCGCTCTTGCGGTGACGTAAGGCACACTGTATGCACAGCGGGTCTCTAGCTCGCGCGGCACGGGTAAGGCACCCAAGCCGCCTGTCCGCGTGAGCGATGGAAGCCCTGTACACCTGATGGGGCTCCTGTGCGCAGGGCTTCCATCGCTCGCGCAGACGGGCGGCTTGGGTGCCTTACCCGTGCCATGTGAGCGGGGGACCCAAAATAGGCGATGGGACCCTTCTGTGCATGCACAGCGGGTCGCTTGCTCATGCGGTGACGTAAGGCACGCAGCATGCTTTACGTCACAGCACGAGCAAGTGCCCCCTTGCGCATGCGCGGAGGAGTCCCATCGGCCATTTTTGGGCGATGGGACCCTCCGCGTGTGCACGGCGGGTCTCTCTTTGCGTGGCAAGGGTAAGGCACCCAAGCCGCCTGTCCGTGCGAGCGATGGAAGCCCTACGCACAGGAGCCCCATTGGGCTCATGTACACAGGGCTTCCATCGCTCGCGCGGACAGGCGGCTTGGGTGCCTTACCTGTGCCGCGCGAGCGAGAGACCCGCTGCGCACGCGAACGAGTCCCGTCAGCCAAAATGGCCGATGGGACTCCTCTGCGCATGCGCAGGAGTTCGCTCACGCGGTGACGTAAGGCCTGTGCTTTACGTCACAGCGCGAGCAACCCCCTGCGCATGTGCAGAAGAGTCTCATCGGCCATTTTGGCCGACGGGACTCATGCGCATGCACAGAGCTTTGCTTACCTCAGTTGAGGCCTTGGTTCCTGCCGCCGCCGCCCCTGCCGGTAAGTGTGGGGCCTTCGGGGGGGGTGCAGCCACTAGGTTCGCCTACACGGCAAAATTACCTAGAGCCGCTTCTGAGCCTATGCACAGTATTTGGGAGTCCATTTGAACAACCACAAGACTAGCAGACACAATATAAAATGAGGCAGATGCTGTGAAATGTGAAATGTTTAGGAGAATGCTCTTCTGGGTGCTGCAATCCACCCAGAATCTTGGCAGAAGAAATGAGAGAAGTGTTAACTTAACAACAGAAATGCTAAAGGAGTAAAGGGATTTGGATTGAGCAGCAGTCTAGATATGCTGAGCAACAGCTCCCAGCATTCTTCACTATTTACTATGTTGACTAGAGCTAGGGCTGTTGAGACTTGCAGTCTAATAACATCGTGAGGACTGCTTTATTCCCCATCCCTGGATTTCATGGATAGATGGATAAAATATGCACACCTGCTATTTTTTGTACTTGCTCAGAACGTTCTTGGTCCTGTTTCCTCCTCCCATCTTGGGCACTAATATTTCTGAAATAATTGTTCTTGTCACGATCATACTCTTCTTCTTTATGTTCCACATGTTGCTTGTGAGCATCCATAATTTCATCTTGAAAGTTTATTTTTGGTAATTCTGATGGCGGGGAAGCATCTCTGTACTCCAATTCTGCGAAAAGAATACTAAAAAGGGAAAAATAGTGTGGAGGTTATACTTCTTGAATATAAGATATATGGAAAATATTATTCTGAATTAATTGATCCAAATGTCAACCCATTTCAAGCTTTCTGTATCTACTAAAGCCAATGTAAATTCTGGCTCTTTATTTCCAGAGGAAAGGAAAAATACTGTGTTGGTACCTATCAGTCTTTGCTGTTAGTTGCTGATAAGTGTCTCCCCGATCCAGAGTCTCACATTCTTCCTGCAGTCCTGGTGGAGGATAAGGGTTTATTCCACCTGTGGAAAAAATGAAGGAAAGAGAAAGAAAAATCAAGATGCCAAAATATTTTTGAAACACTGAATATGGGTCTACCTCCCATTATCATCCCAAATATACAGTGCATTTCCATCCCAAATGTATAGTATTGTATAACCCAAATATCTAGTTCAGTGTTCTAGAGTGAGGGCATTGGCAACATTCAGATGATCTCTCTCCAAATAAATGAATCAAAGTGTGGAACACAACAATTGTCTGCCCTTCCTTTGAGCTTCCCCCATGCCAAATTTGTCATGAAATAGCTAGCTTCTATAAATTTAGGATTTCTGACTTTACAACATGCAATCAGCCCCCCTTATCCACAGATACATCAGTGGTTCTCAACCTATGGGCCGTAGCTCAGCAGTGTGCCGTGAATATGAAAATCCAGTTTGTGAACCTCCTTCATCTTTATTTATTTATTTTAGTAATTTTATTTCCGCTCCTTTCAGCAAAGCTGACGATTGCATTGGATAGACCACATCAGCTCTAGATTATTAAATATGGTTTTCTGTAGGCGAGCAGTTGGCGACTACTGGGTGGCATATGTTCTGTATCAGAAACTAGAGCTGATGTGGCCTATCCAATGCAGTTTTCTGAATCTGCACCCCAAATAACCAAACTGAATCTAAAGTTGGCCAAAAACTGATTCGTAACCCTTTTGGTACTAATGTTGGAGAGCGGTCCCTGGTCAAATGGTCCCTGGTCAAAGTGGGCCCTGGTCAAAAAAAGGTTGGGAACCACTGGTATACATGGATTGAAAGCAAACTTTGATTCTGCCATTTTATTCACCATTTTACTACAATATTGTACATAACGGGACTTGAGCACTGACAGATTTTAGTATCTACAGGAGATTCTGGAACCAAACTTCAGTGGATATTATGGTTTTATTTAAGTTATGCCTTTCTGTCTTATATTCCTGTTTTTTTGGTCACACTGTTATCCAATTAAAGCATAATGGAGAATTCATATTTAAAGCAAGTCATAACCTCTACACTGAAGTCTCTGCAATATTACTGGAATAGGAGAGAAAGAAGAAGAAATCCACCCAATGAGTTCTGAACTGTAATGATTGTCGGAATACAAGCATTGAGAGAGGTCTCCAACTTCAAACAGAGAGGTTCACAGAGTTCAAACTGTTCATAGATGGATGTTTATAGAAGAGGAGTAGATAAAATGTAGCTCTGCCACTCCCGTTAGCACTTGCCGGAATAAATAACACAAAGGAGTTATGGGAATTACAATTTAACAGCGTCTGGATGATCACCCATTTCACCTCCCTCTCAGAAAATTTGGTATCCAAGTTCTTTAAATTTATAATATTTAGCCCTAAAAAACCATACATAAACCTCTTCAACAGTAAATCCAGATAATAGATGCTGCTCAACTAAGACTGTGATTGATGGCTACTTTTTTTTGCTGGGGAATAAAGATTTCACAACAATATAATAAGAAAATATAAATTGGAACCTTGGCCAATGCATGCAAATATCACCCAGGTAATATTTTATTTTGATACTAGCTGCGCCCTGCCATGCATTGCTGTAGCCAATTGGAACTGCAGTGAATAGCCTCGCTGCTTGAAAGCCTGGCCGTTTTCTACATAGGGTATGCTTGCTAGGCCAGGTTGAATAAGATGGAGTAGCCTCGTGTTTTCCAAAGTCTGGCTTTGAAGCTGCAAGGCTGTTCAGTGTTAATCAAGGGGTTGATATATGTGTGGAATAATGTGCAGTGTGGTAGAAAGAACTGTTGTCTGGTTGAGGCAGATGTTGCCATGGATCTCCTTGATTAGCATTGAATAGGCATGCAGCTTCAAAGTCTGCCTGGTTAGTACTTGGAAGAATCCTTTACTGAGACGTGTTAGCTGGGTGTGATTATTTAAGTTGTTTAGCATTGAATGGTCTTGTAGCTTCCAAGCCTGGCTGCTTCCTGCATGAGGGAATCCTTTGTTGGGAAGTGTTAGCTGGGCCTGGTTGTTTCCTGTGTGGAATTCCCCTGTGTTCTGAGTGTTGTTGTTTATTTAGTGTCCTGATTTTAGAGATTATATTGTTGTGTATTGTTATTAGAGCACAGTAATTATTATACATTATATTGATAATGTTATATGATTTGCCTGGAACAGGATTATATGAGGCCCCTTCTACACAGTGGTTTAAAATTCACACTGAAGTGGTGTTTTGTTTTTGTTTTTTTTGCTGTGGCCTAGGAGGCAGCCTGGCTTTGAAGCTGCAAGGCTGTTTAGTGTCAATCAAGGTGGGTCACAAAGGGGTGCATTCCGGTTTTTGGGGTTTTTTTGGCCCCATGGAGGTTAGTGATGTGTAGTTTGTTTGTAAGAACATTGAGACGTGGATGAGGGGTTGTGTTGTCAATTTTCTAGATTGGGGGGGCCTTTAGTTTTGTTGTTTTGCCCGGTGGAGCCATTCTCCTTTTATATATATAGATACTGGAAAATCTTTTTTTTAAAGATAAGGATGAATAATAAGTGGGAGAATCTTGTAAATAAACCATGTGGAAGTCAATTTCATACACAGAAACAGAAAGCAAAACTAAAAATGCAGGCATGAATATGTTTACATACTACTGTCACTAAAATGAACACAACTAAACATGTTTAAACTGCATTATTTAAGCATTAATTGAAAGCAAGGAACCCCTAACATTTAGTGGTATGACACAGAAGGAAGCAAACCAAGTTTCACGTTGCTTACGTTTTAAAAGATTTAAGAAGGCTCGACTAAACTTCAGGGCATATGGCAATTCGGGTTTATTCACCCTGCCGAGCTGCAACAGATGTTGTTCCACGGGCACACTAGACAGTTCTGTCATCTCGGTATCATCAGCTCCACTTCCAAGTGCTAAGGTGAACATGGTGAACCCTTGGCATTTGGCTTCTAGTGACATTTTTCTCAACTTCTCTCTGTCCCAAGAACTTGTCTTACTCCCAAGTAGTGTAACAATGACCCTGTGTTTTCTTGGATTGGGGGCTTCAAGAAACACATTATTAACAGTCCACTCTAGTGCATGACCCACAGCTGATGGCCCTTCTAGCTGGTTTATGGATTCTTGGATATGCATTTTCACCAGGTCTTTACTGCTATATGTAGTCAAGTCAAACTCCAGATGCACTGGGCTTGAGAATCCGTCCACTGTGAAATTTCGTGGGGCTTGTTGCACCAGAGCCACTCTTGCACCACCATCGGACTCTGTGGGGAGGGAGGTTATAACAAAATGATCCACCATGTTGCTCACAAACTCCTTCATGGTCTCAAACTCCTCACTTCCGACATTCGAAGAGCTGTCCATGATGTATGTTATATCCATGTCTATTAAAATAGGGAAATGTGCCGTCATCTCACATTCTGGAGCTGGGTTACACTTATCTGTGGAAGAAACATCAAGCATTCATTAACTTTACAGAGTGACTAAAGGAGTGTATTTATACACTATTTTTTTGCTTTGCTTTACTTTTCAACATTTATCAAACAAACAATTTAGAAATGATATCTCTTTGAGGCAAAAGGTAGACAAAACAAACCCAACCATACTGATTTCCCATATTTTAAGTGATCATATATTGCTGTCCAAATAGTTCCCCCTCAAACTATATCTGGGCTAGTGCAATGATCTGTTAGATGCATATAGATATTTTATTTACCGTATATACTCGAGTATAAGCCGAACCGAATATAAGCCGAGGCACCTAATTTTACCACAAAAAAACTGGGAAAACCTTGACTCCAGTATAAGCTGAGGGTGGTAAATTTCAGAAATAAAAATAGATACCAATAAAATTACGTTAATTGAGGCATCAGTAGGTTAAATGTTTTTGAATATTTACATCAAGCTCAAATTTAAGATAAGACTGTCCAACTCTGATCAAATCATTATTCTCATCTTCTTCAATGTAAATGTACTTATGTATCCTTTTAATAATAATAGAGTAAAAGAATACATGTAATAATAATAATTATTATAATATATAATATATAATATATATTATATATAATAATAATATATTGCACAAGATTTCCCTAGCCGAAAATGATACATTTTAATATATTGGGTTTATGGTTCCCGTCCTCTTGATCTGGTCATGTAAGTGTGATTTATTGTTATAATTGTATTATTTTACGTTGTTTAATAATGTGTATTATTTTGTTATGTAATGTTTGCATTGCTTTTATGACTGTAAACCACCCTGAGTCCCATCTGGGAGATAGGGCGGTATATAAATCAAGTTATTATTATTATTATTATTATTATTATTATTATTATTATTATTATTAATACAGGAAAATAATACATGTAATAATAAATAGAGTAAAAGAATACATGCAATAATAATAATAATATCAGAGTGAAATAATAAATGTATTAATAATAATAAAAATAGAACAAAATAAATGTAATAGTAGCAACAATAACAGAGAAAAATAATAAATGTACCATATATTCTCGAGTATAAGCTGGCCCAAATATAAGCCAACCAGGACCCTCATCCAAGTATAAGCCGAGGGGGGCTTTTTCAGTCTTAAAAAAGGGCTGAAAAACTAGGCTTATACTTGAGTATATACAGTAATCCACAGATTCTTATAGTGTTCTTTTTATAATAACAATTTAAGGAAATAAATGCATTATGTGTTGTCGAAGGCTTTCATGGCCGGAATCACAGGGTTCTGGAACGTGGACATACAGCCCGAAAAACACATAACAACCCCATTAATTATGTTTTTATTAATCATTCTTGTGTTTCTGTCTGGATTTGGCCCTGATGGCAACTCACAAGATTCTTCAACTATATATCATTAAGATGTAAATGATTTCTAAAAAACAGGAAAAAATAAAAACAGAAAAATATGAATATATATATGCTTCCCTCTCCCAACACTTCTGGTGCCTCCATTTTTTATTTAGAACGTTTATAAACAAAAGCTGTAGCCATTTATAGACCAAGGCTTTGTATGCCTGTTCAGTAATAAGGCCCCGGCTGTGGCACAGGCTGGAGAGCAAGCCAGCTGCAACCAGCTGCAATGAATCACTCTGACCAGGAGGTCATGAGTTCGAGGCCCGCTCAGAGCCTATGTTTGTCTTGTCTTTGTTCTGTGTTAAAAAGGCATTGAATGTTTGCCTATATGTGTAATGTGATCCGCCCTGAGTCCCCTTCGGGGTGAGAAGGGCGGAATATAAATGCTGTAAATAAATAAAAATAAATAATAAGACCCACTGAATTCATAACAGTTTCATATTCACAATCACTACTTGGTCACTATCACTAGTAATGTAAAATCTTCTCTTGAGCATTTAGAAGTACAGTTTAGTCATCTAAAGAAAAAGAGTAGGCATCGTAACCAACATAATGAAAACACAGCAAATAGAGAGCTCTGGGTATGAATTATTTTCAGTGCCAGATTCTCTGTAATTCTAGAAATTTGGGGACTGAAAGAAAACTTTACTGGGGACAGAATCCCAACTGGGGGGGGGGGGGGGAGGAGGTTATTTCCTTGCATAGCTACACTTCAGCTTGTACCTAGTTATATTTCATTCTTAATGCATTAATTCCAAGCTCAATCTTACATCTGGGTTCTACAATGATCAAATATTTCTTGATCAAGGCTGAAAATTCATATTAGATTTCTGGGTCACATTCCAGTGGTGCATGAGGCCAGACGCCAAATAATGGGACAAAAAAGGGGGCCGGGCTGTGGCGCAGCTGGCTAGTAACCAGCTGCTATAAATCACTACTGACCAAGAGGTCATGAGCTTGAAGCCCGGGTCGGGTTAAGCCTCCGACCATTAATAGCCCCGGCTTGCTGTTGACCTATGCAGCCCCGAAAGACAGTTGCATCTGTCAATTAGGGAAATTTAGGGACGCTTTATGCGGGAGGCTAATTTACAACACCATAAAACTGCCAGCAAAACACGAGGAAAGGAATGCGGAAGTACAGCCACTACTGGACAGTGAAGCAACAGCTCCCCCTGTGGCCGGAATCGTGAAGCTGGAAAAATGTTTTTAAAAAATGCCTCTGAGTCTGTCTAATGTATGTTGTTTGTCTGTTGTCATTGAATGTTTGCCATATATGTGTTCATTGTAATCCGCCCTGAGTCCCCTTCGGGGTGAGAAGGGTGGAATATAAATACTGTAAATAAATAAATAAATAAATAAATAAAAAAGATCTGGGTATTATAATTTACTCTTACTAAGTCTGAGTTTTGATAAGTTTTTTGGCATTAACAGTTTTTTATGTTAACGTTTTCAAATTGGCGTGGGGGATACAAGAAAAGGGGAAACATTCCTGCTGGTGGTACCATGGCCAAGGGATTGACCATACGGGGAAATCAGAAGGGCAGAACTGAGAGTAAAGAAGAGCAAAATGCCTGAGGTTCTCAACTGTTTTATAGATTTTAATCACCATCTTGACATGACGTTTCTCACAGATGATGATGATGATGATATTTTTAATGCATTGCCTGCCTCTCCATACGGCTCAAGGCAGGGCACAACATACATAAATCATAATACTAAAATAAACTCCATAAAACAGATAGTAAAACATATTTCTACACATATTTAAATACATGGAACAAAAATTAAAACACAACAAACATAGAATATAAATTTATAATTCATAGTTAAAATAAATCTTTTCAATGAAATATAATTAAAGCACTAATGAGACTACTTAATAGAGCCCCCCAAAAGGGGCATTTAATAATAACAACAACAAATCAATCTTTTCAATGAAATATAATTAAAGCACTAATGAGACTACTTAATAGAACCCCAAAAGGGGCATTTAATAACTACTACTACTACTACTACTGTGTTTTTTATTCACCTCTCTTCGAGGCTCATGGTGGGTTACAATATTACTAAAAACACTGATGTGTATATAGAGGGGAAAGAATAATTAAATCTATCACTGATTCAATAACTAATGAGATGAATAAGCTTACCATAACAGAGTGCACAATGTGAAACACTATTCAGGTTTTCTTCCTCCTTGGATCCCCAGACATATAGCTGAAAGTGATTAGTATAATCTGCCTAATTAAATGCAAAAGAAAAAGTTGGGTTGAACATGAGAACATCCATTATAATATTTTTTTATACACATGTACAGACACACATGTATTGATGTTAACTGAGGTCAAGGCAATATTGATTTATGTTAACCCTATGGACCAGAGAACTCCAAGTCATTATTTATTTATTTATTTATTTACAGTATTTGTATTCCACCCTTCTCACCCCGAAGGGAACTCAGGGCGGATCACATTACACATATAAGGCAAACATTCAATGCCTTAACATAGAACAAAGACAAACACAAACACGGGCTCCGAGCTGGCCTCGAACTCATGACCTCTTGGTCAGAGTGATTTGTTTCAGCTGGCTGCTGGCTGCTCAACAGCCTGCGCCATAGCCCGGGCCCAAATGTTCACATCAACAGCCCTGCTGAAAAGTTACAGACTCGGGATCGGGACCTCTCCAAGTCTATATAATGCACTTTTCCTCCCTTCAGTGTTTCTTTATTTTATGCCTTTTGTAATAATAATAACAATAACAATAATAATATAGTAAAGGTAAAGATTTCCCCTGATGTTAAGTCTAGTCGTGTCCGACTATGAGAGGTGATGCTCATCTCCATTTCTAAGCCAAAGAGCCAGTGTTGTCCGTAGACACCTCCAAGATCATGTGGCTAGCATGACTACATGGAGCGCCATTACCTTCCCACTGGAGCGGTACCTATTGATCTACTCACATTTGCATGTTTTCGAACTGCTAGGTTGGCAGAAACTGGGGCTAACAGACCCGGGTTCAAACAGCCAACCTTTCGGTCAGCAAGTTCAGCAGCTTAACTGTTTAACCCGTTGCACCACCATGGACTACAATAATACACTTTATTTATATTCCGCTCTATCTTCTTGAGGGGACTCAGGTCAGATTACAGAACATACATACTGCAAGCATTCAATGTTGTTAATACAACTAAAAAGGACAGGCAATACACAAACAGAGGTAAAGGCATTTCCCATCTTATTTTCTTGACTTCACTTCTAGATTTAATCTAGTTACTAATCCTAGGATTTCATAGGATGGGGTCATGGCAATTCTGTAGAATGGAGTCATGACTATTAAAGTGGTATCAAAATGTTCTTCTAACGGATTAGTGTTTTGTTGGATTTGCATGCACCTCTGTATTTTCACCCTGTGGCGAAGACAAATTTTACTGACTTCTATGGAGGAATGAGAAATTCATGGGAAATGGCTGAAAGGTAAATCAAGGACATGTTATGTGTATTGTACAAGCAACTTCTCTTTCCATTCACCCTAACAATAGTACTCCTTTTCAGAGTTGGCTGAACACCTTTTAATAAGGGTTGCTATTTCGAAACAAGTTCACATACACTTGAATTATGGTTTCCTTTACTGCTCTTTCTGGAGTTTACAATTTGTGAAACCGAGAAGAGGATTAAAAATTTGGCAACAAATCCAAGTAAAATGTGAGATTCTGTAAAAGTCATTACTTTACTGGAGTGGGAGTTAAGCATATGCTTTCATTCACAAGAATGCATGGTATAGCAATTAAGCTCAATAGATTGTATAAGTGTGGCTGTATTATGCCAGGTCCTAAATCCATCAGGGGTTACTTTTCAGTCACTCCGTTGATTTAAGCATTTTTCTATACACAAACAGTACTCTGTTGTTAGAGATGAGGGTAAGCCGGATATGATACTTTCTGAAATTATCATTTTTGATGATGAATGTGATTATAAGCGATCTTAGAGATCCTGGTTGTACATTTAGCCTTATATTTTGAGATTTATTCTACTTTTGTTGATATATGACTATTCCGGGTTCAAGCGCAATTTCACATGCTAAGATTGTGTTTCTTTCTTGTGTTACAGGGGGCGGAGGGAATTGGCATTGAACAATCGTGCTGACGTCCATTTGAATTCATGCCATGACCTTCAACACATCACAAGCACAAGGTTAATAAACGGGTGACCAAACATACTGCAGATGTTTAGCTAATGTGATACCTGGACAGTCTTCATGTGAAGGCACAAAGAGCTGCTTAAGAAAACCATAGAAAAGGGGGTAGGAACTCTATGTCTTTCCAGATGTTGTTGGAGAACAACATCCATCTGCTCCAATCAGTATCCCTGGATCAATGGGGAACTTGTAGTAGTAGTAATAACAATAATAATAATAATAATAATAATAATAATAATAATAATAATAATAATAATAATAATAATAACAACAACTTTATTTTTATACCCCGCCCCATCTCCCCGAAGGGACTCGGGGCGGCTTACATGGGGCCTAGCCCGATAAAACAATCAATATCAGTAACACGACTATAAAACAATTATACCAGTAAAACATCAATAGCAATAAAACAATCGTTAAAATCGGCAAGAAGCATAGTAAAGCAAGTTTAGAAATCTGCCTGTTTCTCCTAATCTGCCATTCTGATTCAGGACTAAAAATGTACATATCTCATTTCCATCATCCAATCAAGGCAATGCTTGGTTAGTGTAATTGGAACTACAGTAGAGTCTCACTTATCCAACACTCGCTTATCCAATGTTCTGGATTATCCAACGCATTTTTGTAGTCAATGTTTTCAATACATCGTGATATTTTGGTGCTAAATTCGTAAATACAGTAATTACTACATAGCATTACTGTGTATTGAACTACTTTTTCTGTCAAATTTGTTGTAAAACATGATATTTTGGTGCTTAATTTGTAAAATCATAACCTAATTTGATGTTCAATAGTCTTTTCCTTAATCTCTCCTTATTATCCAACATATTCGCTTATCCAATGTTCTGCCGGCCCGTTTACATTGGATAAGCGAGACTCTACTGTACATTCTTCCATAAACCAAATCAAATCTTGATTAAATAAATATTACCTATTATGTATTTGAAACTATCCATTCTTGTGGAAAATAGTTAGGTGATTTATGGCAGACCTTGTGAACTGCATATGGTTTTAATCGGTAAGGAATGCTCAGAGGTGGTGTTGCCAGTTCTTTCCTCTGAAATACAGTGTTCCCTCACTATTTCGCGGTTCACTTTTTGCTCCCTCGCTGTTTTGCGAGTTTTCAATTAATATTAATGTACACATTTATAGCGGTATTTTCACTGTTTCATGGGTTTTTGTGGTGTGCAAAGGGTTTTGGAAGGGGGGGAAAGGGAGAAATAAAGGGGAGGGAAGAGAAGGGTTGGAAATAAAAAAGGGTTATTTAGCTTCCATTCTTCTTCTATGCCAGTGTACTGTATATTGTAACTGCTAAAATACAGATTGCATTGTAGTATGTGGTCTGTGGTTTACTCTCCTCCACACATAGAATAAATATAGTGTCCCTACTTTGCGGATTTTCACTTATTGCGGATGGTCCTGGAACGTAACCCCCGCGATAAGTGAGGGAACACTGTATAGCCTACAGCACTTGGAGTTCATTGGTGGTCTCCCGCTCAAGCAGTATTCAGGGCCTACCCTGCTTAGCTTCCACAAGATCAGATGAGATACATTACCTCTGGGGTATTTTAGGCAATGCTGGTAGGATGTGGAGCCAAAATCAGAAAGGAAGAATGTAGCGAGAAAAATTCAATGTGTATCTAACAGAGATTTCTGAAAAATCATCCAAGGTAAAATATTTTCAGTGATTGAAACTAACAGGGTCAACATGCCCCCAGACTTCATAAAGGTTAAGTCCAGTGAAAAGCTTTCTAATTCAGTGCTTTTTCAAAGCATTAAGTGCTGTAAGGAATGATCCCTGGCAAATGGAAAGCAATTAATTTTATTTGCTACATATGTTTAACAAAATACTCCAGTATAGAGTATCTGTAATGAAATTATTGCACACTAATGCTATTCTTCCAAGAATTTGCAGCACTTTATCAGTCACCTCGTGTTTACAATATTTATATGGTGCACCTTACCCAGTCTACTTTTACAACCTCTCCGTTTTAATCCATGTTTTTATTAGTTCTTGTCATTTGTTTTTATTGGCTAATGTTTAAATATTTATCATTGTGCATGTCTTTTGTCTATTGTTGTGTTTTATATTGCTATTGTTTTTATTCGGGCTTGGCCCCATGTAAGCCACCCTGAGTCCCCTTTGGGGAGATAGAGGCGAGGTATAAAAATAGTTATTATTATTATTATTATTATTATTATTATTATTATTATTATTATTTCGTATTTGTTTTTATATAATAGTCCTATCCTGACAAATTCCCTCTCAGTCAATGTGACTAAAGGCTAGTTGTCACAAACAGATGCTGTCATGACAACATTTGTTTCATTGAAAAGGCAAAAAAACCCCTATCCCTACATAAAGCAAACTAGAAATCAAGGGAAACGATATCTAATAACGAATTCTAATAACAATAGAGCTGTTATTAGAATACTTCTTTCTGTTTTAAAAGCATATGGCACTTTATCACTGCTACTTATTTCCATGATACAGCACTTTATGAAACCTGTCCCCACTGGGTTGATTTTAATTACTCTGATTTTATCTGCTTGGATTTTAATGTATTTGTCCATTATTTTATTTTGTGTATTGTTGGAATATTTTAAGTTTATGTTAAATATGTTGTTGTTGTTCGGGCTTGTCCCTGTTGTGAGCTGCCCCGAGTCCCTTCGGGGAGATGGGGAGGGATATAAAAATAAAGTTTATTATTATTATTTATTTATTACAGCCAGAGCCAGACTTCAGTTGGCCTGTTTGGCAGTGCTGCCATGCCAATTACTCATCTCAGCCCTTTTACCTGTATCGCACAAAATGCCATATCTTATCCTTATTTCTCCAGCACTGAATTTGAGGGAAGGCTATTTGATGGAAAGAACCAGTGTGGTGTAGTGACTTGAATGATGGAGCAGGACTCCAGGAGAGCAATGTTCAAATCCCTGGCTCAGCCATAAAAACTCACTAGATGACCTTAGGAAAGTTACCCTTAAGGGAAAGCAATGGTAAACCTCCTCTGAATAAATCCTACCAGGCAAATGCTACGATAGGGTAAGCAGCATTAATGAAAACATGACTTGAAGACCCACAACAACCACAATTTATGATAGAGGCCACCAACTGAACAAAAGTAAACGGCAACTCAATTGAATACACCCAATTTTCTTTGATTTTGGAAATAATCAAGCTTGAGCCTGGTTAGTCCTTGGGTGGAAGCCCATCAAGGAACACCAGGCATCTAAGTAAGGCATGCCTGAAACTGCAAAGCCATTGCCAGTCAGAGACTTACATAAACCAGGTGTCCTACAGATACAAGCAGTTCCCTATGTTCCTAATTCCCTTTGTGTTATGCACTTGGGGCACACCAATTTGGCCAAGATCGAAGCCTTCCAAGTTAAGCAGCTTTGCATTCTCCTGGGACTTTCCAGAACAACACTGATGGCTGTAGTAAGGGCAAGGCTAGGAATGCTCCCAGTAAAAGCTCAAATTTTAATAAGACAATTCAATTACTGGTCAAAGGTAAATCGGATGAATTCCAGTAGACTTCCTTGCCTATGTTTAGAGGATCAAGACCAGCGTGGCCACAAGTCATCATGGGTAGTGGCCTTAAACAGTGAGATGGCTAAAATTGGCCTTCCTTTACAATTTTTGAATGATCTAGGACCTAGGGCAAAACAAGTGCTCATGCTACACACTCATGATATCTATGCTTGTAAAGAAGTGTGTGTTTTTGTTTTGATTTATGGATGACATGTTTGTTTGATTTTGTTTTAGAAGTCATGTTTGGCTATGTATAAAATGGGTAAGTATTATAGTAACAATACATGAGGGAAGGTAACCAGCTCAGCATTCTGAGGCAGGTTACCATAGCAACGGGGGCAGAGCTAACCGCCGTTTGAAGGAAAAAGGAGGGAATGTTTTAAAAACAGGTCAGTCTGTAATGGTAGAATTACAGTGAAGACTGATTCTCAGTTGGAGGGTCAGGGTGACTCAAATGAGGGAATTTGAGTCAATTCTAAAATAAGGTGACTTATTTTAGGCAGTCTGTGATTATTAGTCACAGGAGATAGACTGGTTTCAGGTTTAGGGAAACCAGGGAAGTTCAAATCTGAGTCTGTGATCTGAGAGTCACAGGAGATAGACTGGTTTCAGGAATACGGAAACCAGGGAAGCAGACCTCTAATAGTGCCAGACTAAACAAGTTGGGTGACTTGTTTAGGGTTATTTATAGAGGCTGTGAAGTAAGGGGAAGTGATCCCAGTAAATCCAAGTGATCAGTTAATAGTTTTGAAGGGAGAGGAGAAGGTATTTTGGGAGTTGGAACACCTCAACATCTATTTGTAACAGTTATTTAAGTGCCTTTAAGAAGTTATAATAACCACAAGCTTTGTACATGAAATAAACTTGTTTTGTTCTTTAAACCATCTAAGTCTCTGTCACACCTATATTCAAACTAAGCAACGTTACCATCTGAAGTAAAATAAGTAAAGAAAGATTAAAAAGAATAAATTATCCTCTGCCTGACATCTCCATAACTGGTGGCAGCGGTTATAAAAAAAATCATCGTCCAGACATCTTTACATTTTGGTGGCAACTGTATGGTGGGATAAAAAAAGATTCCTCCCTGCCTCAGTTCTGTGCAATGCTCAATTGGACCCAGCAAGTATAGGTAGGTCTTCTGCCACAAAGTTTTTAGCCTCCCACAAAAATGAATATTCATTTAGAACACTATTTGACTGTTCCAGTTCTGTTACCCTTAAGAAGAATACATACCAGGGCCAGGTTTGAACAACTCTGTATTATGATGCAAACTGGTCGCTACTGTAACATCCCAAGAAATGAGAAATTTTGTGTCTGGGGAGAACAAATAGTGGAAGATATCGAACATTTTTTGATTGACTGCCCAGCATATGCTGAACTTCGACAGAGTTATTTACATCCATTACTATCTAATTTTAGGTCCCTCAACAGAAATGATCTTCTGACAGTCCTCTTGCAAGGACAAGAAAGATCCACCATAATCAGAGTAAGCCTTTTTATCCTGAAAGCTATCAAGAAAAGAGCACATTTCCTGAAAGAAGAATCAGGAAAATAAGATTTTGACGGCAAACAGAAGGTCAGCTGCCTGTCCTCCCATCCTTTTTGCCTTGTTTTTATTAATGTTGCACTTTGAAATAGTCATATGACTGGTCAAACAAATTATTATTATTATTATTATTATTATTATTATTATTATTATTATTTGGTAGACACATTCAGAGTGAGAGAGAGAGGAAGGCATCTCATTGGTTTTAGTGTCCCATAATCTGCCTGATGAAGATTTCCTTTAGATGAGAGTCTGCTTACCAAAAAGGCCTGCCGTACGTTAGGTACTTCGCTGAGGGCAATGACCACCGGCATAATATCTAGAGAACTGAATTCCAACACAGCTGTATTGATGGATGTTGCATCCTGCGATGGGCCAGCGGTGAGAAATATTGCAACTTTCCTCATAAGGACACCTTGACGATGCCGTTTAAAGACATTCCTGGCAACAAACCGCATGATACTTCCAATATTGCGTTGGCCTGAAGATCTCTCCAAAGGAATTCTCTGAACTGCTTCCCTAAGGAGGTTGTCTCTCTGGAAGTCGGAGAATCGGATTAGGTACTTTGGGTGAGTGTTATATGAAAGCACTGCCACCCGAGCACCAATAGGACAGTTGCTGGTGCTTATCTTCATAACCTTCAGCAAAGATGTCATAATGTCTTTCATCCTTCCAAAGGATTCTGGGGTAACATCTGCAGACATATCAAGGGCAAACACCACTTCTGTTGGATATACTGGACACCTACTCATACCTGAAATAAAAACAAAGACAGTAGAATATAACTCTCAGTATGTAAATATCAGGCTTGTCTCTAAACTCTGAAATAAGATCAATGCAAAGCTACTTACCTATACAGCAAGCTAGACGTGATAAAAAAGAAAGTTGTTTTAATTTATCAGATTTGTACATTGAAAAATATCTCAACAAAACCCAAACTCAGCTTGTATAGAGTAGGTAGCTTCTTTTAACATCAAATCAAAAGTCATAGCTTTAGATAAAGCATAGTAACAGCACAGTAAAGGTAAAGGTTTCCCCTGACGTTAAGTCCAGTTGTGACTGACTCTGGGGGTTGGTGCTCATCTCCATTTCTTAGCCGAAGAGCCGGCGTTGTCCATAGACACCTCCAAGGTCATGTGGCCGGCATGACTGCATGGAGTGCTGTTACCTTCCCGCCAGAGTGGTACCTATTGATCTACTCACATTTGCATGTTTTCAAACTGCTAGGTTGGCAGGAGCTGGGGCTAACAGCGGCTGCTCATTTAGCTCCCGGGATTTGAACCTGGGACCTTTCGGTCCGCAAGTTCAGCAGCTCAGTGCTTTAACACACTGTGCCACCAGCACAAGAAGGGGTGAAATTACATTGGTAGTGTTTAGGCCAAAGACTGCTTGGTTCTGAATTAAGCCCAGAATATAAAATCATTAAATCATTCCAAGAAATTTGCCATTAAGGCTTATTTAGTTTTCTTTAATAACTATTTTTTATTCAACAAAACAAAACTACAATCAATCAGACAAAGATGTGTATGGAAAGACAGATTTCACAAAATGAAAGGACCATACCTTTCTTAAAAACATACAACAGACATTTTTTTCTTGATATAAAACACAATCCAAAGCAACAACAAACTCAATCCTACACAATTGTTCTAACCACTAGCATCCCATGCAATCCTACTAAACACATCCTACACATAGAATAATATGTGTAGGATGTGTTTCAGTCTCGCAGTATCTAGCTGTTAGTTTCCATTTCTCCATTTACTATTTCCTTGAAATATTGCTATATAACCGCCTTTCTGCTTTTAATAACACTCTTCTAAGTCAGAAAACCAACAGTAGAATTTTGTCCCCATCTTCAGTGTAAAAAGGTGGTAAATATACATCCCAGTCTTTCTTAAAAGCGGTCAAGGATTTCTCGTTGATCAGCATTGTTAATTTGTCCATCTCAGCTAACTCATATATCTTCAAAAGCCAGTCTTCTTGCATTGGAATAGCTAAGTTTTTCTATCTTTGAGTGAAGGCTTATTTAATAAATAGCAATAGCAACTTGTGCCTAGTTTCTCTGGTTGAATTAGTCTGCAGTGCCTTTCATGTTCTTTGACTCGTGTTTGGGTAGACTCTGCAGGAGTCTACCGGATACCATGCAGCTGTGGACAAGTCTACATAGGGACCACCAAACGTAGTGCCCAAACACGAGTCAAAGAACATGAAAGGCACTGCAGACTCACTCAACCAGAGAAATCAGCCATAGCAGAGCACTTGATGAACCAACCTGGACACAGTATATTATTTGAGAACACAGAAATGCTTGACCACTCCAACAAATATCATGTCAGACTACACAGAGAAGCCACTGAAATCCACAAACATGTGGACAACTTCAACAGAAAGGAGGAAATCATGAAAATGAACAAAATCTGGCTACCAGTATTTAAAAAAAATTCAAAAATCAGAACAGTAGATGGGAAGCAACACTCTGAGGGCAGAGGAGCCCCAAGGACGGCTAATGACTCTGAACAAAGGATGCCCCCCAGGCAAGAGACAAACCTTTCCAATGCTAATTAGGGTGATTAATTGCAACATTAACGCTGGCTTCCAGCTGACAAAGGACTCTTGTCACACCCTGCTCTCCACAGATATATATTTACCTTCCTTGCCTAGTTTATCCATGCCTCACAACCTCTGAGGATGCCTGCCATAGATGTGGGCGAAACGTCAGGAGAGAATACTTCTGGAACATGGCCACACAGCCCGAAAGACATACAACAAATAAGAACCTATTTTGAAGATTCTTCTGAATAAGGCATATACACTCAGATCACAGCAGTGGCCAGGAGTGACTTTGCTAAACTGAGGTCAGAGTGCCAACTATTCCTATTGCTGCAGAATGCAAAATTGGCCAGGTTGACACATACCTAAGTTACATCATGTCTGGAGTACTGTAATACATCTGCCTTTGAAGGGAGCATGAAAATAGTAGTTGGTTTCAGAATGCAACAGCTCTATCGCTAACGGGGGCTGCGTACAGAGAGCTTAAAACTTTCTTGTTGATACAACTATGCTGCCTTCCAGTTGGCATCAGATACAATTTAAGTGGAAAAGAAATGTTTTGAAATATCTTCACATCTCTTTTGACTAAGCCTCTAACTACTAAGGGATCTACTACAGTCAAAGATATTCCAAGATTAAATAAACTCAATGCAAGCACCCTAAACTGAATTAAAATTACATTTTATAGGACACATTGCCTAGTTCCTTAAACTTGTTTTTAGTGCAAAGAGAAGTCATTACTTACGGCAATTTCCTCTAGTAAGGTTAACAAGTTCACAAGGCTATAGATAAGAAAAAAAAAACAAGATGGCTTCATTAACAATGCTATCTTACGATTTTTTAAAAAATTAAGAAGTTTTACTAAATTCAATGTGTTTGTGTATACAAGACAGCAGCTTCAGAACCTGAACATGTGATACGGCTTCCATTGTAAATGTTTATAGCAATTGTCTCACTGGCACAATATCAAATGGAACAAGAGTAGGTTCAAAGTTGCAACTTAAGTTTGCCATTCTTCCCATATAATCTTTAATCCATTGGCTATTTGATAAGAGCTTTTGAAGTTCAGTAGGTAAGACATTCTCTTAGATTTTATTTTGCATTTACTGATTAAGAAATAATCTTGGATATATTTTATACTATATGTGGAAATAGAGTTGATTACATACCGTCATAGCTGTTATGCCTTTTTGGCCTTTAGGGCCCTGAAAAACACGAAATATAAAAACATGAGAATATAAGAAGAATCCTGTTGAATCAAACCAAATGATGATGGAGGCCATCCTTCTATGCTCAAAATGCCCAGCCAGAAATCCACAAATAAGGCACAGGGTAACAGGATCCTCCGGCTCATGCTACACAAATGCTATCACCGAGAAAGCTTTACTAGCTCTGATACTGAGGACAAAACACAGCTATCGTGACTCAGAACTGTCCATGAATCCTCCTTTTAAAATTCATCTAAAGTTGTCCATCCTGCACTAGTGAATCCACAGTTTTGCCCTTCTTAGTAAACTCAGGCAAAGCAAACTGCTGCAGTCTCTCCTCGAGTGTTCTTCCACATTAATATTTTGTGCCATCTTGACTGCTCTTTCAGTCTTATTTGACCATATGTTTCCTGGGGTTAATCTATGAAATATTGGAGGATGTAGCTTTATATATTTACAAAACAGCTACTGATTTTTCTGTATGACTATTTATTAGACTTACGTGCCTTCCTTCTGAGTTATTACTTGGTAAATATGAATAAAAGCAAGCATTGGGAGCAGCCAACTCCCATGTCACTTGTGCAGTGAGTTTGCTCTAATTTTTGAACTGAATTGCTGGATTTATTTTGGGAATAGAGTTCTGACTGCAAACTGAAATTGATATTTATTTATTTATTTATTTATTTATTTATTTATTTATTTATAGTATTTATATTCCGCCCTTCTCACCCCGAAGGGGACTCAGGGCGGATCACATTATATACATATACGGCAAACATCCAATGCCCATAAACACATCGAACCGAGACAGAGACAGACAGACGCAGAGACAATTTAACCTTCTCCTGAGGGGATGTTAGATTCTGGCCACAGGGGGGAGCAGCTGCTTCATCATCCACTCTGACGGCACTTCCTCACTTCCTCATTCCAACCTTGTAAATTAGTTAAACTTGCCTCCCCACTTTTATAAGTGGTACCTTATTTCCTACTTGATAGATGCAACTATCTTTCGGGTTGCTAGGTCAGCAATGAGCAGGGGCTGTTTTTTATTTTTAATTGACGGGTGCTCGCCCCGCCAAGGGCTGGCCTCGAACTCATGACCTCATGGTCAAGGTGATTTATTGCAGCAGGCTGCTCTCCAGCCTGCGCCACAGCCCGGCCCCACTGATTCACTTGGAGTAACTTGGGTCCGGGTTTTCTTCCATACTTTTGTACTGTTACCTGTCCTTTAGATAAAATTCAATATTATTCTCTCATCACAAAAATACCCTTTTTTTAAATTAATTTCAGCGGATTTTTTTCCAAATGCATGTGGATTCAAATATTCTTGAAGAGGTAAACACAATTTGAATTGAACAAACTGTGGAATTTTCTGCCGGAACAGCTCCGATAGCTAGATCAGCTGTTGAAATTTAAGATACAATTGAAGATCTATCTCTTCTGGCAGGCCTACCCAGACAATTTTAATCATGCATTTTAAACTAATGTCTTGTGTCCACTATATTTTCAGCATTGTTCTGTGCATTTTAACATATGTATTTTGTAGAAATGCATTTTAATATTTCTACAAAATACATATATTAATATGATTTTTTCTTCTAGCTACGTTGAAAGCCACCTCACATTACAAGGAGAGGTGGATAAGTAATAAAATGATGATGATGGTGATGATGATGATGATGGTGGTGGTGGTGGTGATGA
This sequence comes from Anolis carolinensis, assembly GCF_035594765.1. Classification (NCBI taxonomy): domain Eukaryota; kingdom Metazoa; phylum Chordata; class Lepidosauria; order Squamata; family Anolidae; genus Anolis; species Anolis carolinensis. The sequence goes on from NC_085846.1 coordinate 69,702,238, forward strand.
TGATGATGATGATGTGGCTAGATTTATATTGTGCCTTCCTGGTAACTAATATATATATATATAGCATGTCAACTTTGTTTTAGCTATGTTTAATATCACTTCTATATTACCATTCTTCCAAGTGGACCTCGGCTTCCTCGATTCCCTGTTTCCCCTGGCATTCCAGGACTAGCCTTTTAAAATGCAAAGAAATCATTAAAGCTGTCATAAAAGAGTTGGTTAGTTGGTTCAGACTTCATAAAAGACAAGTATAGGAAATGTATTAATCTGGATATTAGATATAGGGCAAAATCTACAACAGATATATGGCATTGCATTAGGTAGAAACTCCCTCCCTATCTTCATTTTCACCTACATACACACTCTGTTGTGTATGTATCCTGAAGATCTATGATTCAAGCCCTAACCAGAATCCCACCAGAATCTTAAGCATGTGCAAGTTCCCCAGTGGAAATGCTTGGAAGCTTTTGTCTGATGCACAATATCAATTTTCAGTTCAAGGTCACTAATGTGATACCATTGTAACGGATTTATATTGCAAATATATTGAGCATGAATGCACATTATGCTTACATATTGTAGGTGTACAATTTTAAGATAATACAGTCTTCAAAATAAAAATAATAAAAATCTTTCTTGAGCAGAAAAGGTCAACATTAATAAGCGCTTATCATCCTCACTCTTTGTCCTCTAGTTCCTTTTGCTCCTTTATCCCCTGGAATGCCAAGGTCACCATCTTCCCCCTACAAAAAAATCAGAAGTAGGATTTTGCAAGAAAGGACTATTTAAGATGTTGTGTATGCACTCAGTGTTCACCATTATATATTTGTTTCTTTAAAAACTACAAAACAACAAAGTTTGAATTGAGGTCATGCTGCAGCCTCACTCCAAATCATGCCTCTGAAACTCCAGTGTTTGCTTTCCTTTACACCAGTGGTTCTCAACCTGTGGGTCCCCACATGCTTTGGCCTTCAACTCCCAGGAATCCTAACAGCTGGTAAACTGGCTGTGTTCAAGTAGAGATCCTACTAGTTGTATTAGAAGAGGCAGGAAGACGACTCGTGAGCAAGACTCTGATGGGGAGCAACAAAGGAAGAGAATCCGGGAAATACTTATGGAACCCACTGATGATGATACCTTTGAGGGTTTTGAAGGAGATTGTGGGGCTGGGAGTCAGGAGGATGGGATGTCAGACTCTGGGAGTGAGGGGATGGAGTGGACTAGGGTTCAGGAGATCCGGGAGATTCTTGAGGAACCCACAAGCAGTGGTACATTTGAAGGATGGCACAGAGAAGATACAGATGGGTCCTGGGGAGTTATGGGTTCAGATAGAAGGTGGTCTGGCTGGAGAGATCGTAGAAGGGCTGTAGCTGGAAGTGGGGCATTGGGCGACTCCAGCTCTGATGAGGATTTGCAGCAACCAGCTCAAGTTGGCTGGCTCAAGTTTGGAGGAGGATTTGTAGATAAAAGTAAGTTTGTTGCTAATGTAACTTTGCAATCGGCAAGGTGTTTTGTTGGGCGCTTTTCGGGATCTCTGTTTCAGAAGACGTGTTTGGAAGACTGCTTTGGGACGTAAGTGTTAACCCGGGTTTTTAAGTGGCAACATGGGCTGGCATTGTGTGGGTTTGTGCTGGATTGTCCTGTGTTGGTTTTATGCATTAGCTGCCGGCTTGCCTCCGTCGCTTTGACTCTTTGTGTTTACCTTGGACTGAAATTCTGTGACTCTGGCTTCTCCCTGATGACTTGGACTGGAACTCGATGCCTGTGACTCTCCCTAATGACGCGGACCGGATGTGGCGGCTGTGACTTCTCCTTTACAACGCGGTTTAGCTTTAACTACGTTTTGGGGCATTGCGTGGCCATTAGTCACTGTGGGTAACTGCTGGTAGCTTTCCTGTGTTTGTTTAGCTCCAATCATGTGATGTCCCATGGACCCCTGGGCCGTGAACCTGACTCCATTGTGGACAATAATGAGGAAACAGGTTTAGTGCCAATTCAGCAAGACTCTGCCCCGTTCCAGATGTTCCCTATTGACAATTCCAGTTCAGTGCTCATTAAAAAGGACCTTGGAACGGAGTCTTCTCTTCCCAGCTCTCCCCCCTTTGATCGGAGAATGTTTGTGCAAACGGACAGACAGGAGAGAGCGGGACAAAGACGAAGTGCGAGATTAGCAGCAAGGGAATCTCTTGATTAACCTATTTTCCCCTGAGAACTCTCGGGGAGGATCACATCTGGTGGAGATGTTTGTTTTAGCTCTTTTCCCTTGGGAAAAGAGTAGTTGGACACCTGCTCTGTGCAGAGATTTGAAGTTCCTTAAAAGTTCTGTGCGCTGGCTAGTCAGCGCAGAGTCAACGAGTCAGTTCAAAGGATTAGCTTCGTTTACAGCCAAGTGTGGACTGCATTTAAGTCCGCTACCTTCCAGTCTTGTCATGCCTTGCCTTGCCGTGTTCCTTGTCTTGTTTCGCCGTGATTCCAGCCTTGCATCATCGTGTCGAGTATCTAGTCTTGTCTTCAATTCCTTTGAACTCTAGTAAAATCTTGGACATTTTCCCCACTCAAACTGTTTGGAAGTTTGAGTGTGTTTTGGTTTTGGATTATAACTTTGAACTCTAATATTATATACTGGACAATATATTACTGGACTATATTTGACCTTCCCTGAAAGGTCTATTGATGAACTATATTTTCTGCTTATTTTTGTTCTAATTTACTAATTCCTTAATAAAGATATTAGACTGTTATTGGCCTCAGTGTATTGGTTTCCAGTGCTCTCGCAGCCAGGGGCGTGACAAACCAGCAGGTGGAGCGAGTTTCCAGCTTTTTCAACTAAATTTGTTTTAATCTGGATTATCTCCCAGGATATAATCTGGATTATCTCCCAGGATAATCCAGATTATATCCTGAGTTTGGATTTTTTGAGTTCTTTTTGGACATTATAATCTCACACTGAAGAGAAAGTGTTTTTAAGCCTCTTTTGATTGTTTCTTAGGCTCCTTTGTGTTGTTTTTGCAATAAACTGAGTTGTTTATATTGGCTGGCGTCTGACTCTTAACAGACTGTGATTTCTGGGAATTGTAGGCCAAAACACCTGGGGACCCACAGGTTGAGAACCACTGCTTTACACCTTATATCCCACCCCATCCCAGAAGTTATTTCATAGCAACTTACAAAATAAAGATTATGTATCAATAAGCAACAATGACTTAAAATTCATTAAAAACTGTCAGTTGGATTGATACTTTGCCATACAAGTTACTTAAGTCCTATTAATTTCACTGGGTCTACTGTAAGATCTCAGCCAAGTATGATTGATAAGAACATGAGAGAGGGCCTCCCCAGTGGCTGCCAGTATTTCCCGGGGATGGGGGGGACTCAGGGCGGCTTCACAACTGGCAATCATTAGATGCCAAAACAACAATTATAAAAACATATTACAATTAAAACAGATAATTAAAACATCAATTATAAAACATCATTTAAAATTACACAAGTCTAGGTCACAGTCCAGGGTCTGGCCATTATCAGACACATAAATAGTTCTTATTATTATTGCTGTATTTGCTGCTCAAATGCCTGGTCCCAGGGCCATGTTCTGAGTTTTTTTCCAAAAGGACAGAAGGGAGGAGGCCAATCTGATTTCACTAGGGAGGGAGTTGCACAAACGAGGGGCTACCACTGAGAAGGCCCTGTCACTCATTCCCATCACTCGTGCTTGCAAACTCCTTTGACAGAACCAAACTACAAACAAAAGGTTTTGAAAACAGCTAGAGCGGATATGCCTAATTTTAAGATGAAGAGGACATGTAAAACAACACCATCTTCATAAACTTTAGAAACACAGAAGGGATGGAACTAGTCTAATCTCCCTCAGGTGGGAGACTTCATGTGCTCTCCGTGTAAGAGTTAGTAAACTCCAGAAATAGGGCCAGGAGATGCAAATATATGGGAGTGATAATGAATGAATGAATGAATGAATGAGTGAATGAATGAGAAATGGGTTTATAAAAAATTATACACCTCTTTTTCTTCTCTCTCAAGTTCCAAACAGGGACAAGGGCATGGGGGATGCAACCATTAATTATATTCTGATAAATATTTTCTTTCTGATAAGGCTTTTAGTATGTCCATTTAGATTAAATTTGAAGGGCCATTGAACATAAATGTAATAGTTATTTTCATCCTTTTCAATGTAAATTGATTGAATTGAATACAGTAGAGTCTCCCTTATCCAACATAAATGGGCCAGCAGAATGTTGGATAAGTGAATATGTTGGATAATAAGGAAGGATTAAGGCAAAGCCTATTAAACATCAAATTAGGTTATGATTTTACAAATTAAGCACCAAAACATCATGTTATACAACAAATTTGACAGAAAAGGTAGTTCAATATGCAGTAATGCTAAGCAGTAATTACTGTATTTACGAATTTAGCACCAAAATATCATGATGTATTGAAACATTGACTACAAAAATGTGTTGGATAATCCAGGACGTTGGATAAGTGAGACTCTACTGTATATAACATATAAACAATTAAGTAAAAACATGAAGCCTTTTCTAGTAACTTTTCACTCTCTAGTGCAAGTATACCTGTGGTCCAGGGTTTCCAGGAAATCCAGCTAGTCCCTGGTATTGGAGATAAAGAAGGCATTTGGTTTAATGTTACCTACATGTGGCTTGTTTCACAAGATAGCTGATTTTTGTGGTTTTTTAAAACTTATTAACTAAATATATTAGCAGTGTTGGCATTGCCTTATCCAAAAGGCTCATTCGCCAATGCTCATTAGCAGTACTGAGGTTTACAGTCTTAAACTGAAACCTTGCTTCTCTTCTAGTCACAACCATTTATCATGACTTGGACGTATTGCAACTTTCATACACAAAGAAATGGTGTGGTGAAGCTGTTTGCTTTGGGTACAGAAAAAATAAGAGGCAAGTCCAAAGAATCTCCTGCTGTTTACCCAAGTTCAGAATTTAAGCACCCCATCCCAGTGCATCAGTCAATTATGATTACACAGCCCAACGCAAAATAATTTTCTTGGTATCTTGGTTTTTAGGCTTATTCCTGGGGTTATTTGGGGTGCTGATTCAGAAAATTGTATCCGATAGAGCCCATCAGCTGTAAGTTTCTTAAGTTATCATGGTTTTTTATGAGTGTGCAGATTGAGACTGGTATAATGGAATATGTTCAAGCTGATAGGGGAAAACTGGTGCCATTTTCGGAATCGGACAGTCAAATATACCCAGAAACAAATTTAACATTTAAGCCACCAAAATGTGTGTTGGCCAGTGTTATTAGTTGTCACAGAAGTTCACTGAACTGCTATAACCACTTGGCTCATGGTCCACAAGGAACATCTACAGAACCTTAAGAGAAATTGATTAAATATTTTCAGAACAGATTGCAATGCTTATTCATCCCTTCCACTAGTTCAGTGATGGCCAACTTATGACACGCGTGTCAGCACTGACATGCCTAGCCATTTTTGCTGACACGCTGCCGTATGCAGATTGATTGGATGACTATGTCTTTTGTGGCCAAATTTGGTGTGATTTCGTCAAGTGGTTTTGTTGTTTACTCTATAGGAATTATGCACATTACACATTTTATATATATATATATATATATATATATATATATATATATTACTGTAGTATATTATCATATTATTACTATTATATTATTATTATATTATTCATTATTCGTGACTACATTGAAACTAGAATAGAGAAAAATTAGCGTGGAAACTGCATGAGCTACCATAGATTGTTGTACATGGAAATAATGGTAGTAAATAGTTATGATTTATTAAATACAGTTATATATTACAATTATATATTTTTGTTATTTAAACTATACATATTGCAAAATTATGGGTTTTTTCCTCGAAGTGAAACACCACCCAAGTCATGCTAGGCTTTTTGGTGAATTTTGACACACCAAGCGCAAAAGGTTGCCCATCATTGCACTAGTTAGAATAGGGTCATTGTACAATGTGTAGACTGTGTCCCAAACCTAATAATCGCATTCCCACCTTTGCTCCCTTCCTTCCTTGTAGACCATATCCATGGTTACCGTCTTGTCCCTGAAAGGAATGAACAAATGAAAAGAAAGTGAATTGTAAGATTTAAGGCATGATAATTATGTAGCATAAGGCAACGGCTTCAAGCAGAAAATTTGAGGTAGCAAAGGATGTTGATAATGATGTTGAAACCACTGACTTCTACCAGGAGTGGCTTTTCACCTCAGGCAGAAAAATATCTTGAGATAGCTCTCCTGCTAAAATTTGTTGGTTTGTTTGTTTAAAACCTGCCTTTCCACTAAGAAAGGGAGTTCAAAAGGGTGAGTATAGGGCATCACAAGTATCAAAACAGTTTATTTATTTATTTGCATCATTTCTATCCTGCCTTTCTCACCCAAGGGGACTCAAGGCAGCTTACAGATCTGGCAAGATTCAATGCCGATAAAACAACAATACAATAGATTAAAACATAGAGCAATTAAAGGCAATTAGGCATTAAAACACATGAAACAATATACAAAACTTTAATCATAGTGCATAAATCCATTTGTCCAAAAATCTTGCACATAATCCATGAACCAGGCCATGTTGAAGCCGTGAAAAATTTATTTGTGAAACGTTTGTGCGCATAACCAGGTCTTTAGCTTCTTTCTAAAGCCCAGAAGGGATGGAGCCTGCTGAATGTTGTTGGGGAGGGAGTTCCACAGCCGAGGAGCCACCACTGAGAAGGCCCTGTCTCTCGTCCCCACCAGTCGTGCCTGTGACGTAGGTGGAACTGAGAGCAGGGCCTTCCCAGATGATCTTAAAGTTCTAGTAGGCTCATAGGAGGAGATACATTCGAACAGGACAGTTGTGAATAAAAGCACTTTAACTTTAATAAGTGTGTATATGGGAAGCAGATGTTTGCATAAATTAAACCCATGAAGAAACAAGACCTACAAAATCTCCCTCCCACAAAAGGTCCATTTCATCCCTTAAATAATATAGGAGAATTTGTTTATTCCAAATGTGAGCAAACCACACACCATAGACATAACATCTTTAATTCTTCCCAGTCTCTAAGTATAGTGCTGAAGTCAGTAACAAATTGTTTGTATTAGAGATAAAATTTGTGCTGGGTTAATAGTTGCAAATTTGGAGACACCCATATTTCATTTCCTCAAAAATGGATTCAAACCAAGTTTTAACACTGGGTCTTTCTACCGGCAGACCTGATTTATTTATTTTGTATCAAAAGCATTGCATAAATAAACAAGTATAAAACTGATAGAATAGAGAGAACACAAGCAGCTAAATAATTTTAGACCAAAAACAGGCAACAGCGACCGCTTTAAAAAGTTCTTCCTCTGTGCATGAGACCGGGCATTGTGGGCAAGCCTACAGATGCTGAGTTGGGGTTGTTGTGTGTCTTTCGGGCTGTGTGGCCATGTTCCAGAAGCATTCTCTCCTGACGTTTCGCCCACATCTATGGCAGGCATCCTCAGAGGTTGTGACCTCACAACCTCTGAGGATGCCTGCCATAGATGTGGGCGAAACGTCAGGAGAGAATGCTTCTGGAACATGGCCACACAGCCCGAAAGACACACAACAACCCTGTGATCCTGGCCATGAAAGCCTTCGACAACACAGATGCTGAGTTGTTTGTTCTGCTCCACAATCTCACAAGGTGGAAGATTTTTCTAGGTAGTGCCATTTAGCTAGGTTGTCTTTTGATCTCCCAACACAACTTCTGAATTTGTTCAAGGATTTCCAAGTTGCCCATTCTTGGTTTGCCCCTGGACGCAGGCCTGTACCGAAGGGGCGGTTTTAGGGGTTCAACCCCCCCCCCCCCCCCATTTTTCAGGTTATAAAAAAAACCTGGTTTACTCATGAATTTTAACTGGTTAGCCAAATCCCCATGCTAAGTCTATGAGACACAAAACATTAAGAGCCCCTCCAGGCACTATCACAAGCAGATATTGACAGGTTTGTAGCGGGTAGGGGTGTGTGCTAGGGGTTAAACCCCCCCCCCCAAATTTTCAACCCCCCCCCCCCCGAAATTTTTTTCTGGCTATGGCCCTGCCTGAGGTAAACCCTCGTGGGGGACCATTCAATTGGGATTTCCTGGTTTAGCTGCCCAGAGGGATAGTCTTGCTGTTGCTGGGGGAACATGAAGAGGAGTGGTGGTTCTCATGAAACTTTCCCTTGATTTGAGTCTACTGGAAAGAGACACAAATCTACATGTAGTGGATGGCTTTCATAGTGTTCAACCTTATTTTTCTCATAGTTGGCAGCAACTTCCCATCGCACATCAGGGAGGAGGGGCAATAGCAGCTAGCTTATAGAGTCTACCAACAGGTAGGTTTAAGATATTCTACATGTTTTGTTCAGTGCTATCTTCACTTGCTTCGCATGGGCAGACTTGTGCCAAACAGGGCAGGCATATTCAGCAGTTGAGTAGGACAAGGCCAGAGTTGATGTTCTTATTAATTAATCTTATTAATCTGTACCCCATGCACTAACAGACCTGATTTTTGGTTTATTGTGGATAATTCAGTCAATTGTTTTAACATAACTTTGCCAAATAGTTTAGCAAAGTGCTACCTGTTCTGATCTCAAAGACTTGCCTTTTCCCTGCATCTTGAAATACATTTACCTGCGTGGTGGGATAGTCCCCAAAAGGGGCATGTATATACTCCTATTTTGAAGAAATATATAATGAATGAAAAGTTAAATCAATCTAGGTGATCTAGTACAGAGACAAAATCAGAAAGGTGAAACTCACAGGTAAGCCTCTTGGTCCAAATGACCCCGATAGGCCTTTTGCTCCAGGATCACCATGTTCACCCTTTTATAACATAAGAGAGACTGAGATTAGTAGCCTGTCAACATTACTAGAATTCCTGTGGACTTACTAAATCAGTTCTCAATGAGATGATAGACTATTTATTTGAATGGAATGGTTTATTTGTACAACACAATGCCTTTCATTCAGAAAAACAGATATCAGGAGGAAAGAGTCTAGTGCTGCCTTCTCCTGACATACTGTTGATGATACTGAATGGTGTTCATCTTTTACATGGGACTAAAAGGTTGACAGTAGGAATAGAGCATGGCAGCTCTTCATTCTAGCATAAACCTACCATAGCTGTGAAAGAAGAATATATTCCTATGAGAAAAGGCAAAAAGGGCGGATCTAGAGTGGCTCATTGTGACGGCGCGAGTGGCGCCATCTATATGTTGGAACTATAAGTTTCAAGATTTGAATTGTTGTATCATGCCTGATTTTGCCCTTACCCTGTAAATGTAGTTGGATTGGTTATTTATATCTGTCAATCAATGTTGTTTGTACCTGTTATATTGCTTACTCAGCTAAACTGTTGGCTCCACCTCTTCCTGAAGTAGGACAGTGTTTCCTCTTTTCATTCCATCAGCAAGTTCTCTTATCGGATGGACGTGAAAGAGAGGCTTGGCTCAAAAAGCCCTTCAAAAGTTACCTCTCAGCATCAATTCTGAGGTTCTTACCCTTGGGACTCACACTTCATGTTCAGGGCCAACCTGAACAACGTTGAGGAGTCTCAAGCGCCTTCACATCAGTCCTTTGGCAACAGAGGAAGACGCTTGTCTTCAGACATAGGTCATTGGACTGAGGCTGGGTTTGCTCCGGCATTCACAGCCAGAGAAAGAGGGATCTGGACAAGCTTCATGGACTTAAACAATCAAAGACTGTAATGTATATTTTCTTTTACCCCCTTTGTGAAGAATAAACCCAGTTTTTGAGTTATCTGCAGTGTTTTGGTCCTTGGGAGTTCCAGTTTCCCTAAAGGAGGGCAAGAAGCAATCCCCTGGGGAAAGATGTCACGTCCATGCCTCTTTCACTAAGAGTACAGCCCCAGGTGCGACGGCACACTCATTGTGTGCGTCCAATTTGAGTGGCCCTTTGAACCCCAAATCCCACAAAGCCCCCCACAATTTTCAGGAAATTCTTGTCCCAAAATCTTACAGAACCCACCCCGGAAACCACAACCACCTCAGAACTGTGTATTAACTCCAAATATCTTCATCTCAAAATGGTGACAGTGCATCACTTCCTGACACCATATTCAAATATACTACAGAAGGAAGCAGAGGTATTTGGTTTGCTATAGAGTGATTGACCCTGGCTCCCATTCAGTTCCCTATCCTCATTTATGTCATTTGAATGGTAGATAATAAAAACAGAATATATATGTTAGCCCTGATTATTTTTCCTAAAAATGCAAAGCAGAATGAATGAAATCTGACAGAAAAGGTCACTGTTATTAGCTCCACAATTTGCCAGCCATTTTGTAGAAGAGCTGAAAAAACTGTTTTCACTCAACATCAGTTTGGTGAGTTCCAGACAACTAAAAGTTGCTGTTTTTATGGGATTATATACCCTAAAAATCCCAAGTAATTTAGGGCATTAGAGTACTTTGAATTGCGTCCAGTTAATGGACTAATAATAAGTGAAATTCATACCAAAATAACAGCTCCAAAGGACTGACATTTTCCAAGTATAAAAAAAGTATTTAAAGCTTTGATCAATTGCTACTCACAGATATTTTTATACCGTTCTCATATTACGGGCGAAAAAATGAAGGCTACATTTTAGTTCACAAGTAATTCATTCAGACAGTTTGTCAAAAGCACGAACGAGTCTTTTTAAAAGAAGGAACTTTTACCTTGTGACCTGTGTGTCCTAGTTTCCCTCTTGCACCAGGTACACCATCAATTCCTGGAATGCCCTCCAATCAGAAACACATATTGAAAGTCATATTTATAAAAAGCAATTCCTGGCTTCTTCTCAAAAGACAAAATTCTTGGCAAAATCTCTTTTCACGGATAATGGCCTTTCTGACCACAACAATCACTGGCAGCCAGTTAAATAGCTTTTATGTTTTCTCTATAATCATATCCAGGTTTCCAACTGCCCCGAATGATGCCTGTTAAATTCACCACGCAGGAAAACAAGGATATGCACTCATTATGGCAGGGATTGAAGTTATTCATTCGTTTTTAAAATTTTAGTCCACATCTGATTAATAGGTTCTCCCAGACTTCAGGGTCTGCCCCTCATATCTGATTCTCGGGGCAAAAGCAGGAGGGAGGGGGAAATGTAATGGTGAGAATGCTGTTTTGAAAAGTATATTGTATGTCTGTTTGCACTTATGAAAGCTCATTTATTTGACTTGTATAACCTCCAACTGTCCTGATTTGTCTTGAATGATCCTCTGCTATTGGAAAAGTTCCACTTTCGCTCTTCTTCTCCCACTTTCCTTCTTTCCTCCTCAGCTTATTTCAGTTACTACAAACTGAGTTCAAAATACAAAAGTAGTTTGCAGTCTGTTAATTTAGGGCGCATCTACATGAGCCATTTAATCCACAACCAGTTTAGGGGCCCCTGGTGGCACAGTGTGTTAAAGCGCTGAGCTGCTGAACTTGCGGACCAAAAGGTGCCAGGTTCAAATCCCGGGAGCGGAATGAGCGCCCGCTGTTAGCCCCAGCTTCTGCCAACCTAGCAGTTCGAAAACATGCAAATGTGAGTAGCTCAATAGGTACCGCTCCGGTGGGAAGGTAACGGCGCTCCATGCAGTCATGCCAGCCACATGACCTGGAGGTGTCTATGGACAATGCCGGCTCTTTGGCTTAGAAATGGAGATGAGTACCAACCCCCAGAGTTGATCATGACTGGACTTAACATCAGGGGAAACCTTTACCTTTACCTTTTTAGTTTAGAGTAGCAATACTCCAGACCAGCCCCCAGTGTCTCCATATCTTACATTGTTCCTTTTATAGCAGAGTAGATTTGGGAGGAAATCTAGTTGTTGCACAGTCAGTACTGGTTTCTGACCTCCACCATGACCAGAAAAGTGAGTTGCAATGGTTTGGTCTGTCTTATATTATTGTATGTCATCAACAAGGTGACAGCCTATGTGCATCCTTGTAGGAAATGATGAAACCTATTTTACACACAAAACAAAAGCATTTTAATACTTACTCGGGGACCTGGCAAACCTTCTGGTCCAGGTAATCCCGGTACTCCTGGACGGCCCGGAGAACCCTGGTAACAAAGGCAAGAATGAGTCAAAGTGTAGCAGATGTTTTATTCGCATTCATCCGGATATGGATCCAAACTTAGTTTTGGAACTCTGGCCAACTGACAAAACTGCCTCAGCTCATAATGCTCAACAAAGCCTATCTGTATGTTATGGTTTAAGAAAAAATATGTTCCAAGCGATTTGTTCTTAGATCTTGAAATGTAGATTGTGTCAGGTCCAATAGTACTTCTAACAAAATGGCCTCTACTGGGCTCCCTTCTATGCTGGAAGGCCTAGAGAACGCCTCAGGCATGCCTAGTACATTAAAACTAAAAATAAGATACAGTAACATTGCAAATATAATAAAAAGAAGACCCTAGCTTGGCAAATTTGGACTCTGGATCTCAGAATCCTCCAAAGGTCTATGCATGTTCCAAATGTTACAACTCAAGACAGTTTCATATTACCTGTGGACCTTGTCGCCCAGCATCTCCAGGAACACCTGGCTCCCCCTCCTCTCCTTGTGCACCCTGTCAAGTAAGACATGAAGAGATGGACAAAATGTGTCCTTTTACAATCTCCATTAAATTCTTGCCAACATGGGAATGTTATGGAAGCCCAAAATCAGCTATAGTCCATGGTATAAGTCCCACAAAACCTAGCATTGAAGAGTCAAGAATGCCCCAGAGTGGGCAGTAATAATTGGGACAGATAGTTTTAGGTGACCCAAAGTTTCATCTCTCCTTTTATATTTATTCTGACTGCTCTGTGTTGTAAACTGATAATGATTAGGAACATTTTTATTTATTTATTTATTTATTTATTTATTTACAGCATTTATATTCCGCCCTTCTCACCCCGAAGGGGACTCAGGGCGGATCACATTACACATATAGGCAAACATTCAATGCCTTTTAACATAGGACAAAGACAAACAACATAGCACCGAGCGGGCTTCGAACTTATGACCTCCTGGTCAGTGATTCATTGCAGTTGATTGCACTGGCTTGCTCTCCCGTCTGCGCCACAGCCCCGGACGCAGACGGGGCTGTCTTCTCTTTCTACAAGATCTCTTTCTGCGCTTCCCTAGGTTTGCTACTTCTGAATCTGGAGACTTTATTTAGGCAATGAAAAGTTTCTTCTCCATTCAATTGCTTCCTCTTAAAGCTACGTTTGACAGCTAAAGTAACAACATAGGAATTCCATTACATTCATTCTGACTTATGTGAATAGACGTAATTCTTTACTATTTGCTTTTTCATTTTCCAAGGAATGTGAATTTTCCTTCTCAATTTTTTCAGTTGAAGAACTACATGGTGATCACTTTCATTACATATATAAGTTCATTGACTTGTTCTTAGATCCTGAAACATAGTTTGTGTCAGGTCCAAAGGGACTTCTAGCAGAATGGCCTCTATTGGGCTCCCTTCTATGCTGGAAGGCCTAGAGAATGCCTCAGGCAAAAGGTAGGTAGTGACAGAAATGTTGCCCCATTCACCACAGTGGAGCATGATGTTGCCTTTGTAATTTATCACAATGCCCTCTCACTATAGCATTTCACCTAGGCATTGTGGGAAAATTAAATAGTAGCTCCATTTATATGGAAGGATTCATGTTTGGCAATAATGATTACAATTTTAATAGAAATTCGGTACAGTGTTCCCTCACTACTTCATGGTTCACTTTTCGCGGATTCGTTGTTTCACGGTTTTTCAATCAACTCTAAAAGGCTATTATAAATGATAAAAAATACAATTTACAACCTAAGGAAGGGAGGAAGGAGAAGCCAAAGGGAGAGAAAAGGAACCCAAGTAGCAACGGGAGGAGAAGGAGGCGATTTATCAACACACGATTGGTTGATAAAGACTTAAAATGGTGTATAACTACTAAAATAATGTATAAATATTAAAATAAATATAACATCCCTACTTCGCAGATTTTCACTTATTGCGGGTGGTCCTGGGACCTAACCCCAGCAATAAGTGCGGGAACACTATATACAGCACCATAGTGGGACACATTACCAGGTGACATCTCAGCCTATTATGCAGTCTTTTGTCCTAGGGCTGTTAATGGATACTCAGAAAGTTTCAAGCCTCTTTATCACTAAATTACTTTAAACTGGTCTTGGGCTAGAAAACTACTCAATTAGAAGATGGGTTCAAACAGAGGACAATATGGGCCACTTATCTACTTTGTTGAAAGAGTGTATTTTTATTCATTGTGGATTGAGCAATGGAGATATAAAAGAGAGAACTTGTATTTCAGGAGAAAATGGAAAACAATGGCCAACAAAACAAGAATCATCATACTTTATGGAGTGATGATCTTTTTTTAAAGCCCCATGAACCTCACAGGTTATTCAACTAATGAATTCTGGCTGAAGCCCTAAAGTTAAAATTAATGTGAGCTGTTTTGAAGGTTTTTATTTAATGACAAATGAGAAAATTAGTAGGAGAAGCCATATTCGTAAATGTTTATTGACACCTAAGGCTATCATTACTCATGGAAATATATGGAAATAAAGAGAAGCAGAGCAGTGCTAAGAAATGATGCACTTTTGATACATGTATAATATTTCAAACATGAATTTATCACAGGTCAGGAGAGTTAAATACTGAAAAATGTCAAAGCCCACAGGGCCATCTAGAGCTCTATAAGAATACTGTCAATGTATGGCAGATCTGCAAACCAGATCTTCAATAAAGGGAATATTGTGCTAATGTTGGCCGAGGAAGAGAGGTAAATGGTGTGCCAAGAGTCCAACCTGGCAGGAAATGTTGGTTTTTGAGGCCAACATCCCTTCATCTCATGACAAAAATTAAGAACTTGAAGTGACTCCTGCTGAATCATACAATAGGTCCTCTGGACCAGGATCATGCAGGACCTTTTACATTGGCCAAATGGATGCTTCTAGGGAACCTAGAAATGGGGCACCTCCAAGGTGACTCATTATATCCCCTGTCAAGTACATTAGCCAGAAAGGTTGTGGTTGTACTTGAGATATTTCTGCCAAGAGAACAATCTTGCTAGCATTCTAGCCCAGTGTGTACGCGAAGCTTCAGAATGGTTGAACTTTGCATCTAAATAAGTGTAGCCAACCTTGGTTACTTTTTAAAGTTCTAATAATTTATGGTTTACCAATTCCTACTTAATATTTTAGCCATAAATAATAATAATAATAATAATAATAATAATAATAATAATAATAAAACTTTATTTATACCCCGCCACCATCTCCCCAACGGGGACTCGGGGCGGCTTACATGGGGCCATGCCCAGAACAATACAATATAACAAAATATAAAACAACACATCATAACACAATTAAACAATACAATAGATAATAATATACATAATACAGCATAAAATCAGAAAAGCAATAAAAACCAGGGCGGGCCACATGAATACTAAGTTAAAACTTGGGGTGAGAGAGAAATAAGAATAAAAACCACGGGGAACAGGGTCATAAGATAGTGGTACAGTCTAGAGGATAGATATAGGAGGGTAGCAACAAAAAGAAGTATATGACAGTTACTCTCCAAAAGCACAACGGAAGAGCCATGTTTTTTTAGACTCCATTTAAATGGCTAGTAATGTGGGGGCTTGTCTAATCTCAATGGGCAGTGAATTCCACAGTCGGGGGGGGCACAGCAGAGAAGGCCCTCTCCCTTGTTCCCACAAGGCGGGCCTGAGATATAGGTAGTGGCAACAGGAGAGCCTCCCCTGATGATCAAAGAGATTGGGCAGGTTTATGATAGGAGATACGGTCACGAAGGTAGGTGGGTCCCAAACCGTTTAGGGCTTTATAGGTGATGGTCTGTACCTTGAATTGGGACCGGAAAATGAACGGCAGCCAGTAGAGCTCCTTGAACAAGGGAGTGGATCTTTCCCTGTAGCTTGCCCCCGTTATTAATCTGGCAGCTGAGCAATGGACCAATTGTAGTTTCCGGGCCGTCTTCAAGGGAAGCCCCACATAGAGCGCATTACAGTAATCCAGTCTGGAGGTAACTAAGGCATGGACCACCGTGGTCAAGTCAGACTTCACGAGGTATGGTCGCAGTTGGCGCACAAGTTTAAGTTGTGCGAAAGCCCTCCCGGCCACCGCCGACACCTGCGCCTCAAGCGTCAGCGCTGAATCCAGGAGGACCCCCAAACTGCGGACCTGTGATTTCAGGGGGAGTGCAACCCCGTCCAACACAGGTTGCCACCCAATACCCCGATCCGACAAGCAACTGACCAGGAGGACCTCTGTCTTGTCAGGATTGATCCTGAGCTTGTTCCTCCTTATCCAGTCCGCCACAGCGGCCAGGCACTGGTTTAGCATCCGAGAGGCTTCCTTGGAGTCAGATGGAAATGAGTAGTGGATTTGCGTGTCATCTGCGTAGAGATGGCAACACCCTCAAAAACTCCAGATGACCTCTCCCAGCGGTTTCATGTAGATGTTAAATAGCATGGGGGATAAGATAGACCCTTGCGGGACTCCACAGGTCAAAGGCCAGGGGTCCGAGCAGGTATCCCCCAGCTTCACCATCTGGGAACGACCCTCCAGGAAGGACCGGAGCCACTGCAGAACCGTGCCACCGAGCCCCATCCCGGAGAGCCTCCCCAGAAGGATACCATGGTTGATGGTATCAAAAGGCGCTGAGATGTCCAAGAGAACCAGCAGGGTCACACTCCCCCTGTCCAGCTCCCTTACTGATCAATTACTGCAGGTAATTTATAGCTGAGAAACAATCTTCTTAAAAACAACTGTTTAGAAATGTCCTTATTTTCACAAAAGCTATTGTTTCCCTTTCAATTACTAATTTCATAGGCCAAGAACAAAATACATCTTTCATACAGTTTTATGTAGAATGACAATGTGAGTTTCCCAATCAAGTTCCAGAAATAAGAGGCCCATAGGAATACATTCAGTAGACTGAGTGTAGTGACTACTCACCTTTAAGCCAGAGGGACCTCGATGACCTTCTGGGCCCTAAAGGAGTGGGGAATAAACTGTTACAGTATCCCAAACTGGAACAATTTTAAAAATAAAGACACAGTACATCTTATATTTGGGGAACATATAAATCTTACAGTCTACTTGCAAATTGTAGAGAATTGTAGTCATCCACTGACTCAATTTCATTAGATACTTTTTATTGATTCACCCTGTATTTTGTACACAGACCACCCAACACATAGATCAACTTTATAGGTTAGAGTGAATCCAAAACAAGAAGGTAACTAAATAAACCTCAAATGACCAAAGAGCTGGGTTTCCTAAAAACTTGAAGATCTGCCTTAAGTTGTAGACACTCTACTTTTCCCAATCTTGAATACCTACCCTGTTTCCCTGAAAATAAGACATCTCTAAGACCTAGTAGAGATTTTGCTGAATTGCTAAATATAAGACCTCCCCTGAAAGTAAGACCTAGCAAAGTGTTGTCGAAGGCTTTCATGGCCGGGATCACAGGGTTGTTGTATGTCTTTCGGGCTGTGTGACCATGTTTCAGAAGTATTCTCTCCTGACGTTTTGCCCACATCTATGGCAGGCATCCTCAGAGGTTGTGAGGTATGGAGAAACTAGGAAAGGAAAAAAAATATATCTGTGGAGAGTCCAGGGTGTGGCAAGAGTCCTTTGTCACTGGGAAGCCAGCATTAATGTTTCAGTTAATCACCCTAATTAGCATTGGAAAGGTTTTTGTCTCTTGTCTGAGGGGATCCTTTGTTCAGTCAATAGCCGTCCTTGGGGCTCCTCTTCCTTCAGAGTGTTGGTTCCCATCTACTGTTTTGATTTTAGAGTTTTTTAATACTGGTAACCAGATTTTGTTCATTTTCATGGTTTCCTCCTTTCTGTTGAAGTTGTCCACATACTTGTGGATTTCAATGGCTTCTCTGTGTAGTCTGACATGATAGATGTTGGAGTGGTCCAGCATTTCTGTGTTCTCAAATAATATACTGTGTCCAGATTGGTTCATCAAGTGCTCTGCTATGGCTGATTTCTCTGGTTGAATTAGTCTGCAGTGCCTTTCATGTTCTTTGACTCTTGTTTGGGCGCTGCGTTTGGTGGTCCCTATGTAGACTTGTCCACAGCTGCATGGTATCCGGTAGACTCCTGCAGAGGAGAGAGGATCCCTCTTGTCTTTCGCTGACTGTAGCATTTGTTGGATTTTCTTTGTGAGTCTGTAGATAGTTTGTAGGTTGTGCTTCTTCATCAGTTTGCCTATGCGGTCAGTGGTTCCCTTGATGTATGGTAAGAACACCATTCTTCTGGGTGGATCTTTGTCTTGACTCTCATGACTTGTTCTTGGCCTTGCAGCTCTTCTGATGTCTGTGGTGGAGTATCCATTGGCCTGTAGAGACTGAACAAAGGATCCCCCCAGGCAAGAGACAAAAACCTTTCCTATGCTAATTAGGGTGGTTAACGGAAACATTAATGCTGGCTTCCCAGTGACAAAGGACTCTTGCCACACCCTGGACTCTCCACAGATATATATATTTTCCTTTCCTAGTTTATCCATACCTCACAACCTCTGAGGATGCCTGCCATAAATGTGGGCAAAACGTCAGGAGAGAATACTTCTGGAACATGGTCACACAGCCCGAAAGACATACAACAACCCTGAGACCTAGCAAAGTTTTTGTTTGGAATTATGCCTGTCAAACAGAACACCAGAGCATGCAGGATTGGTAAATGTACGTACCATAGATTGCTGTACCTGAAAATAATGGTAGTAACAAGAAAATCTTGATAGGATTCACAGTTTGTCTAGTTATGCTGGTTTGTGATGACAACTACTGTACAGTATATAATAAATGTTGGGGGGTTTTGTTCAACAATAAAAGTGAATTCTTCTTCATGGAAAATTAAGACATCCCCTGAAAATAAGACCTAGCACATCTTTGGGAGCAAAAATTAATATAAGACACGGTCTTATTTTCAGGGAAACACGGTAGTAGAGATCTTACCACAACTACTGTCTTCCTTAGGTGTGCTTGTAACCAAACAACATCTGAGGAATTAGGGTAGGAAAAGGTTGCAGCAGACAACTAATCCTCAATTTCTTGATAAATTAAATATAAACAGGGAAAATTACCATAGATCCAACTTTTTAATCTTGTAGCCAAATTAAAGAAAGGAAATAGAAAAATACATCAAGTTCTAAATGGAAATGTTTATTATGTTTAGTAAAGCTTTCCATGTGTTTCTTTAGGCCCCTTCCTTTTTCTGCCCAAGAAATCACTTTGTCTAATTCTAGAGGGTTTTTTAGCATTTGCTTGAAACATCTGCTTCTTCGCCAATAAAACTTTTGCTTACGATTGGACCATCCTCGCCTGGCTCTCCTTCCACACCATCGACTCCAGGTTCTCCCTGCAAAAAAAGAGTGAGATTACTAAATTACATCTGTGTCTTTCCTATATTCTGGCATCAGATGTCTCTAATGAAACCTGACATATAGCTGAAGAAACTCACATGCATCCAACATTCATCATGCAACATAATGTTGTATTCAGTTGTATCAACATTTCTAATTAGAAACAATGAAAACCGTAAAGAGTTGTCATGTTTCAGATTCTAAGTACATTCAATTCAATGTTCCTATGACCCCCACAGATCTGCCAAAATGTTCCTCTGACCCCCATAGATATGCCAAAATCCACACATTGACAGAACATTATGTTTGTGTGCCTCTTTTCTCTCCAGCAATAATGGGACTCATATTGCACCTTCGGGCTGAAATCCAATTTCTGCTCACAGCTAGAACGGACCCATTAAGTTAATGGAAAGTATGTACACTTTGCCAACACTTTGATTCAATGGGTTTATTCTTGTTGGAACTAACAACTGGATTTTAGTCTAAATCACCAGGATTGGGAGGGGAGAAGGCTCTGTTATTTTTATTTCTTTGCTTTTTTTCACAAAGTTATAACCCCAAAACCAAATATTAATATTAATTAATACAGTAATAAATAAGCCAACAATCAAGTACACTATGAGAAAAGAACATCACGTAGTCTTGGAGAAAAGTGCATTATTCTGTTCAGAGTAGTCTTTGTCCTGATTTGGTTTGGATACCTGCCGCCCTGTGTTTCCTTTTGGACCCGGAGAACCAAAGACATTGCTGTCAATTCCATGAACTCCCTGAAAAAGAAAAGAGATCAACATCACTGAAGTGCTTTCAAAGGCCTCTGCTTTACTTGCACAGCAAGAAAAAGGTAAATCACAGAAACAGAATGAATACTCCTTTTCATTTGACCTTTCTATCAAAAACTGCACATTACATCCATGAAGCAATGGAAGGAAATTGTCTTAGAAGGCAATGAATTCAAGTATGTCATCTGTGTGGGTGGCTTGATGACTGGAACTGTAATTTTAAAGGGTGGAATTGTAACTGGTCTGAGACAGTGAGAACAATTGCCATTTAAAATAAGATTTCACTCATGTGACTTTATAGAAAAATACAATTGCAGCTGTGATAATAGAGCATACAATTGTATTCTAGTTCCTTGCAATTTCCAACAATGGGCTAAAGGAAATGATCTATTAGATCTTAAGCATTTCATATGCATCCATGCACTGGAAAGACAGTATCTCTTACAGCCTAGTCATGAAAATATTCAGAGAAATAGCTTGCCAAAGAAAACATGATCTCTAAAGAAGGAACTTGACAGCTTTCTGAGAAGTTGCCCCATATGACCTGCTGCTGGTTCCTAGGCATCCTATAGTGTGATAGGATGAGGTGAAGAAAGTGGAGTCAATGGGCTCCAAGCATTCTTACCATCCCCATCACTGTTTTACAAGGAGTCTCCCAATGACTATCTGAAGTACATTTTACGTGTTATTTTCAGACAATTTTTGCCTGAAAACCAGGGCAAAATATGTGAAAGTGTGTGAATTTGCTCTCCTAGACACCACAACCCCCTCAATCCCCCCAATATATATCTTTTTAATAATCATTGTTGCCCGTACATTAATCAAAAACTATAATAATAAATTATATGTCACTTCTGATTGCCAGAAATGGTCAATACAGTGTTCCCACACTTATCGCTGGGGTTAGGTTCCAGGACCACCCTCAATAAGTGAAAATCCGCAAAGTAGGGACACTATATTTATTTTAATATTTATACATTATTTTAGTAGTTATACACTATTTTAGGTCTTTATCAACCAATCGTATGTTGATAAATTGCCTCCTTCTCCTCCTGTTGCTGCTTGGGCTCCTTTTCTCTCTCTTTGGCTTCTCCTTCCTCCCTTCCTTAGGCTGTAAATTGTAATGTTTTATTATTTATAATAGTCTTTTAGAGTTTATTGAAAGACCATTAAACAGCGAATCTGCGGAAAGTGCACCGCGAAGTAATGAGGGAATACTGTACACACTTTGAAAAAGAAGTAACTGAGTAGGATAGGCCAATTGGAGAGTCAGAGGGTCAAGCACTAACCATTAACTTAGAAACATGGATATCTTATGGGGAGGTGAATTGCTTCCAGACACAGCGGATCATGGTGAAAAGAAAGGTGCTGGTATTTTGGCTGACACATTAATGTCTACCTGTGGGAGAAAGCAGACCTCTACAAAAAGGACAGGCTTTACTTGAACTAGGATGATATGTAATAGAAAGAAAAGAGGTAGAGGACAAAATCAAGAAGAATGAAGGGTTGTAACAATGTTTCTTCAAGTGGCCATCTGTGAAATTTGCACCTGTGATAGTTTCCTGCATCCACACAGGGTGGGCAGGGCTGTAGCCCTATAACTTCAGGACCTTTCTAGAAAAGTTCCGACTCAGTTGTGTGGATGCAGGAAACTATGACAGGTGCGTATTTCACAGAGACCATGAAGAAGAACAATGATAGGATTGTGTACTGATATTGTTCTCTATCTTCCACCATCACTGAGTATGTGTATCTCTTGGGAGATACATGTACTTACACATAGTTCTTATCCCAAAGTCAAAGAAAAACATTCCTTCTTCCCTGCCGTGTCAATCTAAGATATTCATTAAACCTTCAGCCTCCAAACAGAGATGTTATCAGAGCAGAAAATGATCCAGAGGTGTGAAACACCGGGCCCTATAATTCAACTACAGCTTCCATCATCGCCAGTCAGTGGGAGAACTATGAGGAATTGGAATCCAAATCTCTTCCTTTTATTAAAATAAACACAATGGAAGCATAAACTATAACCCATTAGACCTTTTCTTCTGCATCCACTTTTTGTAATACAGATACATTCCAAAAAGGCTAAGACAGGCAAAACAGTGGACTGTAATACAAAGTCTCTCTCAAGAATCCAAGCCCAAAACTAGAGTAGAGAAATTTTCAACTAAAACACCCAGTCCTCTCAATTAGCTACATCTCTTTCAAATTTTCACTTTTGTGACCAATTTCAAAATAGAAAGGAAATCTTGCATCGATTAACTCCTTATGAGACTATGTATGTTACATTTGAACATACATTTAAAAGATGAATATCTGCTGTTGATATATGGCTAACTGGGGATTCTTTTGGGAAAGATCTGGGCATTAAGGCAGGATGGGGGACAGATAGCTCTCATTCTCTGACTGACTTAAATGGAACCCATCCCCATTTAAGTCAAAATCTTCCACATTAAAAGAAAACATTAAAAATGATTTATAAATAGCATATTACTCCTCTCTATATAGCACACTTACAAAATCCTCATCACCCAATTGTTGGAGGGGTTGTGACTATGAAGGGACCAGTATTTAGCCATGAAAGAAGGAGGAGGAGGAAGAAGAGGAGGAGGGGGAGGAGGAGGATAATCTATGTCCCCACTGCATATAATGTGGACTTTGTCTTTGCACAAGGGACATGGTGCTATAGCACATATGGTTTCCTGGGACACTGTCCAGCAATTTAACAAAGTTTCAGCCACAAAAACAAAGTTTCTGTAGTAGAACAATGGCTTTCAAAGTAAAGACAACCCAAGGAAACTGGAAATAAGACTTTCAATCCAGGAACAGATTTCTGTAATTATTAAAAATGGTTTTTATTATAAAAGCTATACAATTTTCCAAAAATCAGAAGATAAGGGAAATGTTCTGAATTTTTGTGAGCTAGCAGTGTTAACTGCTTTCTACCACTGTACCAAGTTGGAAGAGGATAGCTCAAAAAATGAGGGCAGGAGAGTCCTGTAAAGCCCCCCCCTGCTGTTTTTTGCCACTGCGCATGCGCGTTCACCATTAACGAATTGTTTTTGGATATTCCGAATATTCTTAAGTTTTGAAACTTTTTTGGGCCAAATTTTGGAAGTAGTTTCAGAAACGAAGCACCAGCGCACCCTACTTTTAAAGCGAGTTTAGAAACATTTTTTTCATGGATCGCTCAAGTCTAATATTTAATCATAAAGCTAGTTGTAAACATTTTTAATTAATATACTGAGAAATAACTTATCGTGTTAGGGTTTTTTTTTACATTGTTGATATTTATTGATTTTTTTTTAAAAAAACGAATTAAACATAAACATATATAAAACTCCACTCACGATATCTCCTCTTATACCAGGTGGTCCTCGTTCCCCTGGGTGTCCTCTGGGGCCTTCTCTACCCTACAATTGTGCAGAAGAAAGAAACGACAGATGTCATGCACAGAAATATATTACCTGGGGAGAGTATTTACATCCTCCGAACTTATTTATTTTATTTATTTATTTACAGTATTTATATTCCGCCCTTCTCACCCCGAAGGGGACTCAGGGCGGATTACAATGAACACATATATGGCAAACATTCAATGCCAACAGACAAACAACATTCAGTTTTTTTTAGACAGACACAGAGGCATTTTTTAACATCTTTCCAGCTTCACGATTCCGGCCACAGGGGGAGCTGTTGCTTCACCGTCCATTGGTGGCTGTTCTTCCTCTTCTTTTCCTCGTGAGCAGTTTTTTTATGGTGTTGTAGATTAGTTAAATTAGCCTCCCGCATAAAGCGTCCCTAAATTTTCCCTACTTGACAGATGCAACTGCCTTTCGGGGCTGCTAGGTCAACAGCAAGCCGGGGCTATTTTTTTTTTTTTATGGTCGGAGGCTTAACCCGACTTGGGCTTCGAACTCATGACCTCTCGGTCAGTAGTGATTTATAGCAGCTGGTTACTAGCCAGCTGCGCCACAGCCCGGCCCCCTTAATAGTTGAACTTGACCTTCAACTATTAAGATGAGTGGCCATAAACCAAGAAGCCGTACTTCTGCTCAAAGATTATGAGATACATTTAATGCTTACTGGAGGAGTGGCCAAATTGCAGCCTAGAGGCATAAGTGGCTCTCAAAATTATTTCTGGGCTCCCAGAAATATAGGCACCATTAAAAAGTTAATTCTTGATCCTGGAAACTATGACTTGCGTTTTAAATAGGTTTGAGGGATCCCCAGCACCCTTTAACCAAATGTATTAGTGCTTTAAAACCAGGAGTCATGTTGTATATACATTTTATCTTGCTATTAAATTGTCTTAATAAATAGTTCTTTGGGGGGGGGGCATGGGGGGGAGGTCTCAGGCCCACCAAAGTTACCCATCCTTGTTTCTGATGCCTTTCTACAAATGATAACTAGTACAAAGTAGCCTGTTCAGAGAATTAATGACTAATTCACAACAGTTTCCAACAGGTTTGGGATTTTACTTGAAAAACTACATACTTTACAGTGGAATTCAACAAAAGAGCTTAAAATTGGGACTGGTTTTACCCTCCGTCCTGAACGGCCCCTTGGTCCTAGCGATCCAGGAGATCCTCGCTCTCCCTAGGCCACAAAAGAAAAAAGAGAAAGGATATCAAGCGTTGCCTCCAATAATCTAATTTTGAGGAATATGCTCCTCACAGCAATGCATCTCAGACAGAGCCCCCAACAGTTCAGACAACAAAGACAGTATTAAGACATCTGGAGAATGTTTGCATCTGGTCTTCTCTTCAAGCCATTTTGAAACATTCACAAGGTTTAATGCTTCAGAATATTGCTGATTGCCAAGCCTATTCTAGCTATTATAACTTTTTATTATTCAATTTTGCATTCCTTTGAAAATGATATGCTTCCCCAGAACATCTCGAAAAGTGGGCTATACATAAGAATCAAAATCAAAGCTACTGCTTAAACAGTACCTCCTGTCCATCAATCCCATCCAGTCCAATGTCACCATCATGACCCTGTTGAAACATTTTAAAACATGTTTATTATGAAGTTCTTTGTAGCATCAATTGTAAATATAATTTCTGGCACATTGCTGCTGTTATAAATATAGAGAGCACAAAGGCTATTTACGTGTAACTAAACATTCATCACCCAACCAATGGACATTCGGTAAAGTACTGCCAAAGGCCAACATTGTCTCAACCCACCACTAACAGTGATCATAAATAATTGTATTTAATTTAGTGGTACAGCTAAAATAATGTGCAGAAAAAAATGAGGTTCAACATCTGGGATCTGAAGATAGACCGTTTCCTGAAATCCTAGAAAGCCACTGTTCACCAATGTAGAAAATCCTAACCTAGATCAGTGGTTCACAACCTGTGAGTCCCCAGATGTTTTGGGGTTTACCAGCTGTTTACCAACAGTTTACCAGCTGTTAGGATTTCTGGAAGTCGAAGGCCAAAACATCTGGGGACCCACAAGTTGAGAACTACTGATCTAGATGAACCATCCACACTGCACAACTATTGTAGCTGGACCTCAAACAACTTCCATGACTCCATCATATGGAATTCTGGGATTTTAGTTTGGTGAGATATTTGAAATGTTCTGCTAGCAAATTCTAGTGCAACCCCTAGACTATAGGACTAGAACTCACTAGGAAAGAATTCTAAATATCCTTCATCAAACTGTAAATCCCAAAATTCCATAGGAATGCCAGAGCAGTTAAAACAGCATCAAGCCACTACAATTAAGTAGCATAGAGGCACCCTGACATAGAAAGATGGCTTCTTATGTCCCCATTCCATAACAAATCACATCAGGGAGAATATCTAAAGCTGCCAATTTTGGGAAATGCCGTTGTTGGGAAATGATAAAGCACATGTTTTGCAATGCAAAAAAGGCCTAGGTACTACCACTAAATTCTTCAGACAAGCTGAGAAAGGTTCTGCCTTTGTATTAGGCAGTTTCCTTGTTTAAAAGAAACTCTTTATCTGTCCAAAATCATCCTTGAACATCTTCATCATCATCCAGTGCTGCATTTTTAACTGGATACTTCAGGCAAGTTGGGAATGATTCTGCCTTTCTCAACCTGGGGGCCGGGACCCCTGGGGGAGGTCGCAAGGGGGGGGGGGGTCAGAGCGGTTTCCAAAAAACAGCATTTTCTGTTGGTCATGGGGATTCAGTGTGGGAAGTTTGGCCAGGTCTATTGTTGGTGGGGCTCAAAAGGCTCTTTGATTGTAGGTGAACTATAAATCCCAGCAACTACAACTCCCAAATATTTTCCCCAAACTCCACCAGTGTTCAAATTTGAGCATATTGAGTATTGTGCCAAGTTTGGTCCAGATCCATCATTGTTTGAGTCCACAGTGCTCTCTAGATATCAGTGAACTACAACTCCAGAACTCAAGGTCAATGTCCACCAAACCCTTCCTGTATTTTCTGTTGTCATGGGAGTTTTGTGTGCCAAGTTTGGTTCAGATCCATCATAGGTGGAGTTTAGAATGCTCTTTGATTGTAGTTGAACTATAAATCCCAGCAACTACAACTCACAAATGATAAAATCATCTTCCCCCAACCCCACCAGTATTCAAATTTGGGTGTATCAGATATTTGTGCCAAATTTGGTCCAGTGAATGAAAATACATCCTCCATATCAGATATTTACATTATGATTCATAACAGTAGCAAAATGGCAGTTATGAAGTAGCAACGAAATAATTTTATACAGTAGAGTCTCACTTATCCAACACTTGCTTAT
Organism: Anolis carolinensis; assembly: GCF_035594765.1. Classification (NCBI taxonomy): domain Eukaryota; kingdom Metazoa; phylum Chordata; class Lepidosauria; order Squamata; family Anolidae; genus Anolis; species Anolis carolinensis. Next base: position 69,729,192 of record NC_085846.1, read on the forward strand.
CCAACGTTCTGGATTATCCAATGCATTTTTATAGTCAATGTTTTCAATACATCGTGATATTTTGGTGCTGAATTCATAAATACAGTAATTACTACATAGCATTTGTTCTGTCACGTGCTGGGCCTGTAACTATTGTCTTTGTATAGGATGTATACTTTATGCCCAGCGGGAAGCCAGGGTGCCTTAAAGAAAGGTTCTTGAGGATTTTCCTGAAAAGGATAGTCATTGAGTCTTTAATGAGATAACAAAATCTTTATTGTTGAACAAATAACAAATCTTCAAGGAGTCAAATAACACTTCAAGGTTTCTTTAATAGACTGTTGGCCCTTTTAGTTTTGTCCCCAAGGGACAGGTGATTAGCTTTGGATAACTGTGAAAACCCTCTTATAACCTCTCTCAGGCTGTCTATCATATGGGCCTAGCTGATGTGGGACCCACTACCGATTCCAAATGCGTCTGGGTATCGAGTGGACCTACCAACCAAGGCTTGTAGATGTTTCAGCTGGGGTTCCATGGATCTGTGGTGCCGTTCTCTCTCCGAGGTTTCTTTGGAAACTCTAGGGCTGTTTCCCTCAGGAGTTGTGAGGCTGAGAGGCTGTAAGCTCTCAGCCAGAGTGTTTGGGACCTTTTCCCCTGGAATTTCCATTTCTGTTTTCTCGGATGTTCTATATCCCCGGATGTTATTGAGATATGAAGCTTTTCTATGGGACGAGGTGATCTACATCCTATAGCTTAGCTTCCTAAGTGAGACTAACTTAAAAATGGCTCTTTCCCTCCCAGAGCCCTGAACAAGGGGCGGAACCAAACTTGATGATTGACAGGCGTCCTGTCCTATGATTGCAAACATTAGCAGCAAGAAAATAAAGTCGGAGCTTCTGGTACAGCCATACCAGCACAGCATTACTGTATATTGAACTACTTTTTCTGTCAAATTTGTATAACATGATGTTTTGGTGCTTAATTTGTAAAATCATAACCTAATTTGATGTTTAATAGGCTTTTCTTTAATCTCTCCTTATTATCCAACATATTCGCTTATCCAACATTCTGCCGGCCCGTTTACGTTGGATAAGCGAGACTCTACTGTAGTTGGGGGTCACCATAACATGAGGAACTGTATTAAGGGGTTGCAGCATTAGGAAGGTTAAAAACCACTGATATAAGGCACTTTCTTTGTCTAAAAGAAAGTCATATCTGATATTCATCCAATTCATCCTTGAACATCATCATCACCATCATACAGTGCTGTATATTTCATGATGTTGGTTCATTTTCCACAAGGTTGCACCAATAGCAGTATTATTGGCAGTATTCACAAAGTGAAATATTCTAGAGCATTTCTTAAGCAGAAGGATAGTGTTTATGTTTTAAAAGAGTACATACCCTGTTTCCTCTGAATCCTCTTTGTCCCTGAAATGTACAAAGAAACTTGTTGAAATCACACCCAAATTCCAAGACAGATCTAATTGAACAACTTTCTTTCTTTCTGTACTGATGCTTGCAATAGAAGAACAAAAGCTGATTCATGCTACACCAACACTATTTCAGTATCTTTCCTAAACATCATTGCTCAGAGAACCAAAACGGAAACCAATTATCTCTCCCCACCACCATCATCACAGGAGCTATATTTTACCGTTCCCCTGGATGTATGACATGTGGGCATCCCCTCCAGGAGTGAAGCATTGCATTCACATTGCATTTATATGCTATATTCACTGGAAAAGGGATATTAAGCCGTCTACTTGTCTCCAAGATGCAAACTAACAAAATGTAATAAGCATATTTTGCTTGTTTGTTTGTCACTATTTTTAAAATTGAACAATAACAAACATACCACAATTGTGGCACCGTAAAGACTAAGCAGCTTTATTTGGCATAAGCTTTCATGGACCACTGTCCACTTCATCCAATGGACTGCTAGACTCTTCAGTATAGATGCATGGAATCACTCATGCAAATGTATGAGGTCTATATTCACTGGGAAAGGAGTATTAAGCCCTCAATCAGAGGGGAATGCACGGAACCAGACAGAGATTCATACTAAAATTGTAAGGAAGAAAATGGAACATAAAAATAAAATGTGATAGCAGCATCAATCTGTATACCTCCTGATAAAACTTCTAATTCATGGCTATTTACTTGCCTTCGGTCCCCTTGCACCAGAGCACCCTCTGTTCCCTTGTATCCCACGGATCCCCATTGTACCTTGGTCTCCCTGATAAAGAAAGAGAAATTAATGGGAATTATTCAGTAAACAGGGATACAATTTTATCATTGCTATATATCATCTTTGAAAATGTGCCTTTAATATATGCATGTTTCCTACCACTATAAAGATGCATCTACTTAATTATTTCAGCATTTATCTCATTGCCTCCTATCATGCAAGTAACTGTCATCTATATAAAATAATTAAACCAAAATATAATGCACATAAACAACACAAAGGGATACAAAAATCATTTTAAAATATTCCATTAAAAAAAAAGAAGTTGTTTCTTACTTGTCAGGAAATGCTTATAAGAATCTTGAACTGAGAAGAATTTAAAACTCGTTCTGCACAAAATTTGTGCGTGGTTATCTTACTCAGAAAGACCTTTGCCTCTGTCTATGTATGCTGTGATGCGGCAGCTAAAAAAGCCAATGGGATTTTGGCCTGCATCAATAGGGGAATAACGTCTAGATCCAGGGAAGTCATGCTCCCCCTCTATTCTGCCTTGGTCAGACCACACCTGGAATACTGTGTCCAGTTTTGGGCACCGCAGATGAAGGGAGATGCTGACAAGCTGGAAAGCGTCCAGAGGAGGGCAACTAAAATGATTAAGGGTCTGGAGAACAAGCCCTATGAGGAGAGGCTTAAAGAGCTGGGCATGTTTAGCCTGCAGAAGAGAAGGCTGAGAGGAGACATGATAGCCATGTACAAATATGTGAGGGGAAGTCATAGGGAGGAGGGAGCAAGCTTATTTTCTGCTGCCCTGCAGACTAGGACACGGAACAATGGCTTCAAACTACAGGAAAGGAGATTCCACCTGAACATCAGGAAGAACTTCCTCACTGTGAGGGCTGTTCGGCAGTGGAACTCTCTCCCCCGGGCCGTGGTGGAGGCTCCTTCTTTGGAGGCTTTTAAGCAGAGGCTGGATGGCCATCTGTCGGGGGTGCTTTGAATGCGATTTCCTGCTTCTTAGCGGGGGGTTGGACTAGATGGCCTTTGAGGTCTCTTCCAACTCTACTATTCTATGATTCTATTGTATGTTGTTGTAAAAAAGGCATTGAATGTTTGCCGTATATGTGTTCTGTAATCTGCTCTGAATCCCTCCAGGGAGATAGAGCAGAATATAAATAAAGTGTGTTATGTGTGTGTGTGTGTGTGTGTATATATATATATATATATATATATATATATAGAGAGAGAGAGAGAGAGAGAAAGAGAGAGAACATATAGAAATATTCTGTACAAAAAAGGGGGAAATTTTGCACAAAATAAGTCCCGAACTGCAAACTAACAAATATATAATACTAGCTTGGGGACCCGGCGGTGCCTGGGTATTTTGAGAAACTTGTGTAGCAAGTTTGGTCCAGATCTGAAGTCGGCTGGGTTCAGTGCTGTCTGTATAAGGGTGAACTACAACTCCCAGAGGCAAAGGACAATCACCCTGAAACCGTGCCTGTATGCTCAGTTGGGTATGATGAGGCAGTGTGCCAAGTTTGGTCCAGATCCGAAGTTGGCTGAGTTCAGTGCTGTCTGTATAAGGGTGAACTACAACTCCCAGAGTCAAAGGACAATCACCCCGAAACCTTGCCTGTATGCTCAGTTGGGCATGATGAGGCAGTGTGCCAAGTTTGGTCCAGATCCGAAGTCAGGTGGGTTCAGTGCTGTCTGTATAAGGGTAAACTACAACTCTCACAGCCAAAGGACAATCACCCCGAAACCCTGCCTGTATGCTCAGTTGGGCATGATGAGGCAGTGTGCCATGTTTGGTCCAGATCCGAAGTCAGGTGGGTTCAGTGGTGTTTGTTTAAAGGTGAACTACAACTCCCAGATCCAAAGGACAATCACCCCGAAACCCTGCCTGTATGCTGAGTTGGGCATGATGAGACAGTGTGCCAAGTTTGGTCCAGATCCGAAGTCGGATGAGTTCAGTGCTGTCTGTATAAGGGTGAACTACAACTCCCAGAGCCAAAGGACAATCACCCTGAAACCTTGCCTGTATGCTCAGTTGGGCATGATGAGGCAGTGTGCCAAGTTTGGTCCAGATCCGATGTTGGCTGGGTTCAGTGCTGTCTGTATAAAGGTGAACTACAACTTCCAGAGCAAGAAGTGAGTGAAGCTACTTGGTCCATCCTACCCCAATCTGCCCCAGGACAGAAAGGGGTTCATGGGGGTTGTGTGTGCCAAGTTTGGTCCAGTTCTGTCGCTGGTGGGCATCGCAGTGGCCTGTGGGAGTCGTAGTGATTGAATCCCATCACCCATGGTCCATTGTCCCACAAATGGCACGAGGACAGGACATAAAGCGCATCATGGGGGTTAAGCATGTCAAGTTTGGGCCAGGTCCGTCATTTCTGGTGGTCACAGTGGCCTGTGATAGTGGCAGCCAATCAGTAAGCTGCCACATATTCCACCGCATACATACATACCCGCATACAAACACTGACTTTTATTATAGATATAGATATAGATAACCAAAAAGAACCATCATCCCAAACAATCCAAACTCAAAGGTATATGGCATAGAACAAAAGGCATTTTGCACCTATTCTGTCTTTCCCTCTTTAATAGGTTTTTGGTGGAAATAAAAATTAAAGAAGCACTGAAAAGATGAGTGATGATTTCAAGTGATGCCTTGAGGACACCCCGTAAAAATCAGCAAATTACACAATGATCATTTTATCCAGGGGCACTATTCTGCCTATTCTTTCTTTAACAATGGATCTAGGGTGAGGAAAAAAGAGGTGGATTTAACAATGGGAAAATATGAAATGATCACATACAGGACACAACATTATCATCCAAAAAGGCAGGGCATTTGCTTCACCCACAAAATATCTACATTGACAAAATCTGCAAAACCTTTCTGTGTCACACAATATGAAACACATACTAAATGGCTCCCTTATAGAGGAATGAGGTCAGGGGTGTTCAGGGACTTCCATATGAGTGGTACAGTGAATCAGCTCTGGGTTTTATTTCAGATTTTTTTAAAAACAAACCAAGGTGCTGAAGCTATTTTGAAGACTCAAAACACTGAACAGATCCTTTAAATTCCGGGATTCACCACAATACTCAGATGGGTGCTACAAGCCATCTCTTGTGGGGAGTTGCTTCATACATGATCTATGTGGTACTTACAATTCCTCCTTCCTCACCAGGATGGCCTGGGGATCCTGGATAGCCCACACTTCCCTGAAAGATAGTAATCAGAAAGAAATTTAATTTCATTTAAATGACACAAGTCCTTTCCATTTATTTTGAAGATGGGAGGTTTTTTGTGTGCTGAAATACACTCAGCTCTTCACTAACCATAGAGTACCCAAGGGGATACCCTTTGGAAAAAAAATGTATATTTCCACCTTACCCAACCATTTATTTATTTATTTATTTATTTCCAGTATTTATATTCCACCCTTCTCACCCCGAAGGGGACTCAGGGCGGATCACATTGCACACATATAAGGCAAACATTCAATGCCATAACACAGAACAGAGAAAATAAGAACAAGAACAAGAAAACCAAGATCATAGTAACTACACCTATTGATAACTGGCACGAACTATATTTCTAGGCGCGAAGATCACTGCAGATGCAGACTGCAGCCAGGAAATCAGAAGATGTTTACTTCTTGGGAAGAGAGCAATGGCCAACCTTGACAAAATAGTGAAGAGCAGAGACATCACACTGGCAACAAAGGTCCGCATAGTCAAAGCAATTGTATTCCCCATAGTAACCTATGGATGCAAGAGCTGGACCATAAGGAAGGCTGAGCGAAGGAAGATAGATGCTTTTGAACTCTGGTGCTGGAGGAAAATCCTGAGAGTGCCTTGGACCGCAAGAAGATCCAACCAGTCCATCCTCCAGGAAATAATGCCCGGCTGCTCACTGGAGGGAAGGATATTAGAGGCAAAGCAGAAGTATTTTGGCCACATCATGAGGAGACAGAAAAGCTTGGAGAAGATCATGATGCTGGGGAAAATGGAAGGAAAAAGGAAGAGAGGCCGACCAAGGATAGATAGATAGAAGATAGATGGACGGTATCCTTGAAGTGACTGGGTTGACCTTGAAGGAACTGGGGGCGGTGACGGCCGACAGGGAGCTCTGGCATGGACTGGTCCATGAGGTCACGAAGAGTCGGAGATGACTAAACGACTGAGCAGCAGCAGAACAGAGACAGAGACAAACGCAGGCACGGGCTGGCCTCAAACTCATGACCTCTTGGTCAGAGTGATTTGTTGCAGCTGGCTGCTAACCAGCCTGCGCCACAGCCCAGCCTTTCAAATGTACCTTTCAAATGTGCAGCACCACCATACCTTTTAATCCCAATGCTGACTTTGCTGGCTGGAACTGATGGAAATTGTAAGCCTACATACATGGAGGGTGTCAAGTTGGAAAGTCTAGTAAACAGAATGAACCTCGTATTGGGGGGAGGGGGTCCAAGACATTCTGTGGCTATTTGAAGCCATGAATAATACTAATGTGTTTTAAATATACCTGGGCTAGAAGCTTACCAAAGAATGACATTGGAGGACCTAGGAGCATGAGTAAGAGAAATCGTGGGTATCAAATTCATGGCTAAGGGGGTTATACTGCATTACAAAATATTCAGGTAACTGTTGTATTCATGTACATCTGACTGGAATGATGCAGTTTTATAAAAGTGGAGGTTGGGGCAAGAAAGGTCCAGATAAATAATTTATTACAGGTTGAGTATTCTTTATCCAGATATAACATTTCCAAAATACTTCAAGATCCAAAATTTGTTCGCATTGGTAGCTGAGATAGTGACACCTTTGCTTTCTGAAGTTTCAGTGTATACAAACTTTGTTTCATGCACAAAATTGTGTAAAATGTTGTACAATGTTCCCTCACTACTTTGCGGTTTGCTTTTTGTGGATTCGCTGTTTTGCGGTTTTTCAATAAACTCTAAAAGTCTATTATAAATCATAAAAAATTAAAATTTACAGCCTAAGGAAGGGAAGAAGGAGAAGCCAGAGAGAAAAGGAGCCAAGCATCAACAGGAGGAGAAAGAGGCGATTTATCAACACACGATTGGTTGATAAAGACTTAGAGTAGTGTATAACTACTAAAATAATGTATAAATACTAAAATAAATATAGCATCCCTACTTCGTGGATTTTCACTTATTGAAGGTGGTCCTAGAACGTAACCCCTGCGATAAGTGAGGGAACACTGTATAAACTTACTTTCAGACTATGGGAATAAGATACACACTAAATATACATGAATTTTGTGTTCAAACTTGAGTCCCATCTCCAAGATATCTCATTATGCATGTATATACAAATACAGATATTCCAAAACCCAAAACACTTCTGGTTCCAAGCATTTCTAATTAAGGAAACTCAACCTGCACCATTCTCTATATATAAAAGAGTGATGGAATCCCGGCGACTGACAAAACAACAAAACTAAAGGCTCCCCAACCTCGAAATTTGATAACACAACCCATCATCCATGCCTCCAGGTTGATACAACAAAAAGAAAAGAAAAATAAAGTCCTAATCAGAGGGAGAGGAAGACTTGTTTTTATCCAACTGCTGCCAGTTAGAAGGCTAAGCTCCGCCCACACATGACCTTGGAGATGTCTACGGACAACGCCAGCTCTTCGGCTTAGAAATGGAGATGAGCACCAACTCCCAGAGTCAGACACAACTGGACTTAATGTCAGGGGAAAACCTTTACCCTTTACCTTAACTACCACAAATTTCTCAATACTTTATTTCCCATACCACCATATTTCGCCACAGCAATGCATGGCCGGGCACAGCTAGTCAAAATATATGATACAAATGGTTAAAAAAAGCCGAAATGTTTTGTTCCAACCAAGTCAATGTTTACTTCGATTTTCAAGGAAAATCTGTGGTACAGAAACAATGTTGTCCCATTATCCTTATGATGCCTATGTAATAACTTCGAGAGACACACAAAGGATTGGGGTCTTCTCTAAAATTAGAACGACAGAGTTGGAGATTCGAGTCTGCACCTATCACACACATAATACAATATCTCAAACCACCTGCTGCCTTAGACCACTCTCCTACACATTTTTGCTGTGTAGAATAGCTTTCAGCATTCAACTTTTGAGTGCCTCTTTTCCATTTTACAGCCAAGCTTTCTTAAAACTTCATTAAATCAATAAGTAGAACGTATAAGAAGAACCCTTCTTCCTTAGCTGGAAGATGCTACAAGAGCTTCTCACAGAGGACTGCAATAATGATTAGTGATTCATGACTTGTTTCATTTTCAAATTGTAAAAATTTACAAGCAAAACTGACTAACTAATGGGATGTTTGGAATGACAGAAGATTTATGCCTAGCGAAGCTGGAGTTTTGATCCTTATTGCACATAGGAGGTTTGAAAAGTTTCTTACATTTCTGTCTGAAGTATTTAAACTTTATAAAAGTAATTGAATGAACTATCAAAATTGGTCTTGGTCCATCTTCTCATTGTCCCTTACTTATTTTTTTTCCTCAGTTAAATATTTTGCATTCAGATCATCACCACGTTTGGTTGACTTATTTTTTTCTCCTTTCATTATATCTTTGAAAAGTTACAAAAATTAATGCCAGAATTGCTTTGCTGTACACCCAATGTACACCTCTGAATTCTGTTTAAAGAAGCTGGAATAGAAATATGGTAATTAAAAATATTGTTTCGGGCAAGGCAGAAAGAGGCAACCACCCCAAGCAAGTGATACTGGGGGACAGCAGTAGAAGCCCGAAACCCTCTTGAATCCCTTGGGGCATTTCCCTCTTGTGGAAGAATTTTGCTTCCTAATCTAGTCTCAACTGCAGTGGTGGAATATTTTATCCTGTTAAAAATAAGATGTAAGCAAAGACATTATAATAAGACTGAACTGCCAATCCACACAAGAAAAGTGTATTTTTTGCATTTCATCTCTTCCAGATCAAAGTTAGGCAACATCTTCTCATTTGGTTCAGGCAACAAAAAGCCTTAGGCTGACACTGAATTCAGGGATTTTCCCTCCACAGTTAATGCACTATGTCATGAGATCTTGTTGCCTTCTATTTTATCTTAAAGCTTGGAAAAATTACTTTCATGGATACAATTCCCAGAATCTCCCAGCAAAGGTGAGCAATGGACATACTATGCTGATTGGGAATTCTTGGACTTTGGTCCAAAAAGTAACATTCCCAAATTCTGCTTCCTCTATTGGAATTAGAATTGCATAAGACCTCTCAATCAAGAAGTCAGTGTAATGCAGTGGTTCCCAACCTGTGGTCCTGGTCCCCAAGCATGAAAATATGGTTCGCAGCCTCACCATTACTACACCGTAGCAACAAGAGCCACTGGTCTCATGAAACCCTCTTATAGTGCCGAAGCAACGGGAATGTCAAGAGGGGAGAGGCTGACTATCCACTAAAGGCGCGACAACAAGCCTCCTGACTGCTGCTTCTCCTCCTCAGAGCCATTCCATGTGGCGCCTAGAAGTGGGGGCGACTTGGTGTCTTCGTTTTTAGGCCTCTTCCTGGGGTTATTTGTGGTGCTGATTCAGATAATTGCACATCAGCTCTAGATTATTAAATATGGTTTTCTTTGGGCGAGCAGATGGCGACTACTCGATGGCATATGTTCTGTATCAGAAACTAGAGCTGATGTGGTCTATCCAATGCAATTTTCTGAATCAGCACTCCAAATAACCAAACCAAATCTAAAGTTGACCAAAAACTGTTTTGTAACCCTTTTGGTACTAATGATGGAGAGTGATCCCTGGTCAAAGTGGTCCCTGGTCAAAAAAGGTTGGGAACCCACTGGTGTAATACCCAATAGTGCAGTTTTCTTCTAACAGAGATTACTCATATAATCAGAGTTTTTGTCTTCACTCGTATGTATAGTATTTAAGTCCTGTTGGTAAACTCCTTGTTGAGGTAGTTCAAACTGTCAGAGTTATATCTTCACTCTTCTGTTTGTCTTATAATTGGTTGACAAATATTGAGAAAGAAATGTGTTTTTAGAAAAGTCTCTGTAGTAATGAGTAAGACACTTGAGGTATCTATAGGAAAGTCTCAACAAAGATCCCCGGGTTTGTAAATCTTTGTTTCGGGCAACTCCCTTCTTCAGAATTCTACAGTATCTTCACAAGTATTATTAAACTAAAAAAAAAATCCTAAATAAGTGGTAACAGACAACACAATAGATATGCCAGCGGCACCCGATAACACAAAGTGGCAATAAATTAATTATACATATTTCAACAGACAGGGTTGCATGCATGTTATTTCTTACACATCTCTAATGGCTCTACAGATACAGCCAGCTTTCAGAAGTGAGCAACGTAATCTCAAAAAGGAAAGTATTTATGGCCTAAGCTTGTTACAGAATACAGCTGAACTACCTCCACAAGAAGTTTACAAATTACCAACGGGACTTAAATACTAAATGTACAAGTGAAGACAAAAACTCTGATTATATGAGTAATCTCTGTTAGAAAAAAACTGCATTATTAGGTATTGTACATCTTTGTTCAGCTATTCATTTCTAGATTAAACTGACTCATATGTTTAAGTGCTGTATAACTGTTATGGTTGAGCCTTCTGGCTCTGATACTAGGAGACGAGGTCGTAAGACTCCTCGAGAGTCAGACTCTTTTGAGGAGCGCGAAAGGAAACGGCTCCGAGACTTATTTGCAGAACCAACAGACGAAGACTCCTTTGAGGGTTTTACCGAGGGAATGGCGGAAGAGATGGTTAGCTCAGAGGAGGATGATATGGAATGGACTCGTGGGAGGGAGGATTTGGGAGTCACCGGCAATGATAGTATGGGAGGCGACTGGCGGGTTGCAGGATCGGACCCATGGACGGGCTGGAGGGATGGAGCGGGATCCACAGCTGGGGATGCTGTGGGGCGTAGTCAAAGGTGTTTTAGCTCTGATGAGGATGAGGATGAGGAGGCACCTGGAATTAGGATAGCAGCTGACAGCGATGAGGAGTTATGAACTGGCATAAAATGGGGTTTAGGATCAATGGCTAATTGCGTTGGGCAAGGTAATCTGGACGAACGCTTGGGCTCTTGTTGGGGAACTTCCTGAAGACGGGTGTGATTCGTTGCTGGATACGTAAGTTACCAAGGACACTGGGCATAGACGGCGGGAGGAACTGTGTGGGGTTTTTCTGTGCAACTTGTGTTTAATCTTGATAGCTTGGACCTCCGTCGTCTTTTTGACGGACATTACTGCCTACTCTGGATTGACGTTGGACTGACTGACTGACTACGACTCTGGACTATCCCTTCTGTGGCTATCGGTGGAACTTGTGGAACCTTAGACGTCTGCACTTGGCTTTCGACCTCGGACCGGATTGGGACCCTGCTGACCGCCGTTACCCTGATTGATGTGCCTGGACCTGGATTTCGCTCGTTGCACGGAGGAGTAAACAGCCTGAGTTACTCATCTGTAGCTCTTGAGTAGCAGAGAGGAATCTGCTGCTAGGTTTTGTGTTCGTTTTGACCCTTTGTTTACCAGTATTTGTTTGTTTAATTGCCAGGCTGAAGTAAGCACTTTTGTTTTAACCCGGATTAAACTTCTGTTTAATCCGGTTTACTCTTTTGAACTGTTTAAACTCAAACGAAGCTATTTTTGTTACTTTTCACACTGAAGTCAAGTGTTTGCCTAGTCTTTTGTTTCTTACGGGCAATTTTCAGTTCTGTAACCTCAATAAACTGTGTTGTATCCTATTTGGTGGCGTTCTGTCTATGACAATAACACTATTGTGTATAACAGTTGACAACCTGTTGTTTTGCTATTTGGTATTTGTTATAGACATCTGTGTTTCTTGGAAACCACTGGTGTAACCCATATGGTGATGTTATTTTCTTTTAAAATGCACTTCAATCTCCACTTGTTCATTTATGTGCCCAGCACATAAATGTGCTTCCGTGTTTCCGCTTCTCTAATCTTACCTTCTTTCCGGGAAGTCCAAGAGCACCTCGAATGCCATCTTCTCCAAAACATTTACAGCAGACATTGCAGCATTCCCGTTCCGTAATAGAGTCCTAAAAATAACAAAGGCCAACCAATCATTCTTAATGTACCCTTCATGAACTCAGAAGGATGTCTTTTTCTATTTTTTTTTCTTCTTTCATGAAACAACTTACAAAAGCTCTCCATAACATGCTGGGGAGTTCTGGGTTTCCTATGTGCAAAGGTTCCCGATATCCAAATCCTCTACCAAACTCAATTTCCTGCAATTCATGGAATTCCTGGAAGTTTTCCAGACCAATCATTAAAAATGCATTAAGCCCTGTAAAACAAAGAGTATTTTAAACAATTCCTTCATTTTTCAAAGCTTTTTTTTCTGTTTTGGACTTCTCAAGTTATATTTTTAATTCCCAAAGAAAGGTTTTGAGAAGAAGAAACATTTCTGAATACTCAATAAGATAGAATTTGGATTATGGTTTATTTTGCCCTAACAAGCCAGTGTTAAACAAACAGTTTCAAAACAGAGTTTGTTATTTGTTTATGCATTCTGGTTTATTTCCCTCAATCATAATCCTATCTTCAGGCATCACACGTAATTATCTCTGATTCATTTGTTTACAAGTTTTCATGAAAGGAAAAACAAATGGGAGGAGAAATGTATCTATACTACCATTGTGGATAAATACACCAGGATTCTTGGCTTATTGTTATGTATGAACATAGCCATTTCTCTACTATGGAAATGCCAACATAGAATATTTGCTGCAAAATGGCAGTTTTGATCTAATTATTAAAATTACAGTGGAAAACTAGAATTTATGTATTCTTATTGCAAGATAACTTTAATGAGAAGATTTATCCATGTAACTGATTTTCGCCTTTGTCACACATTATTATTGTTTTGCTGTTGTTGTTTCTATCCCACTTTATTGCTCTAAAAAGAGTCATATATCTATAAATGTGCATGGAGTGTAGGAAATGACTTATTGTTATAAAAGGAATTATCTGTAGGGAAAAAACTGCTCCTTAGCTGGTAAAACTACCTCAGCACATTCTTGGGCAACCAGGCAAGCAAAAAGTAGTAAAATCATTCCTTGATTCATTCCTGGATTTGCCCTACAGAAAAGCACAACCTTGCTTTTGGATACAATGTCTGCTCAGTATTCTCTTACCTTTCCGGCGAAGAACATCAACTGTTGTTTTGAGCATTTCAACACTGTCATCTGGCCCATCAGTAAACACCAACAGGACCTGTGAGAACACAAGATAGGTGAGGAATCCGCACCAGATACACTGGAGACAGGAAGAAAAAGCTGAAAGTTGTAGCATTGCTACTGAATCTCTCTTCGTCATCCCAAATCCAATCTGGCAACCTATAACAATCAAGAGCTAAGTCGAAATAAGCACACACTCTTGTTCTATCCCCATTCACAGGTTCAGTTCAAACTTAAGTCACTTTCACTCAACATTATTATAGCACTTTAACTGCCAGGTTGCCTCTTATGAAATCCTGGAGTTCATTGTTTAGTGCAGTGATTCTCAACTTGTGGGTCCCCAGGAGTTTTGGCCTACAACTCCCAGAAATCCCAGCCAGTTTACCAGCTGTTAGGATTTCTGGGAGTTGAAGGCCAAAATATCTGGGGACCCACAGGTTGAGAATCCCTGGTTTAATGAGACTAAAGCTCTGCAGCTGAGTCTAAAAGCCCAGTTTTCAAAGGATGGAGTCTTGCTAATTAAAATGATATCAAAAAGCTGCTAATTGTGCCGTGTGAACAAGACCTCGGACTCTCCTGACTGTAACAGCACACTGTGCTCATCTTGGAGAAGAATGCTGACATAAGCCACTGTATGCGATCAAAGGTAAACTTGTTTATGTGAGCCTTGGTTATATGCCAAGGGCTACAATAGACCATAAATAATATTGCTCATTGACAAGAGGATAATGATAATGGTCTGGTCACGAGGTTATTTGTGGGCTGAGGGATCAGTTCCACCTCTACTCCCTCCCCACCATTAGGCAATTGGAGCCTCCGGTGGCCTAGGGGATAAAAGCCTCGTGACTTGAAGGTTGTTGCTGACCTGAAGGCTGCCAGGTTCGAATCCCACCCGGGGAGAGTGCGGATGAGCTCCCTCTGTCAGCTCCAGCTTCATGCGGAGACATGAGAGAAGCCTCCCACAAGGATGGTAAAACATCAAAAAACATCCGGGTGTCCCCTGGGCAATGTCCTTGCAGACGGCCAATTCTCTCACTCCAGAAGCAACTCTGGTTGCTCTTGACACGGAAAAAAAAAATAGGCAATTTCCCAGTAGACACTACTGAATTCCCTAGTTCACTTTGGTTGACATTTATTGAGCAGAACCCAGTACTGTCACCATAGCACTAGCACAACCAAAGGACAAGGTTGTGGTCTTTAACATGTTTACTTAGACTTCTCTTTTCACAGTATATAAATCCTCAGATGCTTGGAACAAAGTAAAGAATGATTCCATTGAAACTGACTCATAACCGGATGCCTTTTCCATCATTCAAAACCACAAAAGACACATGCTTACCTTCACTTTGGCAGAGGCCAGACTCAGAGATTGATCCCAAAAGGACTGGAGGAAACCTATATTCAAGTAAGTATCCACCGTGGTTTGCACAGCCAAGAATTTCTGAATGATCTCATCATTATATGGTTCAAAGTCAGAGTCAAACAAGGACTGGCCATTTCTTGCAAACACTTGATACCTGAACCTGATGGTAATGGAAGACGCAAGGCTGCAACTGATATTGATAATTGGAGCCATTTGCTGCATAAGCCAGGGCAAGTAGGTTTGCATTTTCTGCTTCAAATGGAATGCAGGTGGAGACCCCACATGCTCAGAAATATCAACTCCTACTGAAATGTCTATGTTGCAGTCTGTTAAGAGGGAACAAAGAAAATGGGCAACATGTCATTGCGAAACATATTCCATGAAGCAAAAAGCTGCCTTGAGTCTAATTATTGAGAGAAAGATGGGATTTAAATGATAATAATAACAATTTGGGGTGCATTATCTTTACTAAGCAGTCATCCCATGATCATGGTGTAGCTATGATGGGTTGGGGGAGGGGAGCTTTACCTTCCAAAATAAACATTATCTTCTGCATTGAAAGTTTTCTTTAGTCCCCAAGTTTCTAGTATTGTCGAGAGTGAGGCACTGAAAATCATGCACATTTATGTTTGCATTTACATAATATATTTGGATGCCTAAACTGGATTTCTAAATGCTAAACCAACATTTTAACTCTTTGCAATACTAGAAATTTGCAAAATGAAGGACCATTCCATAGGAGCTGAATTCCTAATTGGATTGGCAAGGCCTTCATGCTCGCCAACAATAGCTACTACTCTATGCAACCACATAGCAGGGGTTTTAAAGTTGTGTTGTATTGCAGTTTTAAAAAACAACAACACCGCTCTGTATGTTTTACGAAGAGTTCATGTAACCACGAGAAAACATTCTAAAAAGGAAAATACTGAAGAGCAATCAGTAATGTGTACCCAAGTGCAGATGTTTTGCTTACATTAGGTGAAGAGGAAAGGAAAGTATTGCCAGATTTAATAAACACACATTGGTACATTTTCAAATTTTTCCATGTTTTGAAAAGAAATGCACAGTGGTTAAAGCTACAAAAGGTAAAGGTTTTCCCCTGACGTTAAGTCCAGTCATGTCTGACTCTGGGGGGTGGTGCTCATCTCCATTTCTAAGCCGAAGAGCCGGCGTTGTCCGTAGACACCTCCAAGGTCATGTAGCCAGCATGACTGCATGGAGCGCCATTACCTTCCCGCTGGAGCGGTACCTATTGATCTACTCACATTGGCATGTTTTTGAACTGCTAGGTTGGCAGAAGCTGTGGAGCTTACAGTGGACGCTCACTCCGCTTCCGGGATTTGAACCTGGGACCTTTCAGTCTGCAAATTCAGCAGCTCATTGCTTTAACACACTTCGCCACTGGGGCACCAAAGGAGTCAGTTAAATGCCTCATTGACCATCTGAAACCTCGGCAATACCGATTTGCTGTCTAAAACAGTCTTGGGTTGCTGTGAGTTTTCTGAGCTATATGCCATGTTCCAGAAGCATTCTCTCCTAGGAGAGAATGCTTCTGGAACATGGCCATACAGCCCAGAAAACTCACAGCAACCCAGTGATTCCAACCATGAAAGCCTTCGACAAGACATAAAACAATCTTGTTTGTGTCTTTATTCACAGGTTTAGCGCAGATGCATTGAAGTTTAATTTAATTTGGAAATGTAGGGCAGCAATAAAATGGCTATTGTTTTCTTAGCATTTAATATCTGGGAGGAAGGAAAAGAAAAGTGAGAAGAATGTGTTAGTTGTCTACGTCTTGCTTTACAAACAATCAGATACATATAGATAAGTTTTGTTCCAGTAAGGAAGTTCAAAATTACATCTCTTAGCCACAATTCTGCTTCTTGTTATGCTTCAACTCCTATACAAACTGTACATATTGATTCCTAGAAACCATAAACTTAACCACTCCATGCTTTTGACAATGTTGTTTGTATTACCTCTTTTGTAAATTGTGGACAAATAAGTACTTACTTGCTTGCTTGTTTTGTTGGCCTGTTTGGAATATAGCTCTAAATATTTTCTTTATGGAAAATTAAGATAAATAATCGTATTAAAGTTGGAACTGTTTAGGATGAATCATTAAAGACCAAGTTAGTGGAAAAAATTATTGATAGGGCAGATATCAAAACTATTGATATTGATACCTAAATATATGTGTCTTTGGGAAAATAAAGCACCATGTGTTTTGTTGAAAACCATGGCCTTTGGATAATCCGCAAAGTAATCTGCTTGGTATTCCAGAGACCAAGAAAAAGCCACTAGGAGGTGCTGCTGTGTCATTTTCCTATTCATATTTTTTATTAATGCTTGGTACAACAAATAGCCACTACTGCTTCTGGTTGCACTTTCTGGAGGGAGGAAGAGAAGAAGGAATACATCTGGGTTGTACATGTGCTTGAATATTCCACACTTGCAACAGACTCTATTTATCATGGCTCAAACAGCTCAGCTAAGAGCAACCAGGATCATGGGAGGGAAAGATGCCTAATCTAAAAACTTTCCAGCTGCTGGCCTTTCTGGGACTCTTTTTAGTTCCACATCTGTTTTACCAAGGCCTGTGTAATCTCCTATTTGCCCTCACTATCCTTGCCTACCATAAAAAGTAGTTTTACTAGGGGAGACTGGAATATCCGAAGAATACTACAGAAGTTCATCTTGTCACTTCTTATAACAAAGGGTTCAGGGTAATTTCCACTTATGATACTATGGACTTCTAACACAGAAAAATCCCAAAGTTACTTTGTTTCAGTAAAACTCACAGAATCCCTCGATTCTGGGAATTATATTTATTTATTATTTATTTACAGTATTTATATTCCGCCCTTCTCACCCCGAAGGGGACTCAGGGCGGATCACATTATGTACATATAGGGCAAACATTCAATGCCCATAAACACATCAAACAGAGACCGAGACAGACAGACGCAGAGGCAATTTAACCTTCTCCTGAGGGGATGTTCGATTCTGGCCACAGGGGGGAGCAGCTGCTTCATCATCCACTCTGACGGCACTTCCTCATTCCAAGTCGTAAATTAGTTAAACTTGCCTCCCCACTTTTTTTATATAAGTTGTACCTTATTTCCTACTTGATAGATGCAACTATCTTTCGGGTTGCTAGGTCAGCAACAAGCAGGGGCTATTTTTTATTTTTAATTGACGGGTGCTCACCCCGCCACGGGCTGGCCTCGAACTCATGACCTCATGGTCAGAGTGATTTATTGCAGCTGCTCAACAGCCTGCACCACAGCCCGGCCCCCACTCTAAAAATGACTGTCCCATGCTCTGCAAAAGTTACTCCTGTGACAGTGTAATACATCGGGATTTGCACATATGTCTGCTTGCATCTTCAGTGCTTTTCTGCTGAGAATCTCAAAGGTTTTTAATGTGATGCAGAAATGCAATAGGCATAATGGCATTTCAAACCCATATCGGTTTGAGCTGGAACACACCAGGAGAGTCGCTCTTCTTATCACACCAACCCATTCCTAAAGCGCTTCAAAACCCTGCAAATGCTTTCAGCTTACTGCAACTGCCGTGACATGCCTCAACTAAATCCGTGAATTGTCCCTCTTCATTCATTTTATTTATTTATTTATTTATTTATTTATTTATTTATTTATGTAGTTAGTTAGTTAAAACATTTATATTTTGCCCTTCTTGCCCCAAAGGCGACTCAGGGTAGAGCACAACATATATATGGCAAGCTGGGACATAAAATAACTATAAAAATACACAAACATTAAAACCACTTATATCTACTCTAAAATCAGCTGTTCGAGATACCATTCATCCAACTCGAGATACCATTCATATCCTCCTTATTTCCCCAGAGCAATTGTGGGACTCTGTGAGATCAAAATTTCATGAGTCTAGGGTTTTGCATTTAATTATGTCTCTATTAGTGATGTGCGCAGTATTTGTTCCATTTGTTTCATTTGTATTTCTGTTTCGTACCATCCATTTGGATGGCACGAAATGGAAAGGCCCCCCATGGAACAAAAACCAACTCGAAACCCAGCAAGCGGTCCTTACTCTACAATCGGCTGTAGGCCCAGCGAGGCCCGGATGCGGAGACCTGGGTGCTTTAGGCCGAAAGAAAACAGCTCTTTCAGCCTGGAAGACAAAACAGAACAAATGTCTGACCTCCCAATTTCGGGAGGTCAGATGAATGCAAAACAAGGCCGCACCAAAAGCCTGGCCACGAAGCGGGACAAGGTAAGTGCCGAATGCACATGACTAATATCCATTAGTGCCTGGGATTAGCAGCAAAACTTCACAGTTTTGCAAAAAAAAAAAATAATAATTAAGGAAACAAATGGGGTGAAATAGGAAAGTCATGGCTTATCCACCAGATGTTAAATGACTAGCACTATGTCCATTTAGAAGTGAAGCAGCTCAAAGTGACACCCCAATACATCCACAATGAAACATCAGAGTCCCCCAAATCACTGTTGAAGTGCTTTTGGATTATCACACTACATTTGAACACAGTTTCAAACCACTTTCATCTGGCTAACAATGGACATTCCCCATTTTCTGAAAAGTACTCCTTTAACACAAGTTGAAGACTGGTTTGATGTAACTCCACAACAACAACATGCAGTAGGAAGCACTTCCGTTCATCACTGTGGTAAGCTGCCAGGCAACAAAATAGCTACAATGTGTAAACCAAACGATTTATTTTCTCAGTGCACAATTCTAGCTTTTATTGTATTGTTCACCAGATTGTTTTAAAACTATCAACAATATAGCTGATATATATTTTGTATTTAGTTGGTTGGCTGGGTGGCCAGGGCCAGTCAATAAGTAGCTAATATTTTGTATTTCTTTGTTTCGTTGTCCTGCTTATCTTGAACTACTTTATCTGGATTTTTATTTGTCATGCTCTTAACTGATGGCACGAGCTGCCTAATAGAAGACTCTGCTGTCTTGGAGTGTTTGGGAGTCTCTTCCTCTGGAAGTTTCTAATCAGAGGTTGGATGGTCATCTGTTGGAAGTGCTTTGATTGTATTTTCCTGCATTCAGGGGGTTGAACTGGATGGCTCTTGTGGTCTCTAAGAAATCTATGATTCTATCATTTTAAATTATCAGTGGCTCGTTCTGACTAGATGTGTTGGCTTGGACTAACCTCATGTCCTCTAGCAGCACACAGACAAAAGTTGGGACGTGTATGGCCAAGGAACTCTTGTGAATAATAATAACATTCATTTGAGAGAGAAAATACATTTTTAAAAATCTGATATTTATATACCTTGACTGGGTGGATCTCCAGGATCACAGATCTCCGAAACAATCTTCCTTTCAATATTCTGCAACCCTTCAAAGTTCTCCACCACAAACACACGACGGGGGTCTCCAGCAATGTGAAGGAGTTCAAAGGAGTTTGGAGTGGCTATTCCTATTGCAAAGACTTGGATCCCATCTTTCCGCAGCACAATGGCTGCCTCATCTACACTGTCATTGGACTTCCCATCTGTAATGACTATGAGAGACTGCAGCACTCCTTTGTTCTTCCGACCTCCATTCTCAGGCTCGAAGAAGCTCCTGACAAACCTCAGTCCCTTCCCAGTGAAGGTGGTGGTTTTTAACTGGACAATTTCATCAATCTTCCCCTTTATGGCAATATCAGTGTAGAACTCGTTGAGGTAAAATTCTTTCTGAGGATCTTTGCTGAACTGGACTACGCCGATCCGGACTTTGTCCTGAGCAATAATAAAGCTGTCTACAACTTCCTTCATGAAGGCCTTCATTGCGGAGAAGTTACGTGCAGATATGCTTCCTGAGCCATCGATCAAAAACACAAGGTCTGCCTCTTGAGTGCCACAAGCTGCAGAGAGAAAAATCAACTCTGTTATATAGATCGACACTATATAGTCTTTCCTTGTCATAGCTAGTATGAACTAGCCGAGGCGTTTTAAAACTTCGGCCTTCCAGGGGTTTTGTATATAATTTTTATTATGGTATAGGGAAAAAATATACAATCTTCAAAATTCAACAAATGAAATACACATATTTTTTCTCTAATCTCACCACCTCCCCATTCCCACTCATGAACCACCACCCATGACTTCCGACCCCACACCACATGGAATTAGTATCTAACAAACCTCTATCCTTATCATTACATTAATAAATTCCTTGTGCGGCTATTTCAAAATCTATTTTTGTCTTCTTTTTTAAATACCCAAAGCCAAGTCTCCATTTTCTAACAAACTCTTCATTGTTTCTTCCCTTTAAGCCATTGGAGAGCTTGGCCATTTGGATAAACTCAACTAATTTTCTTCTCCAATCCTTAATGAGTAGGTTTTTTTTCCCCCTTTCCAAGATTTTGTTATTGTTATTCCCACAGCCACAAAACCATATTGGCAAATTTCTACATCTTTATTAATTCTCTCTTGAGCCCTCCAGGTGTTTTGGACTCCAACTCCCAGAAATCCCAACCAGCTTACCAGGTCCAAAACACCTGGAGGACCGAAGTTTGCCCAAACCTGAACTAGCTCTTAAATACTTTGGTTGATATTTACACATGGACTCATAGCACTATGAAGACTATCACATTTATTGTGAAAATATGTGGACACTTTGGTCTATTAAAACTTTTCCTATAAGAAACCTATATTTAACAAGCTCCAAAACTCTTCGGTATTTTCTAAAATATATGATTTCAAGAGTGAAGCATTTGACATGTGACACTTTCTTGTTTCCTTGCCTTACATCTCCTTGTCCTTTCTAGAGATTGCTGCTTTTACTCTTTAATAAGCAGTCAGCACAAACTTGGAAGACAAAGTAAATGGTCCAACTCTATCTTTCTAAAAACTGCAAACTTCTTACATTGCTTATATACTAAGAAAAAAGCATTGGTCCCTCTAAGGTTGACTCGGGGTGCATCTACAACTATAGGAATAATGGAGCTTAACATCACTTTAATTGCTACGTCTCAATGCTACAGAATCCTGGGGTTTGTATTTTGGTGAGGCACGAGCACTGTTCAGTAGAAAAGACTAAGCTTATATATATAAAACGGTAATGAAATTTCGGCCTAGGACAAAACAACAAAACTACACATCCCAGAAACACTAAACTTGGCAGCACAACCCCTCATCCATGCCTCTACGTTCATACAACAAAAAGAAAAGAAAAATAAAGTCCTAATTAGAGGGAGAGGAATAATTGTTTTTATCCAATTGCTGCCAGTTAGAAGACTAAGCTCCACCCACTTGGTCTCCTAGCAACCCACTCAGGCCAGGAGACAGGCAGAGTTAGGCCTCACTTAGGCCTCTTCCACACTGCCTATAAAATACAGATTATCTGATTTTAACTGGATTATATGGCAGTGTAGACTCAAGGCCCTTCCACACAGCTACATAAACCATTTATAATGGACTTAATGTCAGGAGAAAACCTTTACCCTTTACCTTAACTACCACCAATTCCTCAATACTTTATTTCCCATACCACCAGACTTCGCCACAGCAACACGTGGCCGGGCACAGCTAGTGGCCTTATAAAACTACAGCTCCTGGGATTCCATAGCATCGAGTCATGGCAGTTAAAATGCTGTCAAGTTGCACTAATTCTATTGTGTAGATGTACCCTAGGACTCACATAAAACACATTATCTGGAGATCAGCTGTCCTATTCATTAATGACAGATTTATAAGGGTTGGGTCACATATTCACTCAAAGATTGCTGAAATTGGGTATAAATATATTATATAGGTATATTAATGAAATATGAAAAAACATGCAAATTCTGCTTGTCCCCATTTTGGCAAAATGCTCATAAGTTTCCTGTTCAAATAAGCATATGAACCAACTTTAATGCATCGTTTATATAGGACCATATTTGCATAATCTCATTTTCCTGCAATCTAGAAAAGCTGTCATTTAAGTCATGGATGAAAGTCATATGGCCATCCAAAGGTTATTGGACTGAAATTCCCATCAGTCCTAAACTACTATAGCCAATGATCAGGAATGACTGGACCTTCAGTCCAACAACATCTGCAGGGCCATAACAGTGCTTTAAGCATATAAAATAACTGTTAAGCTCCCTTTCAGTTTTAAATGCCTTTTTCATCTTCCAGCATATATATGTTTTCCACCCGGAACTTTTCATTGTTTAAAAAAAAGCCAAAGCGGCAGCCAGCAAATGTATTCATGCATGACAGAACCATAGCTTTTTGGCAGAGTGTCTTTTTTGCAAAGAACTCACAAAAGCTGCTCTTGGGAGATGACAGCTCCAAGAATCCCTGAGACAATATGACTAATATCCATGGGGTAAAAGATTATGTGAGGTGATTTCCCAAGAGCAGGCATGCTTGCAAAACATTGCTTGGTAGGTTTTATATCTTAATTTAGTTCTCCCTTACCTCTGCATCCTTTAGAACATGGGGTTGGCTAAAAAGTCCATGTTTTCTCCCCAAAGGACAACAAGGTGAAAAGAATCTGCTTTTCAAGAGTAGTTCTTGGTTTGTCATCACTCCCCTTTGTTCCCTTATGGCAATTGTTCTCAACCTGTGGGTCCCCAGATGTTTTGGCCTTCAACTCCCAGAAATCCTAACAGCTGGTAAAATGGCTGGGGTTTCTGGGAGTTGTAGGGCAAAACACTTGGGGACCCACTGGTTGAGAAACACTGCCTTATGGCTTGACTTCAGTAATATTTTGTTGCAAAGGTGATTATCCCTGAAGTCTTATACTGACTTACCTATGATCCATCATCACTAAACTCATTGAGACTTACTTATGAGTAGACATATGCAGGTTTATGCTTTCCTTTATGGATTGGCTTTGATATATGTCTCTAAGAGGACTGAGGAATTTGAAAAGCGCAGAGACAATTTTTCCAGCCCTAAGACTCTTTGAAAGCTACATATATAGAATGTATGATAAAATGGGCAAAAGACATAGGCCATAGTTTGAATTTGGAACAATGGGAAAAAAATTTGGAAAGAGAAACTAAAATATACAGCTGCAACGGATATTAAAGAAAACTGGTACAGTAGAGTCTGACTTATCCAACACTCGCTTATCCAACATTCTGGATTATCCAACGCATTTTTGTAGTCAATGTTTTCAATATATCGTGATATTTTGGTACGAAATTCGTAAATACAGTAATTACTACATAGCATTACCATGTATTGAACTACTTTTTCTGTCAAATTTGTTGTATAACATGATGTTTTGGTGCTTAATTTGTAAAATCATAACCTTATTTGATGTTTAATAGACTTTTCCTTGATCCCTCCTTATTATCCAACATATACGCTTATCCAACGTTCTGCCAGCCCGTTTATGTTGGATAAGTGAGACTACTGTATTATATTTGGCAGAAAAAGTGGTTCAGTAAGCTGTAATGCTATGTAGTAATTATTGTATTTATGAATTTAGCACCAAAATATAATGATATATTGAAAACATTAACTACAAAAATGCGTTGGATAATCCAGAACGTTGGATAAGCGATTGTTGGATAAGTGAGACTGTACTGTAATACTAAAAAAAAGAAAGAAGCTACATATATTACCAAAAATTACCTCTAAAATGGGAATTGACTAGGAATCCACTTCTTTTTTTAAAAAAAAATATGGGAAAATGGCCTCCAAAACTTATTTGCAAGGTGAATTATCATTCTTAGAGGCTTCAAAGAAAATGGTGGCCTGAGAAAACCAGATGGTATCAAGGGGCATAAAACAACCTTGGGATCACTATTTTTCAAAGCAGTGTCATAGGTTATTGCAGTAACAAAAATGCTAATAAATGTACAAATAAAATAGTGTAACCAAAGATTCTCATTACCTGGCTTTGATTCATCACATATAACATGAGTGATGTTATCATGTAAATTTTCCAGCGCATTGTAACTTGGGCTATAAAACCAATTTCCACTATCACCCGCAATTTCTTGCAGTTCTGTTTGACTGGCTCCATCTATTCCAATGGCGATGATCTCGATTCCTGCTTGCCTCAGAGCCTGCACTGCTGCTGGGAGATTGGGCCTATCTGTTGGGGTGGTTGGCTCATCAGTGATTAGCACAATCATTCGTGTGATGCCGAGAACGGACATTCGGCCACCGTACACTGCGTCAAACCGTTCCCTTGCAAAATTCAAAGCTCTCGCTGTAAAAGTGAACCCTCTCGAAAGCGTCAGCTTTTGAATGGCTTCCCTGACTTGCAGCTTTGTGGAAAACCGATTCAGTGGGAATTCCTCTTGGGGGTCAGTACTGTAGACAACAACCCCAAATTGGACATGGTCTTTTCCCACCACCGAGTCATTCACAATGGACTCCATGAGCCACTGTATCCCCTTGAACTGCAGTTCTGTAATGTACCGTGATCCGTGCACAACAAAGACGATGTCAGCAACTTCTGTCCGTTTGCACTCTGCAATTGACAGAACACAATGACAGTGTGTTAGAAGAATTTCGTTTCTCCCTCTTCCTTTACTATGTGTTTCCAGGCCCACTGTTCTAACAGTTCAGCAGCTTGTTTAAGTTTTAAAATTGCAAATAAAGTAAGAGCAACTAAAGAAGCATGTGATGAAAACAAAACAGGACTCAAGTATTTTTAACATGAATTATGAGAAATATTTTTTGCAAATGCAGCGTTAGAAGAAGCTGAACAAGCAAAGTTATCTTTTCTGCCTGCAGGGCTAGCAATAAGCAGACTGAGGAAACAAACATATTTGTTTGTTTGTTTGTTTACAGTATTTATATTCTGCCCTTCTCACCCCAAAGGGGACTCAGGACGGATCACAATGTACACATACAAGGCAAACATCCAATGCCATATGAACATAGAGACAGACACAGACACAGACACAGAAGCAATTTAATTTTCTCCAGCTTCCTGAGGGTATGCTCGATTCCAGCCATAGGGGGAGCAGCTGCTTCATCATCCACTGTGATGCCGACTTCCTCATTCCAAACATTGCTGGATGATTTTTATGGTGTCCTAAATTAGTTAAATTAGCCTCCCCACATAGTGGTACCTAAATTTCCTACTTGATAGATGGAACTATCTTTCGGGTTGCTTAGGTCAACAACAAGCAAAGCTATTTTTTATTTTAATGGTCGGGTGCTCACTCCGCCACGGGCTGGCCTCGAACTCATGACATCTTGGTCATAGTGATTTTATAGGCCCTCATCCCATATAGGACTTCATCCCATGCAGTAAAATCAGCATTTCTACACATTTAAGAAACAGCAACCCACTGTGTCCTTCACATGACGTAAGCTTCAACAATGGGGAAGAGGTATTTTATGGTTTCTACAGTGTTGGTTTCCCCAACAATTCCTAAGCTGGTTGGCAATCAACATATTTTTAAGTTCCCTGCATAGAGACGGGCAAAATGGCCAATTTCACTTTGTAATGTTAATTTCTGTTGCCTGCTTGTAAATAAAATAATGACATTGTGTGTGGGAGGTGCCAAAATGCCAATTTACCTGATTATCACAAATGCAGAGATTTGGGGAAAGATCCATCTAAAACCACTTCCTATGATTCAGGGAGATTTTAAAAAAAGATAAATAATCAAAATCCTGGAGGGACAATGGGAGGAAACAAATCTCTACCGTGAGATGGCAACTCAAATGGATAAATGCTAAAGAAAGCTGAGCAAAGGAGGAGATGTGATGGAGGTAGAAAAATCATCAGTTTAATTTCCAAACGAAGCATTGCAAAGCTTAAAGGAAAATCAATTATCCCAAATGCTTTACTTATGTGATGAGATCAGTGGTTCTCAACCTGTGAGTCCCCAGATGTTTTGGCCTTCAACTCCCAGAAAAACCTAACAGCTGGTAAACTGGCTGGGATTTCTGGGAGTTGTAGGCCAAAACACCTGGGGACTCACAGGTTGAGAACCACTGCCTTAGATGAAAGATTGAGAGAGAATTATTCCTTCCAAGTCCCTGTCCATTACTCTTTCCCTAAGACAGATTTGTGTGCAATCCCTAAACTTGCAGCCCTATCCCATTTCCAGTCTTGAAGTAAATATCTACTGTCAGTTCAACTGGTTTTCATGGAAGAAGGGAAGCCGAATTAACCTCCTGAGATAGACAATGCTGTAGTTTAAGCAGTAACACTTACCTTCCTCAGGATTGCAAATTTCAAACAGTATCGGCTTTTCCAAATACAAGAGGGCTTCAAAAAAATCCTCAGAAAACACTTTTTCCTGGGTGCCAGCAATTTCCAGAAGTTGGGAGTTGCTTGCTTGTAGTACTCCAATGGCATAGATGGTGACCCCTTTATTCCTAAGATGTCTGGCAGGATTTCTTACTTCATCTTCAGATTTACCATCTGTGACCACTATCAGATACTGCTTTGCTCCTGGCCGTCCTCCTGTGGATAGGTCAAAGTAAGGAGAGGCAAAATCTAGTGCCTTCCCCAACTTTCTTCCTTTTTTCATTTGCCTCATTGCAGATACTGCTTTCCTCAAGTCAGCCTTATTATCATATCTGTTGAGTGGAAATTCCTCTTGTGGATCTGAGCTGAACTGAAGCAGTCCAATCTGAATCTTCTCAGATCCAATATCAGACTTGTTCACAATCAACTCAATGAATTGTTTAGTCAGCTCAAACTGAACTTGATCCATGGTTTTGGAAGTGTCAATCAGCAAAATAATGTCAGCTTTCAGGTTTTTACAGGCTGAAAATGAAAGGAAAGAATTAAGAGACAAAGAAAAAAGGACAAATAAATCAGACAAATATGCTAAATCACAAATGGTGTGTCTGTAATTTTCTATTTCTTGTTGGAGTGCAACTCCAATCATGTCTCAGCAGTGTCCTCTATTGGCTAGAGCTGGTGGAAACTGGAATGTAATAACAACTGGAAGACCAGAGATTCCCCATGTCAACATTGTCAATTGTGGCACTAAAGGACTGCTATGACTCATTTACCTTCCATGTTTCAATCTTTTTTATTAATGTTCTAATGCAAGCAAGAGTCTGGGACAACTCATTCAACATACATTAGTAGAAAGTGATGGGATTTGTTCAGGATCTAGGCAACAGTTCAATTTTGCTTTTTTATTTCCACTATCTAAACAATATGGGATTTTTTTTCCACCAGCTTCTCTCCAAATGCACAAAATTAATGGTATCATGTTAAAGCAATTCTTTCCCTAATATGATACAAATTGTCCTCATTTACACTTTCCTACTTTCTCTGTTGGGTTTTGTTTCAGGCAATATATGACGAATAAAATGTATACATTCTCTAAATACCTGGCAAACACATTGCATAGAGCAATGATGGGCAAGCTTTTGCGCTTGGTGTGTCAAAATTCACCAAAAAACCTAGCATGACTTGGGTGGTGTGTCACTTTGAGGGGAAAAAAACATAATTTTGCAATATGTATAGTTTAAATAACAAAAATGTATAACTGTAATATATAACTGTATTTAATAAATCAAAAACTATTTACCACCATTATTTCCATGTACAACGATCTATGCAATTTCCACGCTGATTTCTCTCTATTCTAGTTTCAATGTAGTCATGAATAATACTATAATAGTAATAATATGATAATATACTACAATAATATATATATATATATATATATATATATATATATATATATATATATATATAAAAACATAATTCCCATGGAGTAAACAACAAAACCACTGGACCAAATCACACCAAATTTGGCCACAAAAGACATAGTCATCTAATCAATCTGCAGGCAGCAGCGTGTCAGCAAAAATGGCTAGGCGTGTCAGTGCTGACACGCGTGTCATAGGTTGGCCATCAATGGCATAGAGAAACAGATAACTTTGGCTTCCTGGTTTGCACAGCTGAATGGTTCGGGAAGCACGACCGTCCTTGGATTCATTCACATTTACTGGGGCAAACACTCATGAAATCCAGTTGCTGCATGAAATGTCCGGTATAACTGAACAACTGCCATTGGCTGAGTCCACATTGGGATTTCTCATTTGATAAGGCATTATTTGCCAGAGAAGACTAAAGACATTGTAAAAATACAATTCCTGTGATACCATTGCACTAAGCCCCAGCAGTTAAAATGATGTTAAACTGGATTAATTATCAAGTGTAGAAGCATCCCTGGAATATTTAGTTTAGTGAGATACTTAGAATGTTCTAGTATATTCCCGTCCCTTGAACTGTAGCATTAATGGTCTTTGGTAGGGGACTCTAAGTATCTCACTAAACCAAAGAATGCCAGGCTTCCACACAATGGAGCCATGACAGTTGAATATTTGTGTAGTATGTAGCATGGAAAGAACTGAAGAGGTGCTATTATAGGAGCCTCCGGTGGCTTTGGGGATAAAAGCCTCGTAACTTGAAGGTTGGGTTGCTGACCTGAAAGCTGCCAGGTTCGAATCCCACCTGGGGAGAGTGCGGATGAGCTCCCTCTTTCAGCTCCAGCTCCATGCAGGGACATGAGAGAAGTCTCCCACAAAGATGGTAAAACATCAAAACATCCGGGCATCCCCTGGGCAACGTCTTTGCAGACGGCCAATTCTCTCACTCCAGAAGCAACTCCGGTTGCTCCTGACACGAAAAAAAAATTAATGTCAATAATATTTGCATATATTATATATGGCGTCTTCAGAATACTAGTTATGACAGAACTTGAAAACCTCTAATCTGAGAGAGCACCTTACCCTCAGGAGAGCAGATATCCCTCACAACATCATGCTTGATGAGATCTAAGGAATCAAAGTCATTCACAAAAAACATTCGGTCCTTGGTCCCAGCAATATCCTCCAGTTCGCTTTGGACTGCACTCTTGACACCAATGGCATAGATCACAATCCCTGCCTCTCGCAGCTCTTCTGCTGCTTTGGTGACATGGTCTTGGGATTGTCCATCCGTAATTATGATAAGGAACTGCGGGACTTGGGCTCTGACCGAACTGTTAAACAGCCTCTGCATATATGTTAAAGCATCTCCTGTTCTGGTGCCACCTCCGAGTTGTTGAATCCCCTTGATGGCATCTTTTAATTGTGCCACGGTGTTATACTGGTGAATCTCAAACTCTGTTTGGGGAGTACTTCCATACTGAACAACCCCGAAACGAACTCTGTCGGTGCCAACTTGGAACATACTGATCAGTTCATTCATGAAGACTTTCATGTCATGGAAATCATCAGGGTAGATACTGCCTGACCCATCAATCAAGAAATAAATGTCTGCCTCCTCTGTTTCTTCACAGCCTAAAAAAGGAGAAGCAAGGAGTGAGAAATTTGTCATCTCATGTGACAAACAAGTAATGCCCAGTTCCAGGAAACAAACTCAAGCATGCAGAATGTTCCATAATGAAAGGATGCATCAAATAATTCCTTTCCTGCCCTCAGCATGAGGTCAGGGAAGCTCTTTGTTTGTTTGTTTGTTTACAGTACTTCTACCCCGCCTTTCTCAACTCTGAAGGGGACTCAAGGCAACTTTACAACATAGGCAACAATTCAATGCCTTTAAAAAACAGTGTACAATAAAATAAACATTTAAAATGAAGTTAGAAAATACAATAGAGTCTCACTTATCCAAGTCAAACGGGCCGGCAGAAGCTTGGATAAGCGAATATCTTGGATAATAAGGAGGGATTCAGGAAAAGCCTATTAAACATCAAATTAGGTTATGATTTTACAAATTAAGCACCAAAACATTGTGTTATACAACAAATTTGACAGAAAAAGTAGTTTAATACACAGTAATGTTATGTTGTAATTACTGTATTTACAAATTTAGCACCAAAATATCATGATATATTGAAAACATTGACTACAAAAATGGCTTGGATAATCCAGAAGATTGGATAAGCGAGGCTTGGATAAGTGAGACTCTACTCTACAATAAAAACAATTAAAAGCATTTAGCATACTACTCTTATAATAATTCATGTGATCCACAATTGTAGTCCGGGCCATTCCAATAGTCAATTGCACATCTTTCATATCTCTTATTGTACCAGATCTCCAAATGCTTTGTCGCAAAGCCATGTCTTCACTTTTTTACGGAAGGTCAGGAGAGAGGTGAAAAATAGTCCCACCCAGGAGTTGTTATGAGTTGGGTTGGGTTGCATCTGGGGACTGTGGTGTCTCAACTATTGTTCGAGGATAAGTTGGTCTCTGATGGCAACTGCCTCATTTTATTACACAACAAATTCAACTGTAAATCCAAATCCAAGTTCAAGTTCATGTACAAGTTCAAGTTCATGTTCATGCCCTTAAATTGGTTGCCATATCACACAGAGACTGATTGGTAATATATAATAAAATTTGTTCATACTTAACCCACAGAATTGTGTTGTCTCATGATTTCACTGGTGGGAGAGCAATTATCTCAGGAGTGAAATGTAAAAATATGGGAAGCAGCATGTGTTTTTGAGTTGTCTGTTGAAGTACGGCAGCACCATTCATTTCATAGGGTTTCCTAAGACAAGGACTTCTCAGAGAAGGTTTTGCCAGTTCCTTCCACTGAAATATAGCTGACATCTGGTAGTGGTTTCCCATCCAAGTACTAACCAGGGATGACCCTGCTTAGTTTCTAGTATCAGATGGGATCTTGTGTATTCATAAGTTTTTTTTATCATTTACTCACGTATATCGGGACAGTTTCTAGAGGATGATAATAATACATGTTCCTTACCTTCTTTCACAATTCGGGAACGGGCTGGAACCGCAAATGTTTGGAAAACAATCTCATTACAAAGCCGTTTTTTAATAATCCACTCAATGTTTGATAACTGCAAAAATGATCCCAGGTTGGTAACATGTTTCCTTGGAGGGTGAGATGCAATTTTGTAGAGCTGGTCACTTGCTGAGACATTTTGGATGCCCACAGCATAAACAGTAACACCTTTACGTCGGAGTTTGGAGGCAGGTCCTGTGAAATTATCTAGCGATTCACCATCAGTGATCACCACAGCCAGCTGCTGCACCCCTTGGTCCTTCCTGCTCCCCATTTTCTTGGAGAAAACCTTTTTCCGTACAAAGTCTATGGCCGCGCCAGTGTATGTTTGCCCACCTCGATACGGCAGCTTGGTCAGATAGTTCAGAACCTCTGGCTTTTTTTCAAAGGTATCCAGGCTAAATTCTAACCTTGGTTTATCACTGTAAAGAACCAAGGCAACCCGTACATTATCTGGACCAATATCCAGAGCACTGATAACCTTTAGGAGAAAAGTCCTAATTAGGTGGAAATTCCTTTGGCCAATTCGGCTGGATTCATCCACAAGAAAGACAATGTCTGCCACAGAAGCACTGGAGCAAACTGTGAACAAGAAAATTGGCAAAAGTTAGAAAGATTACAGTACATTATATACAGGAAGAGATAGCAAATGCTCAGCTCTGTAGACAGGATGCATTCAAATGAACCAGGCAAGTGGTGTTTAGGACTGTGGCCTGAATCCTTCAGTTTCTAAGAATACCCAAATGCATCACAATACTAGCAAAAGATAGGGAGAGGAAAAGACAAAGGAGCAAATTTCCCTGAAGCCAGGATGGGGAATAACATACTCTCCAGATGTTATAGGACTTCAGATTCTATCATCCCTTATCACTGACAATACAGCTAGTGCTGATGGAAGTTGCAGCCCAACATCTGAAAGAACACATTCATCCAACATTTGGTTTCTAAGCAATGTATCAGAATGGACATTGGTAGTACTTTGAGAGATCCTAAAGAAAAGGTGGAGTAATGGTTCTCAACCTTCCTAATGCCATGACCCTTTAATACAGTTCCTCATTTTGTAGTGACCCCCAACCATAAAATGATTTTCGTTGCTACTTCATAACTGTAATTTTGCTACTCTTATGAATCGTAATGTAAATATCTAATATGCAGGATGCATTTTCATTCACTGAACCAAATTTGTCACAAATAACTGATATGCCCAAATGTGAACACTGGTGGAGTTTGGGGAAAATAGACCTTGACATTTCGGAGTTGTAGTTGCTGGGATTTATAGAGCCCCTTGAACCCCACCAATGATAGACTTGGGCCAAACTTCCCACACAGAACCCCCTTGACCAACAGAAAATACAGAGGGATTTGGGAGGAATTGACAGTGATTTAGGGGAGATGTAGTTCAACTACATCCGGAGAGCACTGTGAACCCAAACAATGATGTATCTGAGTCAAATTTGGCATAAATACCTGATTCTCTGAAATGCGAATACTGGTGGGGTTGGGGGGGGGGGATTGATTTTGTCATTTTGGAGTTTCTGGGATTTATAGTTAACCTAAAATCAAAGAGCACTCTGAACCCAGTCCACACTGGATCTACATCCTTCAGCCTTCTCTGTCAAAGGGGTTCCTAAGACCATCAGAAATATGTGTTTTCTGATGGTCTTTGGAGACTCCTCTGATACCTCCTGTTGTGACTCAGCAGCAGTGCCAGAGTGAAGATGAGGAAGGGGATTTTGGGTTACAAATGCAGGAGTCAGATGATGGGATGCAAGATTAATTCCAGGATGATGTCATGGGGAGGGGGAATCATGGAGTTACACAGGCTGGTTCAGAAGTGCAAGAAGCGCAGCCTGTGGATTAACTCCTGAACCAGCCTGTCATAGATGAAAACCAGGGAGACATTCCCATGGGAAATAATGAGCTTGATTTGTCTCAGGCTCAGGTGCAAGATAATGAACTGTTTGGCCTTGACAGTCAAGAAGCTCCATTGCTATCTCAGACAGATCGTTTGCAATGGAAAGGAATGCCTACGCGTAGCCTGAGATTAGCCGGAAAACAGGACGCCACTGAAGGGAAGAGAAATGCATTTTTGGGTTGCTTTTAAAACTGTGTGTTGGAAGACAAATCTCTGTCAAAGCAAATTCTCGCTTCATCAGAGTGAATGGTCTATGTCTTCATGCTTTGGAAATTCTCCTGCTCGTGAATCCTTGTAACCTGTGGACTATTGTATCTTTGGGAATACTTTTGCTTTTTGTCTATGGATCATTGGATTTATTGACTCTATGTTACAACTACTTTGGGAACTATATTTTTGCCTGCTTTGATTTTATATATATACTGCTTTTGCTCAATAAAACTACAAAAGACTATCTTCTGTGTGTGGCTTGGTGTCAATAGCAAGGTGAACTATTCTGAGGTGCGACACCTCCCTTGAGACTCCCCCCCCCCCGGGGTCCTCACCCCCAGGTTGAGAAATGCTGAGGTAAATAATAACATATTGTGAGGATGGGTTATACAAATTCCTCACAATGAAGGATTTGAGAATTCAGTTACTGAAAGATTGGAGTCATCTAGTGGACATTTCCTGTTCTGCGATTCATTCCCTTCATTTCAAAAATTGTCAAGTGGTCTGTTAATACTTTACGCAGATGAGCATTTTCTGCTCAAAAGTAATCTTGGAATGGGACATATATCCCTGTAAACGGCCAAGAATAGGCAGATTGGGGTGGTGGGCTCCTGAAGTGTGTCCACCTTGTCTTTGTTAATACAGATACCCTTATCTTAAGATTACAGAAAAACATGATGGGCAAGAAGCAAATCCAATTTCTGCCTGTGAATAAAATATGAATTGATTCCAAGAAAATAAAGAGAAATTGAAGTGTGCACAGTTTTAATTTTATACTCAGAGCAGACAGAATTTAGACATGGAATTTAGACTATTCACATTGTGCCAATTATCTTTATAATGTAAGCAATATCATCAGAGTTACTGAAACTAAACCACAGCGCCTTGGGTCTTTATGATACTTTGCTTCGTTGTATTCCCATTTCTCTACAACCTCTTTTTAAAAATTCATGACATTCAGGTTCAAGGAACGTGATTAAATGAGGGATATTCACAATAGTAACAGAGAACCATATACTACCACAAAAACAGCAATTTTGCTGGAGGTTGAATTAATTATAGTGTTTGCCTCCTTTCATACAATGTAATGACTTCTCTTTCATGGCATAACGGTACCTGCGGGCGCTTCTGCATCTATGGCAACCTCATACTGCTGCTGAACTGGTACTTCAAAAACATCAAGTATGCTCTTGTGAAGCTGATTGAGGTTTTGCACATCATTGACCTGGTAAACCAAGGGAGAAGTAGCAATCCTTTCCATTTCTTCCTGATCAGAATTTAAGACGCCAACTGTTACAACTTTTATTCCTGCATCTTTCAGCACTTTGGCAGCATCCGTGACATCATCCTCAGATTTGTCTGAAATGACAACCACTGTAAACTGCGGCGTTCCTTGCTTAAACCGGTTTCCAGCTTCTTCAGTAAAATAGGTCTCATGCAAAAACTTCAGGGCCTCCCCCGTATGCAGAGGGCCCCCCTTGAATGTGATATTGCTCCGAATATGGTTAAGAACATCTTCCTTGGACTCATACGTGTTCAGCAAAAATTCTACTTGCCCTTCTTCACTGTACTGAGCAAAGGCAATCTGGTATTTGTCTGTGGCGACATCCAGTTTTTCAACAATCTGGGCAATGAATTTTTTAACTTCTTCAGAGTTTGAGGGTCCCATTGTTTCAGAAGAATCCACAAGGAAAATAATGTCAGCATATTGCTTCGTGAATGCTATATAAAAAAGATAGAAGAATTTTTAAAATGCTAATATGAAGTTAAAGCCATTTGTATGGTCACATTTTTTGAAATTATGCTTTCCATTTATTACAACCATTATTATTGTGCGCTTTTGTGGTGAAATTATTACTATAAATTAAGAACAACTACAACAATTTTATATATATATATATATATATATATATACACACATACATACACACACACACACACACACACACACACATATATATACACACACACATATACCGTGTGCGTTTTATATTCATAATATTTTCTATTTCCCTTATGACCAATTCCCAAAAACCTTTTACATGTTTACAATCCCACCACATATGCATGTAGGTTCCAATTTCCTGGCACCCTCGCCAGCATTTTTCATTATTATTCTTATTCATAATATTTAACCTTCTTGGTGTTAAATGCCACTCCCAAATTAGTTTGTAATAATTTTCTTTTATTCTAATTGACATGGTTTTTAATTGTCTTGTTTTCCATATCTCCTCCCATTCTTTTCCCGTTATCTTTGTTCCTAATTCCTCCTCCCATGATTCTCTTAATGTTAATCTTTTCTTTTTTTTTCTAGGCCTTTAATTAGTATTTTATATATTTTACTTGCTATTCCTTTTAATGGCTCACTATTTTCTCTTTTTAATGCTTTTATTATTAATTCCTCAAATTGAGTTATTTGTTTTCCAGTTTTATTTCGGGCCCACCAGTTTTCATTCCATTTTTCTAATTGAATCCAATGAATCCAAGAAATATTTATTCCTCTCAATTCTTCTCTCATTTTTACCTTGTCCATTTTTTGTTCTATCCAATTTCCTACCCTTTTTAGTTCCCTTTTTTCTAATTCTTTATCTAGTGTTTCTTTTAGTTCCTTTGAGAAATCTTTTTTCCATTATTATTGGCATTAAAACTGAATTCTTATTAATTAATTGTCCTTTATATTTACTCCATATTTCCATTATATTTCTTAATGATATATTTCCAATTTGTTTTATCTCTTTCTTTGAGATTTCCTTAAAGAATATGTTATCCTTTCTCCACTCAACTGCCTTATTCCCCAATTCCATCCATTCAAAACTTTCTCCATCCATCATATTCTCTACTACATATCTTAATTGGTTTGCCTCATAATATTTTTTTAAATTTGGAAGGCCCAATCCTCCTTCTTTTTGGAGGGTTGTACCAAATGTGTTTGTTTAATCTGTTCTTTTTACCATTATTGCAATAAAAGAGGGGGAAATGTATAGAATATGTTTATATAATTGTAACTTTTTCTCAAATAATAATAATAATATATATATATTTTAAAAAAACAAATTATGTAGATTGCACCCTCAAAGCAAACTAAACACTTAAAAAGCAAAGACACTCCTCCTTGCATCACAAAAGACCAATTCACTTACCTTTAATCTGACTCTCTACTGCAAAACACACCATTTGGAGAAGACTGCTTGAGAGTTCTTCCAGGATATCGAAATTATCAATATTAAACAGAAACTTATTAAAAGGCCTGCTGGCAATTTCTTTAAGCTCAGCAGTGTCTTGGACACCAATTCCCACCACATACAGTGAGATTCCTCTTGCCCTAAGTTTGCTGGCTGGAACTTTGACATCATCATTCGATTCCCCATCTGTGAGTAGAATGAGTATTTGTGGGATGTTTTCTTGTGCTCTGCTTCCAGCAGAGTCAATGAAATAGCCTTCCATGATGGAATTCAAGGCAGCCCCAGTGTAAGTTCTTCCACTTCGGAAAGGCAAATCCTGTATTTGCTCCAGAATATCATTTTTCAACGAATATTGGTTTAGTAAAAACTCCATAAAGATGTCATCACTATATTGGGCCAGCCCAATTCTAATCTGGTCCTGGCTGACGTGAAGGCTAGAAACCAGTGTGTACAAGAAGTTTTTCACTTTCTGAAAATTCTCCAGGCCAATGCTGGCTGAGCTGTCCACCAAAAACACAATGTCTGCAACAGTGGCTTTTCGGCATACTAAATAACAGAGACATTTTGGGGGGAAAGAGGAAAAAAAAAAGATTAGTCTTTTACTATCTATGTAATTTCTAGTTTCTCCAAACTGAAAAACATTCTAATAGCTCCTTAGTCAACCCAAATTAGACTTTTTGTTTAGATGGAGAAAAGTTGTTAGCTACGTTTTAGACCAAAGCTACCCTGTTCCCCGAAAATAAGACATCCCGTGAAAATAAGACCTAGTAGAGCTTTTGTTGAATTACTAAATATAAGGCCTCCCCTAAAAGTAAGACCTAGCAAAGTTTTTGTTTGGAAGCATGCCCACTGAACAGTACACCAGAGCATGCAGGATCGGTAAGTGTACATACCATAGATTGTTGTACATGGAAATAATGGTAGTAACAAGAAATTCTTGATAGATTTCACAGTTTGTCTGGTTATGCGGGTTTGTGATAACAACCACTATACAATATATGATAAATGTTTGCTTTTTTTGTTCAACAATAAATGTGAATTCTTCTTCATGGAAAAATAAGGCATCCCCTAAAAATAAGACCTAGCGCAACTTTGGGAGCAAAAATCAATATAAGACACTGTCTTATTTTCAGGGAAATATGGTAGTACAGTAGAGTCTCACTTATCCAACACTCACTTATCCAACGTTCTGGATTATCCAACGCATTTTTGTAGTCAATGTTTTCAATACATCGTGATATTTTGGTGCTAAATTCGTAAATACAGTATTACAACATAACATTACTGCGTATTGAACTATTTTTTCTGTCAAATTTGTTGTATAACATGATGTTTTGCTGCTTAATTTGTAAAATCATAACCTAATTTGATGTTTAATAGGCTTTTCCTTAATCCCTCCTTATTATCCAACATATTCGCTTATCCAACATTCTGCCGGCCAGTTTTGTTGGATAAGTGAGACTCTACTGTACCAAGGAAATAGCTGTGGGGAAAAATGTGGGAAAGTTACTTTGTGTGGATCTAAATCATATTGTTAGGGATGGGAAAATGTCCAGAAGTATTTTAAAATATCCTAAACATGGATTTCTCCAGAAGTGCATCTTAGTCAAGCTAGAATCTTTGCAGATCAGGAATTAATCTGAATTAAAAAGTGAATAATTTTTGAAAGAAGGAAATGTTGTTTTTTGTTGATTTTCTGCATGCAAAATGTGGATTTTTGCACCGAATAAGTCTTGAAGTGTGAATAATCTTTGAAAACTACATAGTTTTTGAATGACTTTCTCAGTGTGGGGATTTAAGCAGTAAAAATTATGAAGATTGACATCCCCATTCTTAGGCCCAACTAAAATATATCCACTACCCAAGTTCAGACAAACACTGGAATTGGGCCTTGAGCCACAGTATCCAGAAACCTTCAAGCAACGTGACTAAATTGACTGCAGGA